>NC_140440.1:4885000-5220000 GCF_963576455.1 Neolamprologus multifasciatus
ATGGCATCTCTGCTTTTTTGCTGATTATGTGGTCCTGCTTGCTTCAACAAGTGGTGATCTCCAGCCTAAAGTGGGGCAGTTTGTTCATGAGTGGGGAAAGAGGGGAGTGAGAGTCTAACAGATGGACTGGTGCAGTGTCTGCAGCAAGGTTATTATCGTTAACGAAAACTAACGAAATAACGAAAACTAGAAGTGAAAAAACATTTTTGTTAACGGAAATAAAAAATAAAAACAAAAAAAGGAAAACTAACTAAAACTGTAATGAGTGTTCACAAAACTAACTAAAATTAACTGAATTTATAGCAAAAATGTGTTTAGTTTTCATTGATGTGTGCATGTCATACAATAGTCAAGGGTGAAAATGAAGTTTAGTTTACAGATTTTTTTCTTGCTGTGTCTCATTATGCCAGCAGGTGGCAGTACGTTAGTCGAGTCGTCTGTGTTGCTGCTCCGTCCACGCACAGAATCATGTCAGGAAAGGTCGGGAGAAAGCGCCACAGTCCAATTTGGGGTTACTTTGAATATGACTGTGTTTTGGATAAAGCAAGTGTCTTGTAGTGGAAACAGACAAATTATGAGGGACATTTCAAAAGGGAAAAACCTTAAAGTGCACTTGAAAAGCTCACACAAGAAGGCTAACCTAGCTTACCTTGAGAAGGTAAGGGAGCACACTCAACCCTCATTCCCAGAAAACAGAAGCTAACCCCAGGCAAGGCAGCGTGATGCATCCCGAGACAACAGGACGGGGATATCTACATAACTGTGTGAGTCAATTACCTTCAAAAAGTTTATCAATTCACTTGAACCAAAATTACAAACACCCGGTGCTGCGAGAGTTAATAGTCTCATTGGGGCCAAGATATACATTTTATAGTTGCCTGGTATCAATGGTTGTTCATCTGCCTTTATTTATTTAAAGAACCCATAGGTGGGAATGTGAGTTGTCTGTCTCTGCGTGTTAGCCCTGCGACAGACAGGCGACCTGTCCAGGGTGCAGTATGGTAGCTGGAATAGCAACATACCCAAGGATGAGCAGAAGAGAATGACTGATATGATGAAACTGGGATTTTGTTACACTTAATTATTGCAAACACAACTAAAACTATAACTGAAACTAATCAAAACTAAACTAAAACTAAGGATTTTCAAAAAAATAAAAACTAAACTAAACTGGCAAACAATTGGTAAAAACTAATTAAAACTGATATAAAATTGAAAATCTGAAGTCAAAACTAAATAAAAATAAAAACTAATGAAAATTGCAAAACTATTAAAACCCTGGTCTGCAGTAATGTGGATGCTGTACTGGTCTGCTGTAGTGAAGTCAAAGCTCTCCACTTTCCTGGTTGATCTATGTTCCTACCCTCACCTATAGCCAGGAGCCATAGGGAGTGGCTGAAAGATTAACCCTCTGGGGTCAAGGGTATAATTGGCTGTTTTTGACTACTTTTGATTTTACCTCTATATTTCACCTTTAAAAACTTGCCTTGTTTGATATCATTATTTTCAGCACAACCTCAAATATCTGAAATTTGAGGTTTTTTTTTTTTAATTTTGGCATACTATATTAGCACAGTTGATCTAAATTCTGACAAAAAATTTTAAAATCCGAGTAGAAAAAAGTTCTATTTTTTACTGTAAAACCCACAAACATGTTTAACAAATCATTTTCATAACTTGAAATGCAAATTGAAACTGTACATTTCTAAAAATTATGCACAAGTTCTGCAAACAACAAAGTTATATGGTACTATTTACCTAAAAATGCAGCCAAGGCCTCAGGTGTTTTTTATATAACCATTTAATTCTATTTACAGAACAATCAGGTGTGCTGCATCAAATAAGAAGGCACACAAATTATTTGTGCCAGTCCAAAAAATAGTTTGTGTTCAGTATAAGACAGAGGAGAACAGCACAGGCCTAAACCCTGCAGGTCTGACAACAGGAGGTGTATCAGTCCAGTTTTCCATGAGGAGACAGCATTTAGACTGCAATCTGCCTTTGATGGCTTTTTTTTTGGATGTGTGACATTCAGCAGTATAACTGACAAACAAAACAAAATCAAAACTACACACTAATTATAGCCTCCAAACAAGCTAAACGTCACTAATGTCTGACATATGAGAACTCGGACAGGCTGCAGTGATTAGGTTTCCTGGCTGGCTTTGGAAACCCTCTGTTCCCCACAGGAAGAGCTGAAGGCTCTGGCTGTTGACTGGGTGCTCTTGCATCTCTGCTTAGACTGCGCAACCCAGATAAGAAGAAAATGGATTCATGTAAAATGGCCAAAATTATGCAGACATGTCCACATTCATGTCTCCTTTAACCATTTTAGAGGTTGACATCGTCAGTGTCACGAAAGACTTCAGAACAGCGTCGCTCCAACTTAGTGTCACAGTCAGTAGCTTGTTTGGCCATTGTCTTTTTCAACATCACAGTGACGTGCCTGTACAGCGCCGTCCAACACCTGAACTGGAATTATGATTACAGATGTGATAGAGCAGGGACACATTCAGCAGCTGATCACTGATTTTGATGACTTGCCTGACCTACAGTGTTCGATATGGTTTGATGAAACTAAGACAGTGTGACCTTCTTTTCTGTTTCTGGCTAAGAATGTAAATAAACGATGGACTATCTGTTCTGCCACAAAGGCGGGATAGACAGATCCTCTGTAGCACAATCTGTGTTTACTTCAGGACTGGATGCCTTCATGATAGAGGAACTAATAAAACACAAGCGTCTAGTTTCTCTATTAAAATGTAATAAAGAAACTAGCAGGAGAGCCCATGAAAGCTCCAATATCTTTGACCAAATCCGGATGTGAAAAAGCATCCCGAGCTCACTCAGAAACAGCGCTTTAACTCTCGAGTGGAGGAAACGTCTCTGTGGAATGAGGACGGACATTTGTAATAAAGTGATTCCGTATCAAAGAGGAATCCGCCCAGTCGACCACTTATTGGTTTCAGATTCCCGGGCTCAGTATCAGAGGGCTTGTGGATGATTGATGATGTCTTTCTTTAATCAGAGAGGTGATTCATCAGGGCTTTATTTTTCAGGATTTCAGGTGTTTCAGGTGACACAAAACTCCAATTCATTTCTAATCACAGGGAAATTAGTGTTGCTCCTCTCTCTGTTTCTAAGCTCTTGATCACATCTTTGATTAGGTTCAGAAGGTAAAAAACACACTTTAATCTTTCAGGACACCCCCCCCACCCCCACCCCCCACGTAACAGAAAGTGAAAGAGTCTTTAATCACATCTTTATAGTAAGCTCACATGTTCATTATTCTCCCTAATTACTGCCAAACCCCTTAATCGAAGAAAAAACATGCATTATTATTTTGAAGAAAAACCCTTTTTTTCTCAATTTACAGAGAATCAATTACCGGGTTTTGGTCCTCCGTTCATCCTCTGTCAGAAACACGCCGTTAGATCGTCTCCCTTTAAGGTACTTGATTTAATCAGACTTCCTTCTAAATGGCTGACCTTTGCAAACAAAAGGCTTGGACAACAGAGCTGTGGCGCACACATACTCTTTGTCACATCCTACTGCAGGCATCTAAATTTAAAAGCAGATAAAACTGTGTGAAACTGAGCATTTAGAGCAGCTAATAGAATTTATATAACTTAACATTTAATGTTATTTATTATAAAGTGTGTGTCACAAATAAATAGACCTAGTGTCAAATCTTTATATGAAACACTGAGTTACAGGAAAAACGTTTGCACTGTTGTAAAGGTGCTGAGTGTTTTCTTGAATTGTGTTGCTTGCTGGTCTTTTGTACATTGTGGGCTTTGTGTGTCCTGCTTGTAAGGAACCGGTCTGTGTGCTGGTTCCTTTGTAGTGTGTCTGATGATAACAAAAAAACATTTGTCAGACTGTGATTCTGTTTGACAACACAACAACTGCTGGTGACCGCTATCTAAACCAGTCACTGATGACCTGACGGTTGGTAACAAGTTAACAATAAACATGACAAATTCATTCATTTTTTTTTACTGAAATGTTTCTTTTCTTGTGATTAATATGCAACATTTAATTTGGCATTCAGGACTGAAAATGAACAGCCACAGATGCTCCAAGAGAGACTGATTTCACAGTCAGTCGCGTATTTATATTCTACATATGAACCATTAAACGGATGTAAAAAAGGCATCAGTCTGGGCTCCATTTTTGTTCATATTTAACACTGCAGCTGTGACCCTGACAGTCATTTATTCACACTGATATTCATATTGGAGGAAGGCTTCAGCTGCACAGAAAATTGCATTACAGTCAGCCGATTTATCATAAAAACAACAACGCACTCGAGCACACAGCGTGTGAGAGTACAGATCAGGAATGTGTTAGTTGAAAGGTGTTACACAGTAAAGCTCTGAACAGTCGGCGAAAAGTAACTTCGTCTGCTCAGCGTTCACATATTCGTTCACCCGTCCACATGACCTGTGAGTTGTACTCATTTCTTACTTTTTTAACTGAGCTGTGTTCTGCATGTGGAACACGTCAAATACACACACACACTCTGTGTAAACAGGGACCAGTGCAGAAAAGCAAACACAGAAGTATCGACCCCGGCTTGTGAATTTGCATTAGCGTACACACTTACAGATGCAGCTTCTCTCTAACTGTTCCCTGCAGTCTAATTCAAACTGAGGGCTGCTGTAAATTTACAGAGCGAACCAGTGATATTAACTAAATTAAACACTAAATTTGAGCGAAGCTTTTCCTTCTCTCTGCCCTGCTTTTGGTCTGAAAATAGGTTAGTCTTCAGTCAGGAGGAGGAGGATTTAATGCTAAGTGGACTTAGCTGCTGTAAAACTGTCGTCAGAATGGATACCTCAATTCTCTTACGGTAGTTTTTGCAGTGTAGGATGGCGAGTGCTGTAAATTCTAAATTGAAACGGACAGACATTAGCTAGGCAGGGTGTTGGGAGGGGAGGGGATTCCTCGCTCGGTTGAAGGAGGTGTGGTTACCAGGAATTTACTGGGTTTAGTTAGCGGTCAGCGGCAGAGTTCCAGCTTACGGAAGAGATCCGTTCTGATGTAGACGTATAGGAAATACAGAGCACTGCTTTAGAGTCCACAGAAGTAGAAATAAAAGTGGTCATTATCCATTTTGCTGTTGCTTTTTCACACCTTTCCACAGCAGACTGAATCAGCTCGAGACAGAGGCATTTAAAAGTTGGTCAAGCCATCACGGATGATGGAGTCCTCTCCTGCTGTAAAGTGGCATGAATGCACACGAGACGGCTTTTGTCAAGACGGGAATGTTAAAAAAGTAAATAGAGAGAGAGCACACACACACAAACAGTGAATAAAGAAAAACTAAACTAGCAGCTCTGCACAAATAAATGCAACAATGTATATTAAAAATAAAAAATATATTAAAAATACATTCTGATGTTTTCTGATATTAAAATTGAAAAGCTTTGTGTATACGCCAGTATTTGTTTACAGATGTATAGATCTGCATATTTAACAAAACCTGCATTCTTGTGATTGAGTACTTCCTTCATTTTCACAGATATCTGCATGTAAACGTGATAGCTCAGTATGACTGTGACAACAAATAGAGAGAGAAAGGGCAACCAACACTGTTGCCCTTATAATGGAGTGCCAACCTCAGGAACAGACCACTTAGGAGAACCCACACATCAAACAACAGCTTTATTGTTTCAAATAAAGACATACCAGTGTATATATAGTATATTGGTTTCTTTTTATTGCCTCCAGAATTTAATTTCAAATCCTTCGCCTTACTTACAAAGTCCTGAATGATCAGGCCCCATCACATCTTAAAGAGATCTTCCTGTTAAAAACAAGTTTTTTCCTGTGGTTCCTAAAATTTCTGAAACCTTCAGGCCCCTGTCCAGCTCCCTGTTTAGGTTTAGCATACAGAAACCCTCTGTGGGTTTAAGATTAGACTCCTCATAGTTAGGGCCTGATCAGGTGACCATGAACCTGATCCATCACTTAGTCATGCTGGTATAGCCTCAGGCTGCTGGAGGACAGGCTATAATGCACTGAACACTTGTGCTCAGTTCCCCTCCTGTCATTGGCTTACTATTTCACGTCATTAGCTTTAATCTTCTCTCTCCTGTAGCATGTATTAGGTGGTCTCTCTCTGTTCTCTCTTCTCCTTCCAAACAAACAGAGTTTGTGTTTCCACATAAGGGACTGTCTGATGAGCGGGGTCTCTCCATATTGTGAGATTTTTGCCTACCTGTAAAGCACCTTGAGGTGTCAAATTCACCTTATAATATCTGGTGTGTCGACATGAATGTGTTAGAGGGGGGCATGCTATCAATAAAAGAAAACTGAAATATTGGAGATATTCAACATGCTTTTTCAGTTTCATTCTCTGCTGCCATATCTGATTGAAATGTACTATTAATGTATTCTTTACTTTTTGAACTCAAAAGCCACTTAACTAATATCAATATTACCATCACTGGGCTTTGAGCCACACTTTAAGAATCTAGGCTTTAAGCTGATAATGTGCAGAATGAGTAGCATCTTTCTAATTTTTATTTTTTTCCATTTTTGTCATTTTACTCTCATCTAAATATTGACAGCTGTACTGTGAGTGGTCACTTCTGAAAATGTTTTCCTGTAGGAGATCCAATGTACTCACACATCCTTAAAATATCTAAGCATCACTAAGCTGTGCCGTGCTCACAGTGTACCACACGAACACGAGAGAGAAAGTTGGTGCTCATGATAAAAAACAAGGATGAAATGATTTTTTTAGATTTGACCCAGTGGACCATGTCAGAAACTCATTTAGAAATGATCCGACTATAACAAAGGCTTCAACATGACAACCTCTGCTGGATCACTTTGAGAGGACCCGCTCTCATTTACGACATATTCAAACGTCTCGTCCGTATCTCAGTCAGGCCAAGAAGCTTCGTCTTACCCTTTAAATCTCGTCTTATGAATCAGCTTATCTGTTTTGTTCTTTCCCAGATTTCCTATGCATGTCTTTTCATTTCACGCAGGCCTCGCCTTTGCATGAAATCCTTCCTAATTTCACATGTTGCTATCCACACACTCTCACGGGACTGGTCTGACAGAGCACTTAGAAAAAGGAGTGCTGATCGAAATGTATGAACGACACTCTTAAGTGCATTTGTTCCAAATATCACCGGTGTGCATGAAGAAATGAACTACTGTAAATGCTGCAACAAACACACAGTTGTGTGTATTTGGACTGATTTTACATACCATCGTGTTGATGAATGTTGGCGATATGGAAACACTTCTCGGACATTTGTATGTGAACAAGTGAACTTTCATTGTATCGCTACTCGGTGTGTCACTGTGCGCATTATTCTGCTGCTATACCAGCTTCTCTGGTTTCAGGCTTTCCGCAATACTTTTCATCTACACTACAGGGATTTGCTCCCATTCGGCCTCAGGGGCATTAAACCCTATTAACTTCACTGCTTCTGTTGGCCGGTACATTTCAAATCAATGGCTTTGATATGTGTGACAACTGTCTCATATGAGTTGGTCCAATGTCAGCTCAACAAAATTTAAGATTTCCCAAAGCAAAAATATAAAAATAAAGCTGCTGGAGAGTGAAAGCACACAATACTAAATGGTCAAGGGGTGACAACATACTTTTGGGAATTAATTCAAAACCAAGAACCGCTATGAGACTAAGATTTTACATTTACTGGAACTGTGTGCAACTAGAGATGGGTATCGTTTAGGTTTTATCCGATACCGGTGCCAAACCGGTACTTTTGAAACGGTGCCGGTGCTTAAACAGTGCTCAAACCGGTGCTTAAAGAATGGAGAACACAAAATTGGTCCAAAAACCTCTCATGTTCAGCTGTTTTTTTGCCTTTTCTGCAGCTATGGGGCATATATGGTATCACTCTTGGCTGGAAGCAGTGCTTAATCAATGGAAAAAACACAAACTTTATCCAAAAACCTCTCATGTTTAACTGTTTTCCACTTTTTCTTTGGTCATTTTGGCCTTTTTGGCCAGGGTGAAGGGAGTATCTGCCATCAAACAAGAAGACAGCTGCATGTAGTTATGATGGTGTTTGCTAGTTCACCTTACTGCATTAATTTAATAACGCGGTTAGCCTACTCAACGTAAATTACACACGAACAACATTAAGCTACTCACACAGAGAAGAACGGCTGCTGCTGCATCATCATCCGTCATCATTTCTGCTACACTGGCAGGGCTAGGGGCCAGGACTCTCCTCTTCGGGTTTTTGGGGGATGTTGCTAACTCCGGGTCTGATAACAGGCACCACACCCGCAGTAGATGCGCTCAGTGTGAGGTCTCGCAGCAAGCTATTAAATACGGCACATTTTTTCGGCTTTAAAAAAAAATGCTATGCGTCGCCAGGTGTTTCATCGGATTTGAGGTGTTACCTCCTTTGACAGTATCACAGTATCAGCTTAAAGCACTTGTTGCAGCTGCTGAGTTTGCATCTTTTGCTGTGAAGTACAGCCAGACTTTTGACCGCTTCGCCTTGGGCATTTTTAATCTGTAGCTCTGCTCTAAAAGAACGTACGTACCTGGGCCCGCCTACTACGCTCGCAAAGGTAAAATGGTTGGCTGGAATCCAAAGTGTATGACATCTCAGGGGGAAAAAAGCACCGAAATAAAGCACCGAAATGTGCGCTGCTTTTCGGTCTGGTTACTACCGTTTATGTCAGAACATACCGGTACCCATCCCTAGTCATGAGACAAATGATGGGTTACAAAATAGCTGCATGTAAACTTTACCTTGCTTAGAAAGGTCACACACCAGTGCATTAAATCCAGAGGATAACTCCAAGAGCTGAAAGTTGGGCCAACTACAGTTCCTGTAGTGGGCGCTTGATTCTTGCTCTCAACGTGAGTCAGTCCCCATAGACTTCGACGTTAAAAGGCCCAACTTTACAGCAGAAATAAACAAGTTCTTCTTTTTGTTTGTTTTAGCTAGTTACCCTTCTACTAATAAATCTATGTTTTATATTGTTCATTCCTAAAGTTGGGGCATGGTCACGTTGACAGGTGTGGCGAGACTGTGAAGCTGCTGTAGCGATCATTGTCTGCCAAGCATTTTTCTCATCTCAGAAATCTCATTGGATGCTTGGATGTGCAGACTTTCAAAAAAGTCTCTGTGTCAATTTTGGTAAGTAGAGTTTGAATAGTTTTATAATTTTAAAAAAATTATGGATCCAAAAATGAATCCCAGATGAGCTCGAGCTGTCTTCTAATAACTTATTGAGATCTGTGAATCAATCCTAAACCTACAGGCTATTAAAAAGCCCTTAAGTAAAATTACCTTATTAAGTCTTTCATTAGACATGAAAAATCAGACACCTAATTTTTTACATGTCTATGCAGCATTTCCAACCAAGCTGTCATCAACAAACTGGATATAACATTTAGTGATGTTTTACTGTGATCAGCTCATTTAACTTCACTGTAGTAATGAGTGAGTACTTTAGTCCAGCACAGAAAACATTATCAGCCAGGTGCTTTCAGATACGCTGATGGGAAGGAACAAAAAAAGAAAAACAATCTCACTGATCCATTTGAAATCGGTTGACTTGATTTGTAAAGTGATAAAAAAAAGACCCACAGTGATAAAATGTGATGACAAACTGAGAGAAGAAAATTACAAATTTGCGCAGAACAGATATGAAAAATTGCCATGCCTCGGACTAAAATGAAAGCAAGGAAACTTCAAAACTCTGATGACAAGCGACAGCCGTGCTCAGCCTGATAAGGAAGCTAAATGACAAGAGAACGCAGCATGGTGGAAGCGTGGAAGAGACGACAACACGCAGGAAATGACAAAGCAAAGGCATAAATGAAAATAGCCTTGATGCAGAAAAACGAAATCAGTGTGGTGAAAGACGCGACTGATCAGCAGGACAATAGACGCAGAGAACAGAGGAAAGAAGCGAGTCTCTTACTCTGACCAAAGCATTGTTCTACTGTATGCACCGCAGTCTTTTATCTATATAGCGATGTCTGCTGAATACATTTGTGGAAAGACATAATATGTTTTACGGCCTCGGTAACTGCGTATCTGTCAGGTGGAGCTGAAGCTGCAGGTGAGCTTGTTGATTTCGAAGAGAAACTTTTTGATTTTGTTGCCGTCCATTAAAACCTCAAACTTACAGCCTCAAACCAGCTGAATGCAAAAGTACATGTGTGGAAGAATCAGATTTAAGGAACAAAAGTTTTCTGGCTGTAACTTTTTCTACCCAGGCTAGAAGGTGTTCTCAAGATCACACTTGTTGCTTTTCCTTGACTATCGAGTCCACTTGACTTCATTGAGCAATGACTTCCAGCTTCTACTGGGCCATGGCCTGAGGCCACGGTTCTCACTGTGGAAATGATGTTTGCATTCATGTATGTCTGGGTCTTGGTCTTCATGGATTAGCATGAAGCGTGCAGTGATGCAGATGCTGTTCTTATCTATTGAGGTGATGGGAGAGCTAAAATCTAAAACTAAAATGCGAAACATCACCAGACAATGCAGCGTGAGAACCCATCAGAGGATATATTCTCCTGAGAAGTGTGCATTACTAATTCACAAAGAATCACATTGTGTGTACAGAAACAAACCAAATCTTTAATTACAGATTATTTCAGGAGTACTACTGATGGCAGGAAGAGAGACAACAGTGTGATTTCTTTACTTAGAAAACTGAATCTTTACCAGCTGACGCTCTCTCTGGATTGGACCTATGTTCATGTAGCATTTGGTCTGAAAGACACATTATGTCATCAGCTGTTATTACCTGCACAGGTGCAATATCTGCATTACATAACCAGGTTTCATCCTTTCATTTGTTAAAATGTTTAGCTTTTATATCTCAAGAGATGCCAAGAACGGACAGAGTCATTATTTGGTGAAGTACCATACCCTTGTGGGAGTTATCTCACAGTCCAAAAGTATAAATTAACTTTAGGTGTAAATTTCAGAGTTACTAGCACCCTCACTTAACCACAAGTTAAAAGAAAAAGAAAGAAAACATGGAGGGTTAAATTTCAGTCTCAGGTCCCGTGGATCAGTATATTAGTAGTTTATTACATTAATAAACATAATGTCAAGTATAATTTTGGTTGGGATATATGAACAGACATTTATGGAAATATGTGCAAGCATACATGGAAATACAATATATAAAGCAAAAACAGCTGAAACCTCTTACGCAGCTTCCATGTACTTTCTTCAAGTAGTCTTTAGGAATAGTTCGCAGGCTTCTGTGCTGTGTTTTCAAACTCTGTATTTTACAAATGAAATATAAAATATATTATGGTGAACTTGAGGTGTTTGCATTTGTTTCCTTTTTATCTGTAGTCAGAGGCAGGGTAGCTGCGTTCATTCTGCCTGGTACGCTTAAAGCTTGTCTTACACCTTATCAGCAAATATGAAAATATTATCAATCTTTTTATCCCAGGAAGGAAAGAGAATAAGCATATTTTGCTCAGTGGCATATCTTCCTTAAACGTGACCAGTCTGTTTGTTAATGTAAAGAAGTAAAAAAAGAGTAGTATGTGAAGTAATACAAGAGAAACAAACACTGTGAATGCATCTCAGCTAGGCACTAAAGCACGTCTGGTAGTTGTAATGAACACAGAGGTGCTTCTGCATCAGCCCATCATCCATCTTTGAGGCCCCAGAATTCAATGGAAATTGGTGAAATAGTTATTTCCTTTGGATAATGAACATATGTAAGTTTTTCTTTTCATTTCTTTTTCATCAGAGCAAGCCACTGTAGCTGATGTCAGGCTGACCACAGCTGCTGCTCATATGTGAACATTTTAAACTTTAGGGGGATGTGTGTTTGACATTCAGAGTTTCTCTGATGCAAAAACAGGTTGTATTGGTTGAATGTATGTGAATAAACCTTAATTTCACATGAAAAGAAGAATTTTCTCTTCCGAGTGTCTGATGCCTTTGAAATCGCATTGATGGCACTGCTCTGCTCTCTTTTATCGCTCTTTCTTACATATGTGCTTTTTGATCCTAATTGACCACTGGCAACACAACAAATTGCCCTTCAGAGATAATAAAGATTTACTCGATGGCAGCGTTCGGACCAGGCTTCACCTGCTGAATTCAAACCCTCTGTGACTCTCCATGAGCTTCTGTAATTACTCTCAGCCAAATATCCTTTTGTGCTCAGCTGTGAGGCGAGACAGGGGTGTCCTCTGACTCCCCTCCTCTTTGTAATCTTTATCGAACCATTATCCTGTCCTGCCTGTCCGACAAGCCGACTCTATTACCAGTATCGCCACATGCACTATGAGCTTTCCTTCATGCTGTCATTGCTCTACAAGTACAGGTTTTCAGAGGCTGATAGGAACCTTTTTACATTAGAGCTGTTAAATATCTTTAATCACCTCATGTAGGCTTTCACCATCACTTATGCGCGTTTCGACAGGGAAGGAAGCTTTTGAATTGTCTGCATTACGATTTGACAGGGCTGTAGTAAGGATTTCAAAAAAAGATACTGACAGTCTCCTGCACTGTAGATGATTGCAAAGAGATCTAAAAATTATTAATAATAATGGATTACATTTATATAGCGCTTTTCTAGGCACCCAAAGTGCTTTACAATTCCACTACTCATTCACTCTCACATTCACACACTGGTGCAGGCAAACCACAGTTGTAGCCACAGCTGCCCTGGGGCAGACTGCCAGAAGCAAGGCTGCCATATTGTGCCATCGGCCCCTTTGGCCAACACTAGTAGGCGGTAGGGTAAAGTGTCTTGCCCAAGGACACAACTACCAGGACAAAGTTGCCTAAACACACTCAGTTTTCTCCTTCTGCATAAAATGTAAAAAGAAATTAATCCCAGCTCACCAGTACTCCCACTGTGTGCAATTTTTGAAACTGCTGCATTCTTATCCAGAATCGGAGAGGCTCTGGGTCATCAATCCTGCCCGTTCAATACAGCGAGAACCTCTGTGCAATCAGAGACCAACACTGGCTGGTCATCAGTGCTCGTGTTAGCTTTACTCAGAACTGCCTCCCTCATTATAAAAGACATGAACATATCCACTCTGAGGTTACTGACTGCACCTCATTTTTTTAAGTTTTGACGTCATCATTTTAACAATTAAAGAAAAGCATCACCAGCGAAACTAGCTATAAAATATAGTGTTACTAACTTGGCCTTGGCTGAGTCCACAAACAAAAGGGTTCAGTTTCCCATCAACCAAAACTGTAGCGAAGTGTGTATGTGTAGGATATCAATAGTTCATGTATGGTGGCTGACTGAAAATTAAAGAAACAAAACCTGAGAAACAGATTGTAACACTTCTGGAGTCGTTACAGTATACTAGGACCAGTTAGGTTCGACTACTAGAGTACTAATGAGTGTAGCGTGTGATAAAGACCACAGACCAGAAAATAAATTTAAATTGCCGGCTTGTTATTTTGCAAAGACAGAGAATAGACAGTTAACACACATTACATAAAACATTTAACATCACACATTTAAGGAAAACAAGATATTTTCTTTCCCCTTTTTGTTCAGTATGTTCTGTTAGTTTATCCTATTTATCTCAAAACCTTTTATTTGGCTTTAGAAGGTGGCGCTGTCACTTGGTGTTCACTCGCTCTGTGGTATAGTATCACTTCCTGTTCCTGCTCAAACACAGTGGTGTTTCTGAGTAGCTTATTTGCTTAGTAGTTTAATTAACAACTTTTAAATACATTCTTTTTTCATAGTATAATCTTCACGTGCTTCATCCGAAGCACACTTTCTGTGTACTCACTACCTAATTTATAGCCAAAGTATTCACTCACTGTCTCTGTACTGTTTCGCTAGCTTAGCTCGTAGCCGACCCGTTAGCATCATGGCTACTTCACCTGTCCCTTCTGCACTTTCTTGCTCATTGTGTCAGATGTTTAGTTACTCCTCGGCCTCCTTTAGCAGTAATGATATCTGTAGCAAATGTAGCATATTTGCAGCTCTGGAGGCCAGGATTACTGAACTGGAGACTCGGCGTCGCACCCTTCACTCACCCTTAGCTAGCCAGGCCCCTGTAGCTGGTGCAGCCGAAGATAGCGTAGGCCCCGCTAGCTGTTCCCCGGCAGACCCCAAGCAGCTGGGGAAAGAGGGCGGCTGGGTGACGGTGAGGAGGAAGCATAGTCCTAAACAGAAGCCCCAGGTACACCACCAACCCGTTCATGTGTCTAACCGTTTTTCCCCACTCGGTGACACACCCGCTGGGGGTCAAACTCTGGTAATTGGTGATTCTGTTCTCAGACATGTGAAGCTAGAGACACCGGCAACCATAGTCAATTGTCTTCCAGGGGCCAGAGCAGGCGACATTGAAGGAAATTTAAAACTGCTGGCTAAGGGTAAACATAAATTCAGTAAAATCATAATTCACGTCGGCAGTAATGACACCCGGTTACGCCAATCGGAGGTCACTAAAATCAATATTGAATCGGTGTGCAACTTTGCCAAAACAATGTCAGACTCTGTAGTTTTCTCTGGTCCCCTCCCCAATCAGACCAGGAGTGACATGTTTAGCCGCATGTTCTCCTTAAATTGCTGGCTGTCTGAGTGGTGTCCCAGAAATGATGTGGGCTTCATAGATAATTGGCAAACCTTCTGGAGGAAACCTGGTCTTGTTAGGAGAGATGGCATCCATCCCACTTTGGATGGAGCAGCTCTCATTTCTAGAAATATCGACAAATTTATTAAACCCCTCAAAATATGACTATCCAGAGTTGGGACCAGGAAGCAGAGTTGCAGTCTTACACACCTCTCTGCAGCTTCTCTCCTCCTGCTACCCCCCCAAAAACCCATCTCCATAGAGACTGTGTCTGCTTCCAAAAAGACAAAAAACAAACTAAAAACCAGCAACAAACAACTTAAACATTTACAAAGAAAGAACAATACAGTATCCACATCTGAACCAAAGAGTAAAACAGTGAAATGTGGATTATTAAATATTAGGTCTCTCTCCTCCAAGTCTCTGTTAGTACATGACTTAATAATTGATCAACAAATTGATTTACTCTGCCTTACAGAAACCTGGTTGCAGCAGGATGATTATGTTAGTTTAAATGAATCAACACCCCCGAGTCATTCTAACTACCAGAAATCTCGAAGCACAGGTCGAGGGGGCGGTGTGGCAGCAATTTTTCACACCAGTCTATTAATTAATGAAAGACCAAGACAGACTTTTAATTCATTTGAAAGCCTGATGCTTAACATTGTCCACCCCAGCTGTGAAACTCAGAAACCAGTCTTACTTGTTATCATCTATCGTCCACCTGGGCCTTACACAGAGTTTCTGTCTGATTTCTCAGACTTTATATCTAATTTAGTTCTGAGCTCAGATAAAATAATTATTGTGGGTGATTTTAACATCCATGTAGATGCTAAAAATGACAGCCTCAACATGGCATTTAATCTGTTGTTAGACTCAATTGGTTTCTCTCAAAATGTAAAAGAACCCACCCACCACTTTAATCACACTCTAGATCTTGTTTTAACATATGGCATAGAAACTGAACATTTAACAGTGTTTCCTGAAAACCCTCTCCTGTCTGATCATTTCTTGATAACATTTACATTTACAATAATTGATTACGCAGCAGTGGAGAGTGGACTTTATCAAAGTAGATGTCTTTCTGAAAGCGCTGTAACTAAGTTTAAGAATATAATCCAGCCACTGTTATCATCGTCAATGCCCTGTACCAACACAGAGCAGAGCAGCTATCTGAACGCTACCCCAACAGAGGTCGATTATCTTGTTAATAATTTCACCTCCTCACTACGTACGACTCTGGATACTGCAGCTCCAGTGAAAACTAAGGTCTCTAATCAGAAGTACCTGACCCCGTGGTATAATTCTCAAACACGTACCCTAAAGCAGATGACTCGTAATCTGGAGAGGAAATGGTGTGTCACAAATTTAGAGGATCATCATTTAGCCTGGAGAAATAGTTTGTTGCTTTATAAGAAAGCCCTCCGCAAAGCCAGAACAGCTTACTACTCATCACTGATTGAAGAAAATAAGAACAACCCCAGGTTTCTCTTCAGCACTGTAGCCAGGCTGACAAAAAGTCAGAGCTCTTTTGAGCCAACCATCCCTTTAACGTTAACTAGTGATGACTTCATGAACTTCTTCACAAATAAAATTTTTATCATTAGAGAAAAAATTACCAATAATCATCCCACAGATGTAATATTATCTACAGCTACTCTTAGTACCATTGATGTTAAGTTAGACTCTTTTTTTCCAATCGATCTTTCTGAGTTAACTTCAATAATTACTTCCTCCAAACCATCAACGTGTCTTTTAGACCCCATTCCTACAAAACTGCTCAAAGAAGTCCTGCCATTGATTAATTCTTCAATCTTATATATGATCAACCTATCTCTAATAATCGGCTATGTACCACAGGCCTTCAAGGTGGCTGCAGTTAAACCTTTACTCAAAAAGCCATCACTAGACCCAGCAGTCTTAGCTAATTATAGGCCAATCTCCAACCTTCCTTTCATATCAAAAATCCTTGAAAGAGTAGTTGTCAAACAGCTAACAGATCATCTGCAGAGGAATGGTTTATTTGAAGAGTTTCAGTCAGGTTTCAGAGCTCATCACAGCACAGAAACAGCTTTAGTGAAGGTTACAAATGATCTTCTTATGGCCTCTGACAGTGGACTCATCTCTGTGCTTGTCCTTCTTGACCTTAGTGCAGCATTCGATACTGTTGACCATAATATCCTATTAGAGCGATTAGAACATGCTGTAGGTATTACAGGTATTTCACTGCAGTGGTTTGTATCATATCTATCTAATAGACTCCAATTTGTGCATGTAAATGGAGAGTCCTCTTCACACACTGAGGTTAATTATGGAGTTCCACAGGGTTCAGTGCTAGGACCAATTCTGTTTACATTATACATGCTTCCCCTAGGCAGCATCATTAGAAGACATAGCATACATTTTCACTGCTATGCAGATGACACCCAGCTCTATCTGTCCATGAAGCCAGATAACACACACCAATTAGTTAAACTGCAGGAATGTCTTAAAGACATAAAGACTTGGATGGCCACTAACTTTCTGCTTCTTAACTCAGATAAAACTGAGGTCATTGTACTCGGCGCTGAAAAGCTTAGAAATATGGTATCTAACCAGATTCTTACTCTGGATGGCATTACCTTGGCCTCCAGTAACACTGTGAGGAACCTTGGAGTCCTTTTTGACCAGGATATGTCCTTCAACGCACATATTAAACAAATATGTAAGACTGCGTTCTTCCATTTGCGCAACATCTCTAAAATTAGAAATATCCTGTCTCAGAGTGACGCTGAAAAACTAGTTCATGCATTTATTACTTCCAGGCTGGACTACTGCAATTCATTATTATCAGGATGTCCAAAAAACTCACTGAAAAGCCTTCAGCTAATCCAAAATGCTGCAGCAAGAGTACTGACAGGGACTAGAAAGAGAGAGCATATTTCTCCTGTTTTGGCTTCCCTTCATTGGCTTCCTGTTAAATCCAGAATTGAATTCAAAATCCTGCTCCTCACATACAAGGTCTTAAATAATCAGGCCCCATCTTATCTTAATGACCTTGTAGTACCATATCACCCTATTAGAGCACTTCGCTCCCGCTCTGCAGGCCTACTTGTTGTTCCTAGAGTATTTAAAAGTAGAATGGGAGGGAGAGCCTTCAGTTTTCAGGCCCCTCTTCTGTGGAACCAGCTTCCAGTTTGGATTCGGGAGACAGACACTATCTCTACTTTTAAGATTAGGCTTAAAACTTTCCTTTTTGCTAAAGCATGTAGTTAGGGCTGGACTAGGTGACCCCGAATCCTCCCTTAGTTATGCTGCAATAGATGTAGGCTGCCGGGGGATTCCCATGATGCATTGAGTTTTTCCTTTCCAGTCACCTTTCTCACTCACTATGTGTTAATAGACCTCTCTGTATTGAATCATATCTGTTATTAATCTCTGTCTCTCTTCCACAGCATGTCTTTTATCCTGTCTTCCTTCTCTCACCCCAACCGGTCGCAGCAGATGGCCGCCCCTCCCTGAGCCTGGTTCTGCCGGAGGTTTCTTCCTGTTAAAAGGGAGTTTTTCCTTCCCACTGTCGCCAAAGTGCTTGCTCATAGGGGGTCATATGATTGTTGGGCTTTTCTCTGTATCTATCTATCTATTTCTATCTATGAAGCCTTGAGGCGACTTTTGTTGTGATTTGGCGCTATATAAATAAAATTGAATTGAATTGAATTGAAATGTTATTTTCAACCTAGGTTATTGTCTTATTTATTTCAAGTTCTAAGTTCAAGTTTACCCTTTGATCTATTTGCATTAACACTGTGTTATTTTAAATCAAGTTCAGTTCTTTAGGCCCAAGATTTAATTTAATCTTGGTCTAGGTTCACCTTTAAATTTCATCCAGTTCTATTTTTGTTTTAACCCAACAAAATTATTTACATTTCCATTAACACCATTACAGCATTAAAATGTAAGGTTGACCAAAATAATTTACAAAAATAAATAAATAAATGTAAAACTGAAAACAATTCAGCAAAAGGCTGAATAAATCCCTTAAACAAACAAATAAACAAAAAATTGTCTCTGTGCCCTTTAACTATTAATCCTGGAATTACTCCAAATTATTATCCAGTGCTTTGAAAGTCCGCTGTTCTTTTGCAGAGGTGTATGGATTAATCCTACCAGTTTTTTCAGCGAAAAAGCTTACTGTCCAGCAGGGGGCGTTTTCCCTTTTCCTGCTCGGTACAGTTCAATGGGTCCGTGGGTGGCTCGTGTCGGATTATAATATTATTTTATGCCACGTTAGACCCCTAATTAAAGATTGCGAATTATTATGTAGTTTTAGTTTGCATTATTCTCCTGAATTAGAAGAAGGTGATAACTATTACATTTGGTAAACTGATTTGCATTATATTAGACTGTTGATTTATTGTGAATGAATGATATTGTTTTATGATGCATTATACTGCTGAGTTATAAGAAATACTGTTCGCAGAAAGTCATCGCCTTATTTGTCTGGTTAGAAGAGAACAGAGCATACTGCCCCATCTCAGCAGGAGCAGATAAACAAGGAGCCAAGGTCGTAGCTTAGGCGCTGTGTGAGAAAGAATGTGAATGTTTAGGCTTTTATGATTAGGTGGGGGCCACTAGAGGCTATAAGAGTTTGATCAAGGCTCCACCATTTTGAGATCTGATGCTGTCTGCTGTATGGTGTCCATCTCCCACGCGTGTGTTCATTAAATCATCGTTTGACTTGACCCGGCCGGACCAGTGTGGTTATTTTTGGCTTTCCTCTTGTATCCATCCCCAATATTTGAATCCGTAACACTCGCCATCTTGTTTCTCGCTCAGCGGATCAAACTCCAATTCTAGCTCGGCATTTTCCGATCCAAACCTTAATGGCCTACCATAACAACAAAATAAAGTGCATAAACATTTGAAAATAACACACGTGTAGCCGTTAAATAACAGTAAAAGTCAGTTTTTTCCTGCTCATTTAGCCGTAAATGAGGTGACGCCAATATGGCGCGCTGAAACACCGTCAAAGGCCTTTGAAGTACAGCCTGTGTGTCGGTTAAGCACGAATCCACCGTTTTTTAACATAAAACGACATAAATCTTACGGTGGCCCCTAGTGACAAAGCACGTACAAACTCCAAAACACTTGCAAACTCCAAAACACTTGCAAACTCCAAAACACTTGCAAACTCCAAAACACATGCAAACCCCAAAGCACATGCAAATTCCAAAACACAATGGAAGTGCTCCAGGACGCTAGGGGCAGTGTTGAGCTCGATTTGCAAAATAAACGGCAAGTTTGTCTGTATGGGACGGTCTCTGTCGCGCTTCCCAGGTTGCCTAGCAACCATGATACTAACCGCTGGAAACGTGTCATACAACTTTGTTTGACAGAAATGAAGGAAAACATATTTTGTTCATTTGTTTGTTTGTTTCTACATGAGCTTTGTGTGATTTGATAAGTATCTGAGGCTGAGACCTGAGACAGTAAAACATGATTTTTGGGCTTCATTTCTGTACTGAACAGTCATTTAATAAGATTAGTTAGTAAATAACAATTAGCTAATGTTGTTCATGAGACTAAAGTCATATCACTTTGGTAATGTAAATATAATATGGCCAATATTATAGTTATTATATTAATCATTATTAGCTATTACAGCAGTGAACATGAACTCTGTGTCAAATACTGAGCCTCAGTACAGATTCAAGTTGCAGTTATTTATATGTCTTATCACCTTAAATCTTCACTCAAAAACAAGTATCTTTGACAGTGCATATATAGGTGTATCATATATAAGAGAGAAATGTTGTCCCTTCAGTATGTTGGCATTACTAAATTTGGCTCATTGCTTACATACATGTGTAAAAAGAAATTATACGAGCTGTGATAACTGTTTCTGATAGAATGAAGAGTAGACTGATATATTGAATATTCCTTTATTGGGTGAGAAAATCAGACCATGTCATAACTGCTTTAAGTCATACAGAATAGATATCAGAGCCTTAAACAGGCTGACTTCTGCTAAATGGGTCAAACTGGGCAGAAAGTATACAAACACATAACATCCTTATAGAATATGATGTAACACTATAGATCAACTTACCTCAGAATATATAAACAATTACAGCAATATGATGCAACAAACACAGCAGTGCTACTAATCCAAAATACTCAAAGCTTCATAGAACTAAAACAAACATTTATTTTTAGGTCCATTTAGCTGCTGATACATACTTTAGGTTTCTGAATATTAAACTTGTTTCTTCCTTTCATAGTGTGTAACTTGTAGGCCCTGAGTACTTTCTCCCACACTGCAAACACTGGAATGATAAAATTATTTGAACATTACCTAATAAGACTGATTCAGGACAGACAATTAGTTATGTTAAACTTTCCTAGCAGTCCTTCACAAACAGGGAACAGTCTGTCTATTCTCTCCATCTGTCAGCTGCTGCTGGCTCTTCCTCCTCCTCTTCCTCACACACTGCTGAGTTTGTCCTGGTGGATCATCGGGGGTGCAAAGCCTCACAGATGATGTGCAGCAGTGGGTCCCTCAGTCTGTCCTCACTCTGGACACTTGCAGTTATCACACACGGAAATCAAATGTGTGATAAGCTGCAGGATTCAAACACAAGTGTAACTTATAAATACATGTTCATACTTTTATTCCACAATCAGAGAGAAAGAAACAAAACAGCACAAAAAGGCAAAATTATCCACACCACAGCCGTGCTATGAAATCTGGGATATGTTGGGCCATGAAGGCTACACCGACCCATTCTTAAAATTCAGGGAAATTAAGGACGCATTTGAGGGCCGCATTTGAATTGGGACAGCCTTCGTTGTGTCGCTGTGATGTAATCGGCCTTAAAATGCGGCCTTTAAGGCTGCAGACCCCAAATCCGGTCATTGGTACTTCCTGGCTTGTGTAGTTACTAGGTAACAAAAGCTCAACACTGCCCCCAGCGTCCTGGAGCACTTCCGTTGTGTTTTGGAATTTGCATGTGCTTTGGGGTTTGCAAGTGTTTTGGAGTTTGCAAGTGTTTTGGAGTTTGCAAGTGTTTTGGAGTTTGTACGTGCTTTGTCTCTAGGGGCCACCGTAAAATCTGCTACCTTGGCTCTCCATTTGCATGAAATGAGCAATATAATACAACAAAACACTTCTTACATGAAATAAAATACAATTTCTGAACTCACCAAGTCCCGTTCGGTTATGTTTACAATGTCACCAAGGCAAGGACAGGTCGGAAAAACAAAAATATATTCTCCAGAGTACAAAAATGGCTTTATGTAGATTTCTGGCTTGTTTTTACTATTTTTTCACTCATTTAGGCAGCAGCTCTGCAAGGACTGTCTGCATTTCTCCCTCTCCAGCATCAAAAAGAAGGAACAACCCGATTGGGTGTGGCTATCACAGGAGTCACGCTGCAGCGTGCCCTTTCACAATAAGAGTCTGAACACATATTTTAGCCATTTTACCTGAATTAACATAAAACACCATGAATTAGCAAGTTTTTTTTTACCCTTTTAACATCTTTTTAAATACAAATGAAATCCTATACCATGAATTATATCATTGCTGATGTTTTTAATGAATTTTCTAACCATTATGATCTATTAATTGACTATTTTTCACCTATAATATATTTCTTATGACTGTTTTTACTAACAGGCTTTTATTTATTGATAGCTATGTTAACCAGGGTTACAAGGTCACCTAAAAATATCCATTCATCATCAACATCACTGATGTACAAACTCGAGCATGCTACCCACTAAGTTATGAAACTGATAATCAGCTAACACTCAACTACAAGAGAGCTGAGCACAGCCTCTGTATCACACATTTTTCTTCCAGTTATTGTAAATAGTTAGACCCACCTAAATTATCACTACTGCAACTGTAAGTCACCTGTGGATGTGCATAAAGTTATAATTTATAGACTGGTATGACGACACTGAGCTTTTCTCTCCATTTCTATCTCTTCTGTTATTTCATTTAAATTTGTTTAATACTTTGAAACAGCACTCGTCGATTGTTACACGTTCCACGGTGTTCTTTATTCATCTTGTTATCTAACAATAAGCCCAAAGCCCTCTTCATCAGCAGCTTCTACGCCACCTCAGTAAAATTTAGAAGAGTCTTAAAGAGTCACCGTGGCTAATTTTCCACTCCAAAGCTTTAGGATAAACTTGATGCAAAGATTTTTTCCGAGTCAGTTCAACCACAGCTTAAATGTTATAAAACAGCGACCAGCTACATCCACAATCCGCCTTAGAGTCGTCACACCAACAGAACAGAAGGTTTGATTTAAGCCACTGTCCTGTACATCCATTACACACACAAGTCGAACCGGTAAGAAACTTCTGTTTGAATGAAAAGTTACAACCAGCTGAAGTAGACTGTGTCTCGCCTCTTCCGTTGATAGTAACAGAACACTTTGCAGTTCATCTCACCCCAGATTAAATAAATAAATTAGCCAAGTCTGATTCCAATTTTGGAATCAGCTCCTTACAAGTTAAACAACACCCAAATGCTGAAACTACACATTTGAATGTGTCATAAATGTATCCCATGATTTTCTGACACAGTCGTCTCCGGTGACCTATATCTGTTATGCTGAGTGAACGGACTCTATGGCAGAACACACAGAAGCACAGAACATGCAGGAAGTGCTCTTTATTTACAGTGTCAAACTTATTTACACGGGATGAGATATGTACGCTGATAAATTCAATTCAATTCAATTCAATTTTATTTATATAGCGCCAAATCACAACAAATGTCGCCTCAAGGCGCTTCATAGATACAGAGAAAAGCCCAACAATCATATGACCCCCTATGAGCAAGCACTTTGGCGACAGTGGGAAGGAAAAACTCCCTTTTAACAGGAAGAAACCTCCGGCAGAACCAGGCTCAGGGAGGGGCGGCCATCTGCTGCGACCGGTTGGGGTGAGAGAAGGAAGACAGGATAAAAGACATGCTGTGGAAGAGAGACAGAGATTAATAACAGATACGATTCAATACAGAGAGGTCTGTTAACACATAGTGAGTGAGAAAGGTGACTGGAAAGGAAAAACTCAATGCATCATGGGAATCCCCCGGCAGCCTACATCTATTGCAGCATAACTAAGGGAGGATTCAGGGTCACCTGGTCCAGCCCTAACTATATGCTTTAGCAAAAAGGAAAGTTTTAAGCCTAATCTTAAAAGTAGAGATAGTGTCTGTCTCCCGAATCCAAACTGGAAGCTGGTTCCACAGAAGAGGGGCCTGAAAACTGAAGGCTCTCCCTCCCATTCTACTTTTAAATACTCTAGGAACAACAAGTAGGCCTGCAGAGCGAGAGCGAAGTGCTCTAATAGGGTGATATGGTACTACAAGGTCATTAAGATAAGATGGGGCCTGATTATTTAAGACCTTGTATGTGAGGAGCAGGATTTTGAATTCAATTCTGGATTTAACAGGAAGCCAATGAAGGGAAGCCAAAACAGGAGAAATATGCTCTCTCTTTCTAGTCCCTGTCAGTACTCTTGCTGCAGCATTTTGGATTAGCTGAAGGCTTTTCAGTGAGTTTTTTGGACATCCTGATAATAATGAATTGCAGTAGTCTAGCCTGGAAGTAATAAATGCATGAACTAGTTTTTCAGCGTCACTCTGAGACAGGATATTTCTAATTTTAGCGATGTTGCGCAAATGGAAGAACGCAGTCTTACATATTTGTTTAATATGTGCGTTGAAGGACATATCCTGGTCAAAAATGACTCCAAGGTTCCTCACAGTGTTACTGGAGGCCAAGGTAATGCCATCCAGAGTAAGAATCTGGTTAGATACCATATTTCTAAGCTTTTCAGCGCCGAGTACAATGACCTCAGTTTTATCTGAGTTAAGAAGCAGAAAGTTAGTGGCCATCCAAGTCTTTATGTCTTTAAGACATTCCTGCAGTTTAACTAATTGGTGTGTGTTATCTGGCTTCATGGACAGATAGAGCTGGGTGTCATCTGCATAGCAGTGAAAATGTATGTTATGTCTTCTAATGATGCTGCCTAGGGGAAGCATGTATAATGTAAACAGAATTGGTCCTAGCACTGAACCCTGTGGAACTCCATAATTAACCTCAGTGTGTGAAGAGGACTCTCCATTTACATGCACAAATTGGAGTCTATTAGATAGATATGATACAAACCACTGCAGTGAAATACCTGTAATACCTACAGCATGTTCTAATCGCTCTAATAGGATATTATGGTCAACAGTATCGAATGCTGCACTAAGGTCAAGAAGGACAAGCACAGAGATGAGTCCACTGTCAGAGGCCATAAGAAGATCATTTGTAACCTTCACTAAAGCTGTTTCTGTGCTGTGATGAGCTCTGAAACCTGACTGAAACTCTTCAAATAAACCATTCCTCTGCAGATGATCTGTTAGCTGTTTGACAACTGCTAAATAAACAGAAGGAAACCAGGGAAGGGGGCTGACACACATTCGGAGGGAAAGGGGTAACCCGCGCATGCAGGGTGGATCTATGAGAAAAAGGAAAACAAAACTTTAGGGAAAGATGCCAAACAACCGGTAAGAAATGGCAATAAATATGGGGAGAGTTGGAGACACGTTACCACTCGGGGAGGTGGCAATACTCCGACACCAGACGTCTGTTGCTGCTCCTAAATAACTGCTTGCGTGTGGAAGGGGTTGGCCAACTCACAATGGCCTCAAGCTTACAGGGGTCAGCTCTGAGCTGTCCCTTTTCTAGCACGTAACCCAAAAAGGACACCGACCCCGCATGGAAGACACATTTCTCCGCTTTCATGAACAGTTTACTTTCCAACAGCCGCTGTAACACACAGCGCACCTGCTGGACGTGGTCATCTAGTGAACGGGAAAAAATGAGAATGTCGTCCAGATACACAAAGACAAAACGGTTCAAAAAATCCCGCAACACATCATTGATCAGAGCCTGAAACACCACTGGCGCATTGGTCAGTCCAAATGGCATCACCAGATACTCATAATGTCCCAGCGGAGTGTTGAACACCGTCTTCCACTCGTCCCCCCGACGTATGCGTACCAAGTGATAAGCATTACAAAGGTCCAATTCAGTGAAAACAACTGCCTCCTGTAACGGAGCAAAGGCGGAAGAAAGCAGTGGAAGGGGATATTTATTCCTCACAGTGATGGCATTAAGTCCACAATAGTCAACACAGGGTCTGATAGAGCCGTCCTTCTTCCCCACGAAAAAGAACCCTGCAGCCACGGGCGAAGAGGATGGCTGAATCAAGCCTGCCTCCAGGGACTCCGTGACATGGGTTTCCATTGCAGCCCTCTCCGGCCAAGACAGGTTATACAGCCGACTAGTAGGCAGCGAAGCTCCAGGCAACAAGTCAATAGAACAGTCATATGGCCGAGGAGGCAGAGACAGAGCGTGACGTTTGCTGAAAACTGACCTCAGATCTCCAGCACAGATGACAGATCCAAATCTTCTGGTGTCGATTCGGGAGCACAGGTCGCAGGAGGTGGTAAAGCAGACCGCAGACAGTGTGACAAACAGTGACTACTCCAACTCTCTATGTGACGGGTGGCCCAGTTAATATGGGGATTGTGGCTCTCGAACCAAGGATAACCCAAAACTACGGGGGAATAAGGGGATGCAAAAACAAAGAACCTGGGAAATTCGCGATGATTGCCCGAAATAATTAATAAGACAGGTTCTTATTATGGGTGACCGTGGGCAAGGGCTGACCATTGAGGGCAACAACTGAAACAGGGACCTCTAGAAGCCGTGTTTTAATACCGAGGAGATGTACCAGATTGCTGTCAATTAAATTCTGTTCATCCCCGGAATCTAGAAGAGCTTGAGTAGGGTAGGTCTTGGTGTTATTATATAAGATAGCAGAGAGCTGCATGCGGGGAACCTGAGACCGCGAAAAGGTGCCACCCACCAGTACCCCCGCAGTTACTGGTGGGCCCCGCCTTTTAACCGAAGCTGGCAAGTAGATATAAAGTGGCCTAACTGACCACAATATAAACACAGGCGCCCCTTAAAACGCCTCTGACGCTCCTCGGGGGTAAGTCTTGTGCGACCCAGCTGCATCGGTTCCTCAGTATTATTCCCAGGAGGCGACCACACTTGGACTGGAGCAGGAGGGAATGAAGGTTGAGTGACTGTGCGCGTCGAGGCGCCTTCCCCCAAGGTCATGCGACCCTGGCCTCCCCGCTCCTTCTCCCTCTCTCTCTCACGCAGGCGGTTATCGATGCGAATGACTAACTTCATCAACTCCTCAAAACTCTCGGATTCGTCGCGGGTAGTGAGCTCGTCCTTCAAACGTTCGCTTAGCCCACAGACAAACGCCCCACGCAACGCGGCATCCCCCCACCCGGTCTCAGCTGCCTTAACACGGAAATCGATGGAGAACTCCGCTACGGAGGAGTGGCCCTGTCGGAGCACTGACAACCGTCGTGCGGCTTCATCCGCGTGCAAATGGTGGTAAAAAACGGACTTAAAACCTTGGACAAATTGAACATATGTGAGAGACTCAAGAGGATGGAGAGCCAAATATGGTTCGGCCCAACTTAAGGCTCGATTACGATGGGCGCCAATCAAATATAAAATTTTAGAGGCGTCGTCGGCAAATGCATGGGTAGAACGCTGAAAAAGCTAAGACACCTTAATCAAAAAACCCCCACAACGGCCCAGCTCCCCCGCGAATGGTACTAGTGCCGGGGGAGTGGGGTCGTGAGTCGAACATGTACTCTGCGACACTCTGGGAGGTTCGGGTGGAGGGGGCGAAGGACCGGGAGTCGAGGGCAGAACAAGTCGAGCCAGTGTTTCCTGAATGGCCATCAGAGTATCATTAACCCGACCGGCCCACTGTTCAGACTCACGGAACTGACGGGTCCAATTTGACAGAGATCTTTCATGTCTCTGGAGCTGGTCACTAGGAACCTGGTCTGTGCATTCTGCAGAGTCCATAGGATGGTCGGAGTATTCTGTTATGCTTATGAGTGAACGGACTCTATGGCAGAACACACAGAACATGCAGGAAGTGCCCTTTATTTACAGTGTCAAACTTATTTACACGGGATGAGATGTGTACGCTGATAAATAAACAGAGGGAAACCAGGGAAGGGGGCTGACACGCATTCGGAGGGAAAGGGGTAACCCGCGCATGCAGGGTGGATCTATGAGAAAAAGGAAAACGAAACTTTAGGGAAAGATGCCAAACAACCGGTAAGAAACGGCAATAAATATGGGGAGAGTTGGAGAGCTCACTTGTCACACTGGCTGTACAGGCTCGGGCGAGGATTCCCGGGATGTGGGAGAAAAGCTGAGATTGATCTCTGTGGGGTTCCCGGAATTTCGGCTTCACGAACAACTGACAGGCAAGCGGGTGATGGATCCGGCTGAGGATACAGGACAACAGGTAAGCAAACAAAATCCAAGACATAGGTTGGCCGTAATGCACACCGCGGAGAATTAACAGACACGTTACCACTCGGGAAGGTGGCAATACTCCGACACCAGACATCTGTCGCACTGCTCCTAAATAACGCTCCATCGAATGACGTCTGATGTACCGCCGGTATGTCAGCATCCCGTGACACACCGCCCCGCCTACCTGTGCCGAAAACAGAAGCAGACCCTATGACACCACACCAGAGAAACCCCACCAACTCCTAATAATATCATACTTTTATAAAACTGAGTGTGAGACCTTCATTATTTTAAGATCACGTGAGCAAGAAATTCCTCAAGAATTCCTCGAGAAGAAGCACTACTCCTCCACTCACTGACAACTTAAAATTATTCCAAGTTTCCTGTCTGGAAGAGAGTAATATCGCAGCAACCCTCCTGGGGTTATTGTGATATTACCACAAGGTGGAATCAGGTTTGTTGCATCAGAATATTAAAAATTACCACAAATTAGGACTGCATCTAAACTAACACTGTCCCTGATATTAGCATCCCTACTACAATGTGTCAGTTGGACTGAAAAAGCCACAGATAATAACAATAATGTTCATGTGAAATTCGACTCTCAAGTTTGTTGACCGGTTAAAGTGGAATTTACATGTCAACAAGCATCACCTGAACACACCATAACCAGAAGAGGACAAAAGAGTAAAGACAGAGCAAAATGAGCATGAGAGGGAATTTTTGCATGTTGTCATGCGTTCATGTGTCAGTGCATGTGCTTCATGCCTGTTTGTTTACACAGACACATTTGCATAATTCTGTGTGACACATGCATGCACAATTTACAACTGATGCGTTTGTGTGCGTGTTGTCACCCTGCATGTGGGTGCTGTTTGCTGAACTCTTGGAAACAAAGTGCTAGAGCTTAGCAGAGTGTATCTTCACACCATCATGGAGAAGAGGGAGCTTTATTTCGAGGTGTTACGCACTGTCTCTAACACACACACACACACACACTTTGTATTGCAGAAATAAAAGACTTCCCTCACTTTCACTTGTACTGACAGGACGGCTTAGAAAGCTTCATTGTGATTCACACATCAGTCAACACTCTGCAGTGGAAGATTAATGTGGCTTTATTTGGACTACTCAAACAAGGAAACTGTGAATCTATGAGGACTTCCTCTAAAACACCAATTACACTGAGGCAACAGCAGCTAACACAGCTGTATGCGTGTTCAGAGTCGTAGAGAGATTAGTTTATGTACAAAACCTAAATATAGGGCAAAGACATTATAGGAATCAGAGAAATAGCACTCAATGTATCCTGAAGAGAAATCTAAGCAAAGATGGTGGACATCCTGCCTCCAAAGAACCAATCGATGACTGAATGAGCCAATCATGTTGTTCATGATGGTTTTAGCTGCGTGTTGGCAGGCAAATACTGGATTGTTTTTGTTTACATTACACCTACAGTAGGAGGTGGAGTACACCCTGGACAGATCACCAGCCATAAATAATTATTTGATATTTAACCTCCTAAGACCTGAACTCTTTCATGGCATGCATTTTTAATTTCTCTTTGCTATTTGGGCTGATTGGGACCTGATGAATGTAAAAACAAAGAATTATCTTTTTACCTGATTTTGCTCTACAAGGGCCTGATATCCACATATGAGGACATTAAATTTTGATAGAGCAGTGGCAGTATAATGTCCTTGTAAGTGGATATCAGGCCCTTGTAGAGCAAAAATTTGTATTCTGGTCTAGACAACCCAATATGTGATATCCACATATGTGGATGCCAGGCGGTTAAAAAAATAAATCACAATGATATTAATAAAATGATATGAAAAAATATATAAATGATTTGTGACGTGTAACAATATCACAGTATACTACAAATGTGACCAATGTTTTACTTTTGTAAAGATTCCTAAAAATGCTTTCTAACATCAACACTAACAATTATGACTAAGAGTGATGTGCATGCCTGCTGATTAGCTTACAGTGAAGCACAGTCTATTTATAGTACAGGGTGGGCCATTTATATGGAGTTTGTAAGGGTGCCATTTGTGAGTAGCTAATATCCGCCGAAGGGATGTTCGACTAATGCCATTCTCCAGTGACATGCGGCGAGTGCTACGCTGTGGGCTCTTGCTGAATGAAGCTAGGACAGCCACTGATGTTTCTTCATTAGTGACAGGTTTCTTGCCTTCACATTTTGGCAAATCCAACACTGAACCAGTTTCACGAAACTTAGCAAGCAGTTTGCTAACTGTAGCATGGGAGATGTGTGGTCTCGTAGGGTGTCTTGCATTGAAATCTGCTGCAATGACCCGCTTACTGCGTTGACCAGATATCAACAACAATTTCGATCCGCTCCTCACGTGTTAACCTCTTCGACATGTCAATGGCTGTGAACAAAGAAAAATTTGTAAATAACTCATGAAAGAATAAAGTTACATTGAAACCAAGCACACCATTGTTTTTCTTGTGACATTACTAATAAGTTTGATGTGTCACATGGCTGTCTTCCTTTTGAAAAAACAAAAGTTGTATCCAAGATGGCCGACTTCTAAATGGCCACCATGGTCACCACCCATCTTGAGGAGTTTGCCCCCTCACATATACTAATGTGCCACAAACAGGACTTTAATATCACCAACCATTCCCATTTTATTACGGTGTATCCATATAAATGGCCCACCCTGTAGTATAACAATTCAGGGAAATACTAAGACTGAGATCCACAACAGGAAGCTCTGAATCAAACTTAAAATAAAATGCTGTTTATATTGTTAACCTAAATTAGGAAAGAAAATGTAATTTATTTTATGTTTGTGCATAAATCCTCATTTAAAAATAATAAATATGGACCAAGTCCATTCGAGTAATTAGTGTTTAGTTATTTGTGCATGAAGGACAACAGTCCCAAGCTCTGTGATCACATACAGCTAACAGCACAGGTTAAGGACGTTCCTTATGAATGTGATGTTGTGTTCAGATGTCTGAATGTCTGTCACAGCTCTACATTCTTACAGTTTGTGACTCACTGCCACTATGCCTCCTCCTGTCACAGTCTGGTATTGAATGAACAATCTTGCTGCTTTAAGTGTTCGGATCAGGCTGCCTGCTGGCCACCCTGCTGGCTCTTCCAGAATGAAGCTGCGGGTTAAATCCCCGACCTCTGGATCGACTCCCACTGCAGATTCCTCTCTCCTCTGTAATTCCCCATGGGGATCATTAAAGCTACACCTAACCGTGAAGTCAGACCTTTGAAAATTTCCTGGTCCTGTTCACCATCTCGGGGAGCCCTGATGGAGCTGCTGAATAGATGTTGGCAATAAAGAGGAGAGGTGGATATCGATACAAGTTCAGGATGGTACATTATTAAAAGTAAAGTTTTTAAAAGGGCAGTTTAACTGAGGCAGTAATTTATATAAGATTTAGCAGTTATCAAAAGTAGCTGATTTCTGTCTATTTCTATCATTAACTATGCTGATCGGCAAAAATAAAAGATCAGCTGGTACAATAACAGCGTAACTCTTAGTATCTCTGATCCGATCGCCTGCTAAGTCTGCAAAGACTCTTCTGAGTCCGAACTCAACTCTGTCTTTACCACAGCAGACCAGAACAGCTGACTGCTGCCTGCCGCGAGACGGGCCAGGAGAAAGGCCGAAAATGGAGGGATGGATGGGCAGCACTGCTCGTTTTGACTGACTTTAACAGACAAATTAGGAAGACCTATGTGCTGAGGCTCCTTTTGGGACGAATAATGAGCCACATTGTGAAACATGTTGAATTATCCTAATTATTCTTTTTCATGTCATTTTCAGATCAGCTCTCATTTTGTGTCTTGGAATCCTTCATGCATAACGTTGTCCCACAGGTCTAAATGCGAGCCAGCTCTGGCTCATATATGTTTGAGGGTGAAAATTTAGGCCAACCTGGAATCACTCACCCAATGGTTGGCACTCACGCCAGGTTTGGGCCAGCATCAGCCAGTGGAATTACACCCTGGTGTATCAGTCATGCTTTGTTTGGAATTCATGTGCTGAATATGGAGGAGACAATTTGGCCTTCCTCGGTTGCATCTTGTTTGAGTGTGTTGCTAATTTCCACAGCCGTAAATCCTTATTTTCTTATATGCTACCTGCAGGATATCTTGTTTTATCCCAACACAAAAAAATATTTCCTAGATTTTCTCGATACATTCTGTATGAAAAAATGACTTAATAGTTTAAAGATAAAGAAATGTGCATCACTAACTGGCTAAACTGAACTTATTTGATCTGCACCATAGGTATGACTTTAATACTCTGTTATAGGTTTATGAATTTTCTGGGGTCGTCCTCTGAAAAGACAAGGACCGCGAGGATGGTTTTTTTTTTCCCTTTTCAGTTGAGGTGATAGGTCAGATCCCTCCCTTCAAGACTTAAATATGAGGCAGAGGTGGAGCTCAGCAGGTAAGTTCCATGCACCTCCAACTAAAGTACTGTAATCTTGAGGGATGTTTTTTTTTAGATTACAGGCTTTTCAGTCCTCACTCCAACAGAAAACATGGAGGACACTTTTACCAAGAGGTGTTGCTGAAGTTGTTTTCTTTCTTTTTTTTTGGCAAGAGATAAAAATGTCCTTGCTAAGTGTATCTTGCAAGGTCTGCCCCATTGCCCCATCTCACTCATTGTCTTCGGATGTGTAAGAGGGAGTGACAACGAGAAGAGCAGCGTGGCAGCTAAAAGCATTCTTGTAGACTCGTCCTCATCACTTCACTCTTCCTGAAAATCAAGACTCTCCTTCATCGGTCGTTTGTTTGCAAAGAAACTCTGAGTGTCTGTGAATCCCAGCGCCACCACCGCGGTCATGTCTGTGACCACCTGAATTTTATTGAGTGCCTTTATTGTTGTTGGGCCGCTGAGGTGGACAGGGATGCCGGATTTTTTAATTAAAAGTTCCAGACTTCATCCCAAAGGCTTTTTTTGGGTGGTAGGTGTGCCTATATGACTTCTCTGTCTTAGTGAACTGCAGCTACAGTCAGGTTTCCAGGTACATGGGGTGAACAAGTGCTGAACATGCATGAAGCACACTGAGGGCAGAAAGAAGCATAGATGAATACACTTTAAAAACATGAATGTTAGATTCACAGAAGCTGTTTAAAGCAGCTAAACAGGGAACACAGTGGCTTGATGCGTGCTCAATCATCCAGGCAAGGAAATCCCAAAAAGTTGATTCCGTTTATCTGGACGTTTGGTCTTCAGTCTCAGCTGACTGCAGGTTTCCTCAACCTTATAAACTGTGCATTTGCACAATGACTGAAACTAGCATCAGTGATGGACAATGGGCTGTGACATCAGTTTGATAAAAAATGATATGTTAAACTTTACAGTAGAAATAAACACTGGGAGGAAAATAAATAAATGAATGTGAACGAATGAATTAAAAGATGTTTTGGTCTATATTGATAATTATGCTAACAGACAGTCCAAGAAGTCTGTGCTCCAGTTTTGGTGAGTGAAAGATTGCATTTGGATGTTAGTGAGCACTAATTAGCAGGTATCTGAGCCTGTACAGCGCATCTACAGGATACGGTCCATGGATACCATCTGCAGCTGATAACTCCACCTTCTCATTTGTGAATGGCACAGGGGAGACCAACAAGCAGTCAGGGAAAGCTATTGGGAAATCAGAAAATTAATTCAGAAATACAAATCAAACAAAAGCATGTGAAAAACTGGTTGAAAATGTGGTGGGTTCTATTGATTTCAATGTGCACAGGCTTCCATAAGACATGAGATATATCGACCCAGTAACAATACAGCTAACAGAATCCAATTATAAGAGCAAATGTCTTTAATTTTACTAAATATTGAAAGTAAATATGTGTTTAAACACATCTTGTGTTTAAAGTTTGCAAATTAAAGATGTTAGGCAATGGCAGACAGTGGCCCAAACCAGTGTCAGGGATGTGAGGGGGAAAAGATTTACTGATTTATTGTTTTCCATCTTACAATTAAACTAATAGCTTTCCCCACATGGAGTTGTATGCATTTAATTTTGTATATTTACAATGACAAAGTGAGGAGGAGCACACTGAAACACAGAAACACGAGGCTATACTTCTTTATCTACCCCAGCAGCAGGGTGGCAATCAGATTTTAAACTGGGGTCTGATGCATCAGTACAGTAACTTTACAAACCACTGAAAGGCTAAACCTGTCGTTTATATGCTGTCTATAGAATTTACTCATTCAGCAGATACAGAGTGATACGATTATCCCACAGGATGGTATACATGTCACAGCAGCTGTGTCTGTTAACAGGAATCAGTGATTACTTTCAGACTTTCAGTTAAAAAAAACAAACAAAAATAATAAAGCCTTGTGTAGGTTAATGTCTTGATGCTCGCACTTTTTGGGTTAGGTTAAGAAGAAAACCAAAGTTTTGGGTAAATAACCTTACCACACCTTAGAAAGCTCAAACGGACAAAATCCACAGTACTTTATTTTATGACTAATGAATTTCCGAAAGAATGAGTTAGTTTGCATCAATATGATCAATCAAGGTCCAATATTCTTTAATTTTCCTTTAAGCTCAGCTTTCAGTCTCCACCAGTCATGGGAAAAACTGACCAAATCATAACAAAAGGAAAACTAACAGTGGCTTTACAAGAATGTGTTTGTGCTTGAACACTATGACGTTAATGGATAAATGATCTAAATTATGAATTTAATTTGTTCTTTCATTTCAGCATTGTTCAAATACAGTATTCAAAAATTCTAAATATAAAATGTTGTTTGTCTACATTATTATTTTTTAATACGCAGAAATATCAGTGAACAGTGTGCATGCATTCATGCACATTTACTTTGTTTAGATTTTATTTTTACATACCTTTGCAAATGCGAGATTTTGAAATCAGTGGTTCATGCAATTGTTTCAGAACTGTGACGAGTATGTCTAAAGCTTTTTTTTTTAAAAAAAATGGAACTGTTTTGACTCTGATAACTTAAGTTGTTCTTTTTTTACAGTGTGCTCTCCATTGTGCAGTGCTGACACGCATAAAAAGTTTCTCTGCTTCAATTTGTGCCAATCTGACTTTGGGAAAAGGGGAAAATGTGTTCTTTCTCCACGGCGATCCATCTTCAAAGTGGGCCTGTGTGTGCTGAGAAGGATGGCGGTGGGGTGATAAGTGTTGGGGATGTAGTAAATTTGAATACAATGACATAAAATAAAGCTGGTTGTCATGCTCAGCGGTTCTGCTCCGGCGGGCCTTTCCTTTCTGTCTAAAGCTGCTCGACACAGTTCCGGATTTACCAAATCCTCCGAAGACGAAACGAACCCTGTCGCTTCATTGTGTGAGAGCTGCCATGAAACACCCCACCTCACTACCATCCCTCCTCCTACACGGCCCCTCTCTCTCTCTTTTGCGATAGAGATTTTAGTGGAGTGGGGGGCGAGGGGGTTGGCGGCACGACGGGCAGGAAGTCGGTTTGCTGTTTGAGCTTTTAAGCATTTGGGGATTGGTTTCAATTTAAAGCCCTGACATAAAAAAGAAAGAATCAATTTAAAGAAGCTGGGTCCCCAGGGTCACCTGGTTGAGCGAGCACTGGAAATGACAAAAAGAGAGAGAGAGCAAGAGAGTGAGAGACAAAGAAACAGAGCAAAATAATTATAGGAAAAACTGCCATGTTTCAGGGAACTAAGAGAAAAAATAAATCTACATAATATACCTAATTAGCACCGTCTCTGATTTGTTCAAATGATTTCTAACATTAATCTACGAGTGGGAGAAATTCTCAAATGCTTAATGTGAAAATAGTTTAATGAGGAGGACATTTAACCAAGATGAGAAAAAACTGAAAATATTCCCAAATGCTCTGAAGATTATGATAATGGTACCAAGAAGAAAATGGCTTGACAACCTTAAGAAAAAAAAGTAGAAAATGAGGATGGAAAATTACCAGAATGCTTTTTATAGAGTTCAACTTTAAATCTTAAAGTAAATAAACAAATAAAATTTTAAAAAAATCAACCAAATACAAACAGGAAAATCCGATCCTAACATTACATTATGTTTTCTCATCTTATAGTTTAAATGTTGTTTTGCTTAAAATCTAGTCAGTTAATTTAGTTTAACACGTTAAATCAGTCAGGCTCGTTTTATTGTGTCTGGCATCTGATATCTTATAATATATTGTAATTTAGCTAAACACTGCAGTCTTTCAAAATTGACACACTGCACAGGTCTTAGTGTGGATAGTGTGCTATTGTATCTTAACCCTCTCGAGGCAGGCGTTGCCGATTTGCAACAGTTAAAAACTAACAACCTGATTACCCCACATACATATTTTATGAGTTTTTTTTACTCAGAAGTACCACTGCAGGACTTGGTTGTGCATTAGCAACAAAAAGTTTAATTTGAGCCTGAGAGGGTTAGACACACAGCTGCTATGTGCAGATCTTTGAAGAGATGAAATAGTTACTAGGACTTTTTAATGAGCACTCATCGCGGTTAAAGACATCAACAGTCAAAGAGTCCATCGTAAGGCGTCCACTCCCAAGAAGAGACGAGCAGCTATACGGGGACCGGAGACCACGGAATATCTCTGAAATTCAGCTGTGAGCCTGAATTTCAGAGACTGCCAGTAAATGATACCTGCGATTTATCATGAGAGGATAAATCCTTTAGAGAGTTACCTAGCAACCAGTGTCTGGAATATCCACTACCTATGAGCTATCAGCTAAATAGCAATGCAAAACAACTGAATCACAGAGTTTTAGCCATATGGCAACAAGTATAGTGTCATGGGCAATGGGAGGTAAAATTCTTGTTCTCAAATACACGTGAAGCCCTTACTAACTGTTATTTTGATGTGTACAGTCAATTAGCAGTCAAAAACACCCCTGTACCAAAAGTCTAAGGTAACATCACGTTTTTCAGCCTGCACGTGCTGGAGGAGCACGTACAGATGCCACGTCGTTTACAGCAGGGAAACTGTTCAAACAGTCTCTGAAAAACGGACACGACTTTTTCTTAATGTCGTGTTTTTGTCTCTGGTCTTCACACTCTCTGGTTTCACTGACTTATGAATCTCTGGGTGATGTATTCTCTACAAAAGATTCTATTTAAATAAACTTTACTCAGGGAATTTTAACAGTCATGCCAGTTAAAGCTCATTTGAATTTGAGAGACAGAGGGATGAGGTGCTCAAGGATGCGCAAGCAGAAGTAAGGAGCTTGAATCAGATCCAGACGTGGAAAGCGAGACGAGCCGACAGCCAAACGCAGCCGGGACTTCAGAGAGAGAGAGAGAAGGAGAGTAATTAAAGGTGTTTCTAAAGGGGCCGTTTGATGTAAAGCTTCCCAGCAGGACTCGCTTTCACACCGTGGACAGGAGGAGAGTTAACATGACAGTTGGCAATAAATCTTAAAACACTTTTGTTTGTTTCTGCACAGATAAACACACTGAGGCACTGAATCTGTCAGGATCTCAGAAATCTAAAAATACTCCGCGGTTTAATTAGGCCAATGATGACCCGGCGAGCTTTCAGAGGGGTAAACAGCCGCTTTCATGCCTCCTGCCTTTTGTTGTTGTTTAGATGCAGAGGCACCTTCTTTCAGGTAGCGAAGCTGCCAGAACCTCAGGAGTCACTTCAACCGTTAAAAAAAAGGCCACCTTGTTTTGGTAGAAGGGCACCGTTGCTGTTTATCTGCCAGCAATTAGCATGGCAAACGCTACGGCTCTGGCCTGCATTCAGCGCGATTCCATCACCAAATACATAAGCTAAGCAAAGTCAACTAGGAGAATGCAAAAGCAATGCAGAAAACAAACTACTGATGTAACAACACAAAGCAGAACGGCTCAGAGACAAACAAGATGTTTTACGCCGAGAAGCTAATCATCCTCAATGCAGCGACGCTCACAGTGTGGATGATTAGTTGCTGTACAGTCTCTCGAGGTACGTCACGTTAAAACACAAAGAAGGCAGCATCGAGTCCTCATCAGCGCTGGAAAGTAATCCTCATTCCTGAACAGCATTAACCTAAATTTTGAAGCCGCACAGAAATATTTATTCTACCGCTGAAAGCTAGCGCAGCCACGTGTCGCACGAAGCTTTGATTGAGGTTGTTTTTAGGCCAGAACTTTAATTGAAACTCAGTTTGAAACAAGAGCAACGTTTCCATGTCTATAGTTCGTGTGGGTTTCTTCTCATCCATTTAAAGGGAAAATGATAATTTATTATGTATTAGGCAGGAGTTCATTTATGATAACTACCCAACATTTCTGCATTTAATAAATAAAATACACAAAATAATAAAAACGCAGCTATGGCTGAGATGAAACTCAGCAAAAAGAACACTTTTTTAATGTGAGCTCAACCACACGCATTTATTTTAAAGCTAAATTGCATCATCATCATCTTCTTCTATGGTGGCCCAGAAAGGTCAAATGCACAGAAACGTAATCGATTTTTTTCCTATTGTTCTTTTATGTTGAAGCTCTGTTGTGTTTTGTGTGTTTTTGCAGCATTTTTCTAGTTGCTTGTGCATTTGACCTCTCAGAGCCACCGAAACTCTGAGTCTTCACTTTATTGATATATTTCTATACACACATATCTGCAGGATTCCAACAGTGTATTATGAACGTGGGCTATGCCGACTGACCGCATTGGGATTTTTTCCATAATCAAATGGTTAAAGTGTCTCCTTAGAGTATTGCTCCCGTTGACCTGTTTTAAATGCGGGAAGAAGGGAATAAAGAATGTCAAGTGTTTGTTCATTTATGTCCACTAATCAATATTTACTCATGATTTGGTGCTCCCTTATTATTGGAAGAGGGCAGCACCTGCACCTGTAAAGGTTATCTCCAGCTAGTTTAGTTTAACTGGTGATTCTAATGTGGCTTTAAGTGTGAATGTAAACGGTTGACTGTGTCTCTGATTTGGACTGGTGACCCATCCGGGGTGTGTCCCTCATTTGTGGTAAGCATACAGTCTGGTATCCACTGAGCAGTCCTGTTTGATCAGACATGCAGGTAAATAGTTATTTTGGAGAGTGATTGGAATATCTTAAATGCAAAGCCACCTGCTATGATCACGTAACATTTAGCTTTTTATTGGCTTTCTTTAGAGTCTGGCTATGAGAAAATGATCAGAGGTCAGGAGTGCAGACTCAGAGTTTTAGGTTTAACATTCATAGATTTACATTGCCATCTGTGTACCTTTGCAGTATTTTTATCAGTACACCAGGCGCACACCAGGACAGGCCTCTGTGTATCTGAAGGTCAGACAGAATTAATGCCGAAGTGGTTTGACTGAGATAAATGTGGCATACAATTTACTTGAAATAAGAAATGGGGAAGTATCGGCTAATTTGATCAAAAAACAAATAATTCTTAAAATTTCATCTTCTCTCGTCTCACTTTACATTCATAAAATGATCTGATAGGCCGAGTGAAGGTGGGAACAGAGTGTGACATTTCTTGTTTGCTCTCCTGACTGCCGTGTCAGCGCGTGGCGCAGAGAAGCAGGATGTTGAATCAGGCCTCGTGTTTGTTTCCCTCGACTCGACTCTACTCCGCTACTGTCTCTGTTCAGTCCTGTGTACACAAATCTGCCAGGGAAAAGATGTTCTGAATTGCAAACGACACAAAGGGAGCAAATGGGGTGAAGTGGTAGGGGGAAACTGGGCGTTTGTGACAAAACTGCTCTGCCAGATGGGTGTAATACGGCGAGGAGAAAGCTGTTTACAGACCGTCCAATCTGCAAATGGAGCGTCTGTGACGAGGCTCCCAGGACGAGAACGAGTCCGGGAAGGAGCATTCCCGCTAACGGGATACGATGAATAAAATTATTACATCCTTTCTCTGCCGAGTCTCTTTATCTCTCCATCCTTCCTCACAGCTCCGGTGTGAATCGACCCCGTTCTGTTCCCATTTGTGTTTCCCCCTCCTCTCCTCTTCCTCCTACACCTCCTTCTTCCTTTCCTTCATTTCTCCCTTTGCTCTTGTCTAAAATTGAGAACAGAACAGCTGGTAATTGAAGATCATTGTCTCTCCTCAGGCCCTCAGGATTTACAATGCTTCTCACTGCAGCTCATCTGCAACACACAATTTTTCGCTTCTCTTTCTGTTTGCTTTCCCCCCTACCTTCCTCCTCTACTTCTTCTTCTCTCTCTTCCACCGTAAACTCCAAAAGCCCTTTTTGAAATTGGATTTTCATTCGAGATGGACCAGGAGTACCCGTCGTGTTTATGCCGCCTTCCTCCCATCAATTTTCCTTTCTCCTTTCCTCACTTCATTTCAGCCCATTCTCTCCTCTGTCTCCTCCTGTGAATTATCTCCTCTCAGTCCGGCTTGAACAGAAGCTCCATTTTCCTCCTGATGGATATAAAAAAAAGCAGAAAAAATCACTGCAGTTTGGAGTGTGCTGCTGTTCAACAGGTGGAAAGAGAAGCTGAGAAGATCGTGATCAAGCAGACAATGTTCCTCTTTCTCTGCTGTCAGCTGTGGACTGAAGGTACAAGATGTTCTGTACGCACAGAGATAAAAACTTTTTATGCTTTCAGGTCACGTCTGATAATGTTGATATGTTTTCCCTCTTGAATTATTTCATGCACTGTATTAAAAACTATTTAGTCTGTTTTTGCTAAAACGAGACTCGACTTTAACAATCAGATGAAAAGAAAGAAAAACGCCGTCTGAGGTCTCCACGTAGGTGCATGCTGACACCGTCACTGAAGTCACTCCAAACAGTCTCTTTGTTAGAACACAGAATCTCTATTTTTGCCTGTTTATTGCATTTTTCCTGGTTGAACTCAATTTGTCTGACAGCTGGTAACAATACTCTGTTAAACTAAAGAATTTGGAAAAATACGAATTTCTGACTGAGCATGACCCCAATATGCAGTTTTAATCAGGAAAATGTATCCTAATTTTTATCCCATTTCTACGTAATGAGCTTGGTTCCCCTCGGTGAACAGATAACAAATTAGAGATGAATGTGCAACCACAACATGCTGAGAGAGCAGGCTCGTGCATGTTTAAATGCAGGGCTTGACACAGCCGATGCCTCAATGGCCCAGGCCTGGTAAAAAGAAATATGTTGCCGAGCTGTTGGCCCATTTGGGCCAGTGACCATGTATCCACCACACAGTTATGAATTTATCTGTGAAGCAAATGGCTCCAACTTTGTCATTTCAGTCTAAGACTTGTTTTCACCTCAAAGGAAGGATGTGACGTGGTGCGTGAAAAGCCGGACAAAGAATCCTGGACTAAGATGAAAAAACAGACCCCAAACCGCAAAGCAATGACGCAAACCAAAAACAGCTGTTCTTTTCTATATTTCTAGTGTTTCTTATTTTAAATTTACTGTCTACAAATATCTCTCAAAACATGTCAGAAAACTTCTAAAACATAAAGTGTCAATTTAAAGTTCATTATGTCCCAAATCCCCATCATGGCTGCAAAAGAGAAAACACCCCCTCAAACGCACTCAAACATACCTAACTTTAACTGGCTGACCTGACCAGTCAGGCAGTTAAAGTTCAGTCTTTACCCTACGGTTGTTACACTGTGTGGATTGGGATTGATTTCTTGTAAACCTGGTCGAGTGTTTAGCAGATGTTTAATCTTTTATGAGCATGTTCATCTATGTGCATCCTTAACTGCATAAAACCAAGGGAACTCAGAGAAGAGATGCAGACTTCTTCAAAGACAGATAAATTAATTTAGGTAGTGTCACATATAAGGTGACTGAAATAAAAAGGCTGTTCTTAAACCTCGATTATACTTTCCCCATCTGTCGGGTCCACTTGGGTCTGAATGTTGAAATTTTTGTCATCAACTTCCTTGCCCGCTTGTTTTTTGTGTGCACCAGGTGCCAGACTTCAAATGATGTTTCCAGCTGTGTGTGTCTGTGTCCACAAGTATAATCAAGGCTTTGATGTAATAGAAAAACAAGATACCAAAGAAACGATAATTGATTTAATAAACTGAAAAATCACAAAAAGCAAACCGTGGAAAAGGGAACAAACTAAACCAAGGCAATGAACCCATGGTAAAATGTCCCTTATCAATTCACCTCTTCAATAGGCTTAAATGTGAAGACGAGTGACCTTTTCAGCTTTTGCATTCACCGCTGGTTTTATTTTAAATGGCCCCAGTGCATTTGCGGCCCCCCGGGCATGTCTAAAGGCTAGCGCAGTGTCCTCCACTTCATGCATTTTAAAACTTTAATCGTTAAATATTCTGAAGATTTGGAAAATGAATTTAAAAATATGTCACGGCTGGGTGGGCCGGTGTGTTTGAGGTGGGGACCAAAATGCAGACACGAGAGAAAAACAAAGTATAACAAAAAGCTAGTATTTATTGTGGCTGATATCATAAACACAAAACAAAGTCAAACTGAGAATAGAACTAAACTAAAACCTAAACTGGGATACGCTAACACTAACATGAACATACATGACACCAGACAAACAGACAACCAAACATTGAACAGAGGGAGACAGAGGACTTCAATACACAGAAGTCTAATGAGGGAAGTGGAAACACCTGGGGAAACGGTTAGCTGACACAAATGAACAAGACGCCACAGGGGAAGCAAAACTGAACATGGAAGCAAGACCTTCACAATAAAAAAGGAACCATGGAGAGAACTGGGACAAGAGACAGACATAGATGAGGAGATAACACCTGACAAACAGAAAAAGATTCAAACTAGGAGACATAGGAGAAACATAAACTAGACTAAACCTCAACTAAATCCTAACTAATAATAACTACCCAAGAACATATTTCCAATATCAGAAATCAAAAATACAAAATAACTCAAAATGCTGGGTCACAGACCCAGCCCGTCACAAAATATAAATCTACTAACAAGTCGTCGGGCTACAAGAAATCTTTCTGCCGTCAAAGAAAAGAAATGCAGTCAAAACAGTCTTTGTTATTGATGTTTGTCTTCTTTGGATGTTGCAGGTTTGCTCACGTGCAAATCAGTATGTCCTGATGAGCCTGTTTGTGTTTTACATACAATCACTGAAGCAGCAGGTGTATCCTGCTGGAGCACTTCTGTTGTGTTTTGTACGTGTTTTGGAGTTTGTACGTGCTTTATCTCTAGGGGCCACCGTAAATATACTTTTATCTATTCACTCCACATAAAATGTAATAAATAAATCATATAATACAAAAAGCAACTTTTTACATTTCAGCTTTTAACTATTTAAATTTTCAGCTTTTTCCTTTTAAAAATTTTTAACGTCAAACAACACAAAACACTGCAAACAACAACACAATTAAATATAAATATGAAAAAATATGAAAACAAAAAGAAGATGCACGTTCTCTGTCATATGGGCCTGCATGAATAAATCCTTTATCATCCGCAACTGAAAAAAGTTGTGGATGATTACTATACCTTTCTAATGTGACATTGTTGTCCCTGGCTCTTTCTCTGTCTCTCCCTCCCGCTCTGTTCCTGTGCTACTGCGAGTGTAACTACCGCCCCTCCCCCCTCTTCCCAGCGTAAAGCACAAGGCTCGCGTGCAGAGTGAAGCGGAAAAAAAGTGCGAGAAAGAGGCTGAGAGAAAGAAAAAAAAAAACACGGCTCGCGATAAGTAGCCGGCTCGCATCGTTCACTTCAAAGAGTCGGCTCTAAGAGGCGTTTCGTTTGCGACCGACACATCACTACAGCTCAAAGCAGTTTGGCCATTCCCCTCTGACCTCTCTCATCAACAAGGCATGTTCACCCAGAGAACTGCTGCTCATTGGATATTTTGTCCATAAACCTTGAGATGGTTGAGTGGGAACGTTCAGGCAGACCAACAGTTTTCAAAGTACTCAGACTAGGCTATCTGACACCAACAAGTGTGTCATTGTTAAAGTCACATAAAGAGGAAAAAAAAGGAAAAAAAAGAGGAAAAAAAAGGAAAAAAAGGAAAAAAAAAAAGGAAAAAAAAAGAAAAAAAAAAAAGGAAAAAAAAAAAAAAAGTCACATAAACCATCTTTCTTCCCTATTCTGATACTTGAGTTAACCATCAACAGATTGTCTTGGCTACATATTTAAATGTCTCATTTAAATGAGTTCCTGCCATATTATTGGATATATTATTGGATCATTATTTATTTATATGTACTGGCACTTAAATAGATGTCCCTAGCAAAGTGGACCCTAAGGGTATTTGACTCATTATATTTGTTCATCGTGTTTTCATTGGAAATGTGACACTGGTTGTATGTCTCCGGTAAAAAAGGAAAGAAATTGAAAAACCCTTGGTGACCTCAGTGAGGTCCATCGTCCATCCATCCATCCTCTTCTGTTTATCTGATGGCGTTCTGACGCCAGATGAGATACATATATTCTCTCCGGTGGGTTTTCAGGCAGCTCCGTGGTCTCCTCCCAGCTGGGTATGCATGGAAAACCTAAAAAGGAAAGTTGTCCAGGAGGCATCCTAACCAGAGGCAAGAACGACTAATGGGTCCTTTCCACACCTGAGTAAAATCCAAGCTCTTAATCTGTTGCTGCATTTTGCCTCTGCTCAGACATGTCCATCGATCAATTTTGAATATGCTTCTGTTAATATCTAAAGCCATTGCCCTGCTCTAAATCCGCCTGTGTCAGCCATGAAACCATGAAATACTGTATATTGGATAACACTGTATATTGAGCTAACCCTGCTCTGATCATCTTGACTGGCAGTTTATAGCAGCATGAAATTAAAAGGATCTTGTTTTATTGCAGCCGAACATCACTCTCTAGCCTGTAAGCTCATCTCTGAACCGTACAGCGTAGCGCCAACATGCTCGATGAAGTCAAAGTGGACCGAACGGTGGCCGCCTGAAACTATAATAAACATGGTAGCCGGGATATTGCAGGAATCAGCGATCCGAGCATTGAGAAATTAGCTTGTCTTTCTCTTTCACTGTTATTGATCACCTGACTTCCTTATACATTTCCACATAATAGGCAGCACTGACTTAATTAGTCAAAAGACAGGCTGGGTAATTACATGTCACTTTAACAATGTGTTTTATTGCCTACAATCTCTGGTGGTACCAAGCGCATCTAATGGTGGATTTAATGCAAAGTGGATAGAGAAGGAGGGGTAGAAAGAAGAGGGTAGATTATATGCAAAGAGCAGGAATTAAACAACCAAATAAATCTGATTTTTTTTTTCTTTTACTAAACCACTTGTTACTTTTCCAGTTAAATACACTGGATTTAGCGGGTGGTAAACAATGTTTTGTGGTGGTTTTGATTCTCATTATTGTTTTCTGCTTATCTTATTCATAGTTCCTGGTCTTTAGGTTCCTGTCTCTGTGCCTTCCCGGTGTTTCTTGTATCACGTGAAGTTATGTTTTCACGTCTGTGCTTCTCCCCATTTCAGTGTCAAGTCCGTGTCTCTGTGCGTGTCTCGTGTTTCCTGTTTTACTTTGACGGTCTCGTGTCCAATGTTAGTGTTTTCAGTTTTGCTTCCTCCCAGTGTGTGTGATTCCTCCTGTGTAGGTTTGGTTCATGTTCTGTTTTTCCGCCTCAATAAAAGGCACGCCTCTTGTTCCGTTCCCACATTTTGTTCATCTGCGTTTGGGTCCACTGCAACCTTCACAACGTCTCATAAAACTGAGTGTTCGATTTTCACGTCAAGATATTTGTAATAAAGTTTTTATTTCAAATTGAGGAATAACTAAAATGACATTAATTTGGTGTTTTAGGAACAGAAAACATAAGCAGACAAAACAAAATTATATCTCTGCCATGTTTACTTTTGTTTGAAAAGCGTTAAAGTATAAAGCAGCTGAATTTCTGATCAGAATAGCACAAAAACCTTGGCCTTATTGCAGTGGCTTCTTCAGAACATATTCCAGTGTAGTATTAGTTTGGCTTAACATGGATTAAACATAAGTGAACTCCTTTTTTTCCCCCTTTCTCTCCTGACAGGCTGCTCCGGTCTTTGGAGCTTAGGTTAAAAAGGAAGGCTGACGCATGCAGGCAAAATGTTGAAAAAATTAATGTTGATGCCTGACCCAGATGCAAAGAACACCTGCCGTTCTCTCGAGCATCCAACACAATAACTGCAAGCACTGACTGACTGAAGTGTTCATGTATCAGTGGTCATATTTCTCATTGAGGGCACATTTTCTTTCTATTACACACAGTCTACAACGTGTTACTTTACTTGTACTTTCTGTAGTTTCTTAAAGCTAAGAGAAACCTCTATGACCTGCTAGTAATTCACTGTGCAGCAAAGCTTTCTGCAAATCGACAAAGCTTTAAGGTCTAGTGGAGAGCTCAAATTTTCTGAACCATATCAGATCTGTCAAACTGAATTTTGTGGTCGAAAGTGATCCCTGAGACATGTAGAATACGTCTAGAATTGATTGAATGGTGCAGCCGTGAAACTCTAGTCTGGGTCTGAATATTGCTACAAGTGCTAAACCTGAAGGAAGTAGGAAAAAATATGACATCACTGAAGTGTGCATTTTTTTTCCTCTTGAAGGGATGTTGACTGTGAGTGTGTCTGTTAAATCTGACATCATTACTGATGACAACATAAAACGTCTTGTTTATAGCAAAATACCTATCACTCCAACTAAATATATATTTATAATACATATTAAAATATGTAGTGTATAAATACATATATTAGCTTATTGTGATTGACTGCACAAGGCTAGCATGTTGACATATTAAAGAGAGATGCTGCAGGTACCTACAGCTTATATTAAGGGCTGATCAGGTGAACCGATGCACCCTACTCCCATACACTGAGCACTTCTCCACCCCAATGTGACCCACCGAAGAAGGGAGTTCTTCTTCCCCACTGTTACAAAATATTGCTCATTGTGAGCCATCTGGAGTTTTCTCTCTATTATTGCTGTTTTTACCCTAAAATACGAAGCACTTTGAGATGACTGTGCCTTGAAACGATGCTATACCAATAAAACTGAACTGTACTTTTAGCTGTTTCCTTTTCTTTTTGGCTTATTTGCTTCCATAACATGTTCTCATTCAGACTAAGGGAAAGAAAATATCCAAAATACACATTTAATGCTTATTTTTCTTTGGCAATTTTAATTTGTGCAAATGAGAGCACATTTAATAAGATATTACCTACTTTGCATGTTTACACACAAAATTTCAGAAAACCTCTAAATAAATACAATTGATTGTTTCCGTGTAAGCAGCTGGGGCATTTAATTGAATTTTTTAGCTGGTTATAATTTTTACTAAATTGTTTTTCACTTAGATTATATCTTGTTTTTCAAAACATCGATTTAAAGGCAGTATTCTCAGAAAAATGTTTTTCTTTTTCTCTTTAAGGGGAGATTTCTGGCTCACACAGCAAACGTTCCAGTTTTTTTTTTTTTTTCTCTTTGTATTTGAAGATTGCGTAGCTGCCATTCAGAGCCTGAGTGATGCAGCACTTTATTTCTGAGAATGCTGTGAAAAGCATGTTTACATAAGCAGTAGAACTAAACTCAGTATTCAAAGTTTATTTTGGTTGTGATGCTAGATAAAACTAGATAAATATTCTGATATATCCTAAGGGAGCTGTGACCAGATTTAATTGCTGTCCATGTAATAGCTCTGGGAGCTGCTGGTCAATATCATGTCAACAACATGGCCAAAAACAGTTTAAACAGGCACTTAACACTCGGTTTGAACAAATTACTTAATTTTCTCTTGGAACAACAAGAAACTGCTGCTGCAATAAACAGAGTGGACACAGAATAAATTGATTGTATATTTCACAACAACTGTAAACATAATTTGCTTCCTCGAGATTGGGTAGGTTAAATAGGCTGGTTCTTCAGATTCCTTCAATGTTTAGTTTGTAACAGGGTTTGTATCCTTTAAACGTCTGTCACACATCAAACTGCTCTGTAAAGTTCAGCCAAATCCAAGACCGACACTCATGAATTACAGATGTCGCACAGTTTATTTTCATAAGAAGCCAGAAATGTAGTTGGAAGGTAGAAAACACATTTACACAACACTCGTACACCGGTATTGTGAGACAAGCTCTGTCATTGTCAACCTTGACTATTTCATTCCCAAAAGACTCTCTGTTTGTTGGGTGTTCAAGAAACGGAAGCTGTCTCTTACTGAAGTGAACAGTGTGATATGAAACTGCTTCTGCCAGAGCTCAAACACTCTGTGGTCAACACGTCGTGAGCCGCCTGCTGGCTCGATCAGAGATGCTCAGCCAGCGTCAAGCTAACACTGGAACACATACATGGAAGCCAATTAACAAATGAAACACAAAGCAGAAGATGAAGGGCAAACCACACGATACTCAAATGCTCAAATACCCTTCTGTGCCACGGCCCCGCCCCTCTTCTTCTCTGACAGAAAGTTGATTGGATTGCCCTTGATTTTTTTTTTTTCTCTACAACATGTCAGATCTGTATTTCTGGGGCAAGACCAGGAGGAATTAGGTTTAAAAAGGACTCACTCCATAGTCAAAAACTCATTTCATCATCAATTCCAGCACTTGGAGCTCCACAGCCTGCAGCCAGAGACAGAGGGGTTTCGGAGTTGTGGCCGCTGGAGTCTTCTCCCTCCCTGACAGTCTATCTGACGAGCCGCTCCATTTATTCGGAAGATCAGCTGTCACTTCCGTCAGTGTCAAGAAGTTTTAAATGAGCTCGTCGACCTGGACGGCGTTTTGGAGACGGATTAAACTCCATATTTTAACTACAGAGCCATCAGCGGGTTCCTGTGTCACAGACGCAGTGGAGGGTAAAAGCCACCCAAAACTTTTTTTTTAATGCTGATGGAATAAATTGATTGTGTTTACATACATTAGCATTCATTACGGTGGTCTAAAGTGCCAGTGTTGTTGAGAGAGGGTCATTTAAGGAAACAAAAAGTTAACTGCACTCACTTTTGATTTAACTTTCAAATTCAGTCGTTTGGAAAAGGTTTGAAAAACAGTAAAAGCGACGGGCCTCTGAGGGTAATTTGTCTTTTCATGCGTTTTACCTCGTTGAAGGTTCCTGCCATGTAGGTGTCAGTCATACTTAAGGCCTGTTAACCTTTATTACACTCAGAGCTTTCTGTTGTTCATTAAATTTAATTAATAAACCATTTTTGCATTAAGCGATTGGCTTTGTAATTCTTTCTATGCCCTGGAGAATATCATGGCCACAGGTTGGAATGACGCTATTTGCGAGGCCTTTGAAGGGGAAGGACACACAAAGCCGAGCCATAAACACAATGACACTGATTTCAGGCACATCATACTCCTTACAGTCCAAATTTGACTTCCAGATAAAGGCTTCATAGCTGTGTGCACAGTCCTCCGAGCCAAACAGCTCCTGATGGTGGTCCTGGACCAAATCACATGAACCCTGTGGGTTTTTGGGGAATATCCAACAACTCAGACTGTCCTTACACTGGACCAAAGCATCCAGTTAGATGGAAAGGAGAAAGTGAATGAAAATGCATTCCTCTCTGCTCAGCGTAAATCATTCTTAATATTCATTTATTTTTGCACAAACAAGAACACATACGTACCCCTAGACATTCGCACTGCACAACAGCATGTAAACAACAAAAGCATATTTACATTTGCAGCAAATCAATTTGAAGCAAATACTCCAGCATTGAAATATAAACGTTATGTAGACATAACAGGAGCAGAGGAGTACTCGAGTGCTGGAATACACAAGTGGGGTCAAGTCTGTCCGTGAGAGACGAGCCTGATCTAACAGCACTTCTTACTTTGCCATACATATTGAAATATAACCACTGTATGACATCACATTTATATGCTCATTCAGCAAATGATTGGCTGTTTGCAGGTGTGAAAACTGGAATTTTTAGGATGTAAATGGAACTCAGCACTCACTCCCACGGGATTACCACCCACCACAAAGTTAAAAGTGGAATCGTATTCAGAATGTCAGAACCTGGATCGGCTTTCATGTGTATTTCCAAAGGAAGTTGAAAGTTTATATCCATCACCTTCCAATTACCCATCTCATCTCCTCTTTCATCCTGAGCTTGTTTATTCCCCTTTTATTTCCTATTTCCGTCCTTCATACTTTGCATGACTCCAGGGGTCGCCGGCCTCCTCTACTTCTTCACCTCAGAAACCTGACACTTCGCCGAACACCCACCCGCCCCTCTCGTTACATCCATTAGCAGGTCCTGTGGGAGGGATTGCGACCTCTGCTTTGAGCAGGTAATGTAGAGAAGTCGGGGAGGGAATTGGAGTTGCGTCCAGCTCACCTTTCGACAGGTGGATGGCGGGTCAGAGAACATTCTAGACCTCGTTATCTTATCTTCTGTCTCCTAATGAGCCACCGAGACGACTGTCCCCTTTGTGCAGTGCCGAAAAGGGGCCGTTGAAGTCTTTGTGTTCCTGAGGCTAATTACATCGCGGTCGTTCAGTTTGGGACAAGGTGCTGCTTCAAGTGGGAGAAGTGATCCAGCGTGGGGGAAAGTGTCTGGGCAGCTGCGGAGGGGGTGGAGGCTTCGGTTACCTGTGAATTCCCCTTGAAAACAGAGCTCCCTTTCTTCCACTTCGGGGGGTTTGGAGGTAGTTTGATCAGGTGCATTCCTCCCCTCTCTGGTCAGTTTCTCAGGAGGATTAAAAGGAGAAAAGTTTAACGTCTTACAGGTTTAAAATGGCGGCAGATTGCTCGTGACGGTACTGGAGATTGGATAGCGAGGCCACAGACAATCGCTCCTCTCAGGACTTATTTTTCCTCCTTTTACCTCCCAAGTGAAAAGGAAAGCATTTAGAAAGGAAGTGAAGGAACACACTTAGCCCTCAGATTCACAAAAAAGGTCAACATTTTACTTTTCTTCCTAACTTCATCCTAATTATGTCATTCTACACTTTTTTGAAATATTGTTCATCCTTTAGGACCAGGTGGTTCTAGCCACACACACACACACACACACACAACTTCAACTAAAGCCTATTAGCTGCTTCAGCTTTAATAGTGATATCATAGCTGCAATGCCAAGACTGCCTTAGACTGGTACAATGGCAGTGAAATACTCGAAAGTATCAGAGATACTGTCAAGGGTCTCTTGATATATTGCGGACTGTTGTGTGTCTTTGTATCTGTGCATAGGCAATTGTATACAACCTTTTCCATTTAACACAAACTCAGTGTACTTGACATGAAAGTATGTAAAATAGCAAATAAAAGAAGAATACAGGTGCATTTGCATCTTTCAGTAGTATTTTTCAGACACATAAATGAATACGGTGGTTTCAGCCATAAGAGAAATCATTTATCATGACTGTCAGGTTGAGGGAGAATTTTCACATCTACAGATTCCACACATAGGATTTGATCACAGTCCCTCTTTAAGGCTCACAGACACATGTTGCTGCAGGATGGACTCTGTTCATTAAATATGCTGGATAAAAAAAAAAAAAGATTTTGACTTTGTGATGAAATGAAATCTGGTGCAGCTGCAGTTTTGAATAAAGTTTAAATGCAATTTTCATCCCTGAATGTTTCCTGTACTATCGCCATAACTTATTAATTTTTGAGAGTTAAAACATACTGGTCAAAAAATACTCTCATACCGATGTACATGAGGGGAAGAGGCTGAAATCTGGCCTGTTTTCACAGCATAAAAGTAAAGTTTTGCATGGCTTCATTAGATATGATAAAGTTATCGTACAGTTTGAGGGGGTCAGGTAGGAGACAGTCATCCATATACTTGTTTAAAAACTGCATTTTAAACAAATGTCTTTAGTTTACTTTTACATGCATTCATCTTTTTAACTGTGTTTTGTTATTATTTTGCAGTCTGTTAATGTGACAAAATTTAAGCTCTTCCCATTTCTTGACCCATGCTCACTTTGTATTAATATGTTCTGTATCTCTGGTTTGTACTTAATAATTAATGTTTTTTATGTGCTTTATCCATAGCAGTATTGACTCGAGCAGTTTATTTTGTTGAAAATACACTTTTTAAATTTTATTGGTGGACTTTGCTAATTCTCGTTGGTTAAAACAGGACTAAAAGTGAACTTTGGAGACCAAACTCTTAGTCTCTGGTTTGCTTTTAGGCTTCAGTATTTTATTCTTTGGCGTTCTTTGGGTAAAATTTTTAACTATTATAACACTGCACCAGGACTTTGTCAAACAACTAAACTGAATTTTAACAAGTGGTTTAAATGGAGAATTGTGATTTGCTGATTCAGTGCTCCCCAGGCAGCTTATTCCAGAGCTTCAGTACCCTGACTGCAAACAACCGCTCCAGTCTCCTTTAATTTAGACCCAGGAACAGTGAGCAAGTTCTTGCCTGAGGACATCAGGCTGCACCCAGCTTGACAGTTGCAGAGCAACTCTGAAATATAGTCTGGGGCTTGGTCATGAAGGGCCTAAAAAGTAATCAATAAATTCTTTGGTTGGCAGTGCGGTGATACTAAAAGTTGCATAATTGGCTCCTTTTCCTTGCTTTTCACTGAAAGTGTAGCAGCTGCATTTTGTACAAGCTGGAGCTTGCTGAGTGGACTTTCAAATCTTTAACCTCCTAAGACCCGAACTCTTCCACGACATGCATTTTTAATTTCTCTTTGATATTTGGGCATATTGGGGCCTGATGAATGTAAAAACAAAGAATTACCAGATTTTCTTTTACCTTATTTTTGTTTGTAAGAAAAATGAGAGCCACAAATGAGGATATTCATTTAAAATTTTGATAGAACAGTGCAGTATAATGTCCTTGTAAGTGGATATCAGGCCCTTTGAGTATTTTGGTCTAAATAACCCAAAATGTGATGTCCACATATGTGGACAGCTGGTCCTAGGAGGTTAAACATAAAACAGCACTAAACTGGTATTTTAGATGATAAAAAAATGACGGTTTTCACAAAAGGCTTGATGTGGCAGTGAGGTACATACTGATTTGTATACATACAGTTTAACAGCAAATAACAGCAATCTCAGGTGTTTCGAACACACCTCAATACAACACTTATGTCTGCATAACATTTAGCAGAAGCAGCATATCATCTGTCCCAATTAAAGACAACATGCTATGTCTGACTAGAGCAGGGGTGGGCAACTCCAGGCCTCGAGGGCCAGTGTCCCTGCAGGTTTTAGATGTGTCCTTGGACCAACACAGCTGATTTAAATGGCTAAATTAGCTCCTCAACGTGTCCTGAAGTTCTCCAGAGGCCTGGTAACGAACTAATCATGTGATTCAGGTGTGTTGACCCAGGGTGAGATATAAAACCTGCAGGACACCGGCCCTCGAGGCCTGGAATTGCCCACCCCTGGACTAGAGTATGGGAAAAATATATATTTTGTCAAATATTATCTCACAGATACGATCCTTGGGTCAGTTCAGGTGTTGTAGATGAAATATTTTCACCCACAGAAACATAAAAAAATATCCTGACAGAAATAATACCTGTCCTAACAGCAGTGGTCTCTTAGACCAGCGGACCCCAACCCTCAGCCCATGGACCGGTAGAGGTCCGTGAGTGGTTTGGTACTGGGCCGCGAGAATTGAGGCTCGGCGTGAAATTGATGGTTTTCAGGGTTTTTATTGTTAACTTGTTTTCCCCTGGGTCTTTTCCCGTGTTTTAGTTGTGTGTCTTATTTTGAAAGAAATATTTACGCATTACTATAGCGACCAGAAAGCAAACGGGGCAGAGAGGAGGATGTTACTCTCAATGTTGTTGGTGCATTTCAGGAGGACGCTGCTAATAAAGTTAATTACAATTTCACAGTAAATTTATTATTATATTTACAAAATACCACAGTTTTTGTCTTGGTTATATCATTTTATTTTGTTGTATTTATCCGCGACACCTTAAAGGCCGGTCTGTGAAAATATTGTCTGACATTAAACTGGTCCGTGGCTCAAAAAAGGTTGGGGACCGCTGTCTTACCGGATGACAACATCTGCATCCTCTGTGTAAGAGGACTCATTGAATGAGGATGAAAATGTCGCTCTGTTTTACCTTTATTAACGAGTTGGATGTTCGCTTTAGTTTGAAGTTGTTTGCAGTATGTGCATGCATTTTGAATTATGTTTTTCAATCAGAAACTCTTGATGCTTTGCTTGATGCTTTTGTTTGTTAGATTGATTTTTGTTTTCTTCATGTGCTTTTTGATAATCTGCCTGTGCTCCTTAATTATCTGATTAGCAACACCTTTGTGCTTTTTTTGAGTTACTAAGCTCACAGATCTAGAAACCAGCATCAGTTTTGTTTGTTTTAGTTACATTTTCAGTTTAACTTTAATTGGCTCCTTTCAGTCACACTAGACTATAAAAAGCTTGCCAACCTCGTCGTGAACAGGATAAAAAGTCATCAGTAGTTGTTTGGTGATTACACTGGCTTGTAAGTAGGTCTGGCAACCAACTATTGACTAGTCTCTCAAAGGTTGGCGTTGTTGCACACTGATAAGGTCATTAAAATAATTTGATTGACTTTCTGTTATTTACTTATAAATATTCGAGCCACAGCAATGAGGAAAAGCATAAAAGAGACTCTGTAAAATGAAATCATCATGGGTTTTTGTTTTTTTCTTTCAAATGTTCAGATGTCTGTCCGGCACTGTAGCAATCAGATTTATTTTCCCATGTAGACCATTAAGGTTTTTGCTATACTGGTCCACTTAATTGTCATATTTTATTTGACCTTTTTTATTATTATTTATTTTTAATCGTTTCTGTTAGGTTTTGTAATGTTGATTGTCATTTATGCTTAGAAATATCTACTTATATATGCTTAGAGTTTTATAATTAGTTTTAGATTGGTAGAGGTGTATAATCGATTGTGTAGTGATAGGATGTGTGATCCTTAATAGTCTGCAAAGGCTTGGTGCGCATTCCAGAGTGTTCTGGAATCCACACCTACATCCTGGGAGCATGGGAGGAGGTCGTACCTTGTTTTATTGTTTTATGGTAGGATAAACGTGGCTATATCTGTTTTAGTCTGAGTGCCTTTTGTTTAGATAGACTGCTGGACTTTCCAGACCAGTAGGTTTAGGGAAGTCATTTATGGGGTCATCCTCTGACACCCCCCCCCCCCACACACACACACACACACACACACAGTATTCTTTGTTCACATGTATACCTATGTAAGATGTTATATGTTAATGACCCTATGCATATTCATGTAACCACAATAAAAGGAGTGCTATGGGGAACCTGGCTGAGAGTCTGATGGAGGTCAAGTGGTGGAACGACACTTGGCTCCAGGCAGGTCTCCCTCATGCATGAGTAACATGAAGAACTTTGCCTACTTTGTGTCTTGCTTTGCTGTGTAATTATATTGTCTTCAACGTTCCAGCGAATAGGTTCAAGCTACAAACCTATCAGTTTCATTTTGAGTTATTACAGTCTGAACAGACAGGGGGCCAGGAAAGAGAAAGAAAGAGAGGCTGGGAATACAGTTAACAGAAGAAGGGGGAAGAAACATGGAGGAGAAGAGGGATAGAGAGAACACTGAAAATCTGCTTGGTCACCTGCTGAGAGAGAAAAAAAGAAGACAACACAGCAGGGAAACCACAACAACAACCAACATGTGACAGTCAATAATAAACACTGAATGTATGAGCAGCATACAGTGCTAATAATGCATTATATTTTTAGAGGCAGAAGCCAACCAAGATAGTGTGTGAGCACCTGTGTCACACCATATGTTCATAAGATTTATCCATGTAAGTGTGTAATATTGCCCCCCAGGTCATGAGGCACGCATGGAGGAGACCCGGGCCCCACACATCCAGAGGCTCCCCAGAGCACAAGAGTCCAAGGAGGACCACCGCAGTGGCAAAGGGCTGAGGAGAGCCTCATCATGGTTTTATTAGTGTGGAAATAAAAAGGTTTGCTCAAACAAGACAGTGATGCCCTTTTTTTGTCTCAAATCTCAGTTTCTAATCAAAAATTGTTCCTTATAATGGGTGTGGCATTTTGTGTATGAGTACATTTATTTTATAAAATCAGTGATCATACTGTAGCACAGGACCCAAGGATCACCACAGACAGAGTTGCAATTTTTATGCCCAGGATGCAGACACTCCTCATCAGCTGACACCAGGACACACACTCCCACTCCCCCACACTGCACAACATAAAAAGGTTTCCCTCATTAGGACAGTTCAGCACACCTGCTCTTCCCGCCTCTGTGCCGCCCTGTGAGCTCACTGCATCACCCCTCCTCTGCAGCAGGCCAGAGACCACGCCTCCGCCACACATATCCTCATTGAAGATGGGCCTCATCACGCTATTTAATCAAACCACTGAGGACTGGGCCACTAGTGATGGGATTTCCGGCTCTTTTTAGAGATCCGGCTCTTTCGGCTCGACTCACTAAAAAGAGCCGGCTCGTTCGGCTCCGAACCGGCTCTTCAGGTTGTTTTGTTGCTTTAATTATTTAATCATTAACAATAATATAAAATTATGCAGAAAAGGAATTACTAATGTTGAAAAAAGTGGTTTTATTTATATATGTTTATATATGGCCCCTAGAGACAAAGCACGTACAAACTCTAAAGCATATACAAACTCCAAAACACATTTCTAGCGTTTACTGAACTTCCAAAGCAGAGCTACCCAGATCACTTAAATTACACAGTTGAAAGCATGTGTGTATTGTTTGTGTATTTATAGACAAGCACTCATATTTATTCAAATAATTTAAAAAAAAAGTTCATTTACCTGTTACTACCACACACCAAATCCGGTTGTTGATACTTCCTGGCTTGTGTAGCCACTAGGAAACAAAAGCTCAACACTGCGCCCTAGCATCCTGGAGCACTTCTGTTGTCTTTTGTACGTGATTCTGAGTTTTTACGTGTTTTGGAGTTTGTACGTGCTTCTGAGTTTTTACGCGTTTTGGAGTTTGTACATGCTTAGGAGTTTGTATGTGTTTTGGAGTTTGTACGTGCTTTGTCTCTAAGGGCCACCATAAATATACTTTATTTATTCACTCCACATAAAATGTAATAAATAAATCATCCATCCATCCATCCATTCGCTTCCGCTTATCCTTTTCAGGGTCGCGGGGGGCGCTGGAGCCTATCCCAGCTGTCATAGGGCGAGAGGTGGGGTACACCCTGGACAGGTCGCCAGTCTGTCGCAGGGCCAACACACAGGGACAGACAACCATTCACACACACATTCATTCGGACAATTTGGAGTATCCAATTAACCTATCCCCAAGCTGCATGTCTTTGGACGGTGGGAGGAAGCCGGAGTACCCGGAGGGAACCCACACAAACACGGGGAGAACATGCAAACTCCACACAGAAAGACCCTGGCATGATGTTGGAATTGAACTCGGGACCTTCTTGCTGTGCGGCAACAGTGCTAACCACCGTGCCACCGTGCTGCCTAAATAAATCATATAATACAAAAACAACTATTTACATTTTAAATTTTTAACTATTTAAATTTTCAGCTTTTTCCTTTTAAACAAATTTAACGTGAAACAACACAAAACACTGCAAACCACAACACAATTCAATATAAATTAAAATATTAAAACAAAAAGAAGATGCACATTCTCTGTCATATGGGCCTGTATGATTTCTGAATCCTTTATCATCTGCAACTGAAAATAGCGGATGATTACTATACCTTTCTAATGTGACGTTGTTGTCCCTCGCTCTCTTTCTGTCTGGCTCTGTTCCTGTGCTACTGCGAGTGTAACTAACGCCCCTCCCCCCTCTGCCCAGCGCAAAGTACAGGCCGCGCGTGCGGAGTTTAGCGGAAAAAAGGGCGAGAGAGAGGGTGAGAGAAAGAAAAAAAAAAACCTCACGGCTCCCAATAAGGAGCCGGCTCGCGTCGTTCACTTCAAAGAGTCGGCTCTAAGAGCCATTTCGTTCGCGAACGACCCATCACTATGGGCCACAGCTCGTCTCATTGTCCTTGCAAACTAACAGTAACAGACTTATCTGCATATTTTTAAAACAGCATTTGAAGCTCCACGAGTTTCAGTGGTTTTGTATGACTGCTCTGCTGCCTCAGCTCATCTAAACAAACAAAGTCATACAAGGTGAAAAGACAATTTGTTATTTTAAAAAAAATGAGGCTAAACATAAAGAAATATACATGCATTCATAGAGCAGCGCACACTGACGGTCTTCACTGGTGTGATCAGCAGTACTGAAGGTGTCTGATTACACAGTGAGACATTTTTAGCATCCTTAAAAACACCTTCATCTTTCATGTGCTGAATTATTGTGAGTTCTGCTCTAAAACCATTTCCATGTCTGCTTCTTGGTTTTCCTGCAGAACATAACACCGATTTCCTAAGTTGTTAAGTGTATATTGGGGGGGGGGGGGGGGGGGGGGGGGGAATCATTTAAGTGGTGAAATTACTTTTACTGTATTTTGTAAAAGCATACGTTTGAGTTAAGCAGCAAAAAACTGTGATTTAACTCACAGGTGCTCTTGTCTTAAGTTCCCTGACCTATGAAAGTGCAGTGTTTTGATTGTTCTGTTTTAAATATTGTTTCAACTTTCAAGCATAAGTATATGTTTAGTGCACACACACACGTGCACACACACTGATTAGGCTTCTTCCTGTCGTTTCTCCCCGGCATACGTGGCCAGGACTCTGCCTCCTCTTCTCCTGCGGGAGGAAAAATGAATAATTAATCGGTGTAAAGTAGAGGGAAATTATACAACATTATGCCATAGTGTGTCCACTCTAATGGCATGCGGCCCATTTTAATGACTGGACCAGCCCACAAAGTGGTACCCCCACCATCCCACGGCCCCCAGAGTAGCTGTAAACCTGCCGGTGGCCCCAGGCGAGCCATATGCCAGATTTATGGTCCACATTTGTTTCTGCCAGACGCAGCAGAAAGTGGCGGAGCTTCGGCCATGATATGGTTAGTCTCCCAACAAGCTGTCCACTGTGATGTCAAATACAAAGCGATGAGGTAAGCATGATTCTCTCAGGGTGCCCTGCATTAATACTGAAATGAAGATTTTTTTTTTCCTTTTTGTTTGTGTTTATGCAAGTAATTATCCCAGTCGGGGCCCAGTTTCGCTCGACATCTTATAAAGCTTTTAACTCGTTTCAGTTCCTCATGCAGATCAGTCAATACGTATCGAACCAGCAGGTCTTTGTGAGTGGACCTTGTTGAGCTTTTACTGAAGAAAGGTGAGAAAGGAGCATTTTTATTTTTGATATAGTTCAATTCAATTCAATTTTATTTATTTAGCGCCAAATCACAACAAAAGTCACCTCAAGGCGCTTCATAGATACAGAGAAAAACCCAACAATCATATGACCCCCTATGAGCAAGCACTTTGGCGACAGTGGGAAGGAAAAACTCCCTTTTAACAGGAAGAAACCTCCGGCAGAACCAGGCTCAGGGAGGGGCGGCCATCTGCTGCGACCGGTTGGGGTGAGAGAAGGAAGACAGGATAAAAGACATGCTGTGGAAGAGAGACAGAGATTAATAACAGATATAATTAAATGCAGAGAGGTCGATGCATTACTAAAGGTGAACAACCTGGAGGACTGTAATGAACTGCTGCAAAAGTCTGAATACTGGAAAAGTAACATAACCACCGATAAACAATGAGCAGACGTCACCAGGAGGAGGTTAAGGTCGAATTGTACAAACAAATGTCCACGGCAGTCGGACCCTGGTACAAAATCCTTGTGATATCCTTTCCTTGATAACATTCACAGTAAGTGAGTGGTCATTTAGGCCTCCTCTCTGGAGCCTGATGCTAATTATCTCCTGCTGTGTTTAACATGTGAAAGATTTTATTTTTCAATATGTAATTCGTCTAATCTGCTTTTTCTGCAATTTTCTGATTTAGTGGAAACAAAAAGGAGTGTGGGAAATAAACTTTGAGCGAGCTGGGATTACAGATGTAGGCTCATAAGATCATTGCATCTTCGACATCTTTTACCTGAATCCAGCTAAGGTCTGGCTCTGATGGTCAGATGTTTGAGTTAACAAGGAGTTGCTTTTTACATAGATCACCAAGAAACTTTGAAAACTTTCAGTCAGCTGGAGGAAACAAAAATATCTGCCTAAAAAGGCCATTATGGTAGCTGCCTGAGGAATCAAGGCTATTAAGTCTATTAATAAATGTTGCTTTGTGGTGAACCATTGATAAGACTGAGGCATTTTTCTAATTTTGATCCAGTTGCGGCGCCTCTGATTTTTAAATATTATAAAAGAATACATTGCTGCTGCTCCATGAACAAAGTTGGGATTTGCTCCCCATTTCTGTGACTCTCTACAACAGAGATGCAAAGCACGACCTATTGAGACACACAAGAAAGCAACATTATTGGAAAATAAGCTAAAACAATAGTTTAAGTCAGTGTTATAGAGCTGATATTAGAGTTGACACTGAATTGAGTTGCATGCAAAAAATACAAACAGGTAAACATTTATTGCAGATGTTCATACTCTAAGCTTCAACACTTATCGTTAGACCTTGGTTGAGTTGAGATTGTATAGCCAGACGCTGTTTCCTGAAACCTCAAATGTGAACCTCAGGGACGTTGCTGCCTTTAGCACTTTGGAAAAGGATCTCTGGATGAATGAATTAGCAGTGCTGCACGCGGAGTCGAGCGTCAGCAGCATTCTGAATGTTTTCGCCGGTGGTCTCGGCTCAGATCTGCTCTCTGTTCCTCTTCATTTTTCGTGAAGTGGCAGATCTGCTCAGTCAAGAACGAGTTCATTACAGTGAGGATGAAGGCAGAGAGGTGGGGAGGAAGTGAGTAAGTGATTATATGCATCCCACCTTCCTCTCCTGTTCTCCCTGATTAAGATGCATCTGCTGCGTCTCTTTGCGCCCCGGCTGCTTTGTGCATTCATCAACATCAGTTTAATGAAGTGATCAGAGGCTGAGATCAGACACAGCCCAGAAATATTACTCCATTAGCCTCTCCAAGCTTTCTGCAAAACAGGAAACACTGACCTGAGGCATTAGGCTTGTTTCCTCACGTTCTTTAAAAATGCCGAAGACAAATATGAAGTATAACTGATTACCTGTCCAGCCTCTCCAAACACAAATCTTCTTTTCTGAATAAAGAACAATCTTTCATCCCTGCACTTCAAACAGGAGGAGAGGAACACACCCCCACTGTCGACACCACCACTGAGAGGCACGACTTCTTTCTCGCGGCGATGATGTTAATAAACTGTCAGCATGTGGCACTTTGTAATTGGGTTTGTGCCTTGTTTAACAAAGAGCGATTGGATAGTTAGAAGGGAGAGCAGCAATCTATCCGCCTCTCCAGTGAAATGAGCCGAATGTCTCATCCATGAATGTGTTATCCCAGAGGAGCCGCATCTCAGATGTGTCTGTTATCCCTGGCAAATAAACCGAAGCGCTGAGAAACAACCCTCACCCCCCCAGTCCTGACATCATAAAGTCTCTGTAATGCTGTCATAAACATGACACGCTGCACACAGTAACAGTTTGCACCACTTTATTTGGAACAAATGAGCCCACGGCGCTTATTTATGATGTCTTGTGATTTAGTGTCGGAGCCAAACCTGCGGGCGCCAAGGGGCGGGTTACATGTGTCACATTCAGGACACGGGGCCTACGCGGAGGCTGACGCCCACAACTGGCACGCTCGCTTGGTGTTTCCAAAAAAAAAGGGAAACTTATATTCAAAACTTTTATTTATACTGTTCACCTGTTCATTGACAATAAAGTTTAGCTAACAGGATTGTTGTTAGTTTAATTCTCAGATTTAGGTTTGAGGTGTTCACCAATAACTTCAATCAGAAAATGTCTTTTCTTTTGTCATTAATTTGTTCTCCAAAGTTTTGGCAATCAGGGGCCAAAGCAAATAATGAATTTAGCTGACACATACTCATGAAGTCCCAAAAAGTTGATTCTGTTCATCTGGATGTAGCGTTTTTAGCATTTCTCCCTCTGAAAATGCTGAAAATGCAACATCCAGATGAACAGAATGGGATTTCCTTACCTGGATGAGTATGCATGATGACACATCCGTGGCGTGTACAGTAAGAATAAACAACTTTTAATGTATGGGATTAATGCACAGAAAGTCAAATATAAACACAGACTTTTAATAAATTACATTTACAGTCACCATGACTGTGTCAGCATTTTGACTACAGCCATCTTGGTTCTTTGGAGCCAGAAGTGGCAGTATTCAAATGAAAGTGTAGAGTGCAAAGTCATCAACTAATACTAGCGACAGCAAGCTGTACTCATGAACTCATTGGGTGTTGCTCATAGGTAGACTTATTGGTTCGCTTATGGGCTCGAATCCACCGTTTGGCCAGGGAGTGGAGTCGAACCCAGGGAACTTCTTGGGTTCAGCAGTGCTAACTACCAAGTAACAGACTAACAATTCACTAGAGTTTCACTCACCAAAACTGAAACAGACATGTTGACGCTCTGTATCATTTGTATAATCGCTCAGATGAATATGCAGAATATATGCACAGCACAAACACAATCAAGTGCTGTAGCTCAGAGACTTGAATCAGCAAAGGTGAGGCCTAGCAGACAGCGACTGGCACAAGTCACTGTGTAGGCATGCCTGTGAGAGCAGCCCTGCCTCTAACGATAAGCCTCACAGATATTTACATGGACAAGTTATTAAAAAATTATCTACTGTATAGTTATAAGAAGGGAAACTATCCATAGAAGCCCAAAAAGTGTATTTGTACCAGGTTGGAAACCTGCTTTTTAATGTTATTTGGTTACTGTACCGTGGGGGATTGGATGGGTTTAGGTATCAGCCTCAAATGGCCGTTGAGGGAACTGCAGTTTTTAAAACTTCCACGCTGCCTTCATTTTACAGCCCTGGAGGATGCCACTTACAGTGTAATTTATTTTAACAACAGTTTTAATAGGCACAAAATACCAGCACCAATCAAAATGCCATCACACTAATGACAGCGCATGAAGATTGTTCAGTAATCTCACTATTCAGTTCACTTTTAAACAGCACACTGCACATTTATTCTTAAATCAGAAAATAGAAGGAAGATTTTACCAGAGCCCTGGGGAACACTGAGCAACCAATTGTTTGGAATTTAAGTACCCTTTCATCCAATAAACCATCTTGAGATCTGACCAGTAAGAGTGTGACTCTAGCAGTCTCGCCCCCCTCTGGCCACCTGCTGCTGTGATAAAGCCATCAGCCACTGGCTTCTGCCTCGCCCCCTGCTGCCATCCCTGCCTGTGGAACACAACTTGGTGAGGGGTGATAGGAGATGCTTGGCAGTGGGTGACAACATAGAGAGCTTCCTCCCACAGGTGAACCTCAGCCCTGAAGCACTGGCACATCCTTATCTCAGCTGACACCAGGAGAAAAAAAAAAAATGCTGACGGTTCTCCCTCACCACAATCGGCAGTTTTTCACTAGATCTCTAAGAATACACAGCACGGTCACCATAATGGTGAAAATAAAACACCGTCTTCATCAGCACAATGCTTCCTAGGGCGAAGCCTACCCATGGCTGGTTTCAGGGCAGAGACAGCTAGCAGGAGCAATGCCAAGAGGACAAAGGAGGAGGACGAGGGGGTAGGACGAGGGGGGACGAGTCTGACAGCTGTCAGTGATAGTTTCCTGTACAGAATGTTAGTGACAGCCTGCAGAGTCGACCGGTCTGCAGCGCTGACAGCAGCCGGCTTCTTCGAAGAAATGAACGAAGCAGAGATATTCTGCTTCCAGGCTCGACGAGACGCTCGACTCACAGCTGCAGCTGCCTTAAAAAAACCTCACTGCTGACACTGCAGTCTGAAGATGGGGTGTGTGTTCCTGGCTGTAAGATGGGGAATTAAAGTTAGGTATGATAGCACCTCGTAAGTTTTACAGGATATCTTGCGTGAGTGTAAAAGTTGACAGTGAAGTGAAGGGAGTACAGTATTTCCAGTAGAATTTGATTCTATTGAGCTGGAAGGAGGTTGGATAAATGCATGTGCATGCACTTTTGTAAGTGAATTCTTAAAACCAGGAGATTCCTATATCTCCCATATACGTTGCGCCAGTAAATGAGCGCCTCCACCTGTAAAGCACCTGGGGCAGGTGTGAGGTTTAGAGCAGTCTCCCAGCTCACAGAGATTGAACTTTCAAAATAAGGGCAGATGGGGTTTCGTCACAAGTGGCTGGACAGCCTGTCGTGTGGGTAACGATGGAGTGTGCCTCACTTTGAGAGAACTTCCTCATTTATGCACAATATTGACTGTACGTCTTTTTTTCATTGTTAGTATGCAAGAGTGGGCATGCTGGCTCCCAGGATTGTAGACTTTGGACTTTATGCCTGTCGGCTCACTAAAGACTTACCGTGTGTTGTGGAAATGTTGTAAGATTAGATTTACCTGTGCAGGAAGGACACAGAGAGAGATTCAGGCGACTCACACAGAAACATTTATTGCAGGGAGCTCGATACTGACCAGAACAAGATGATTACTTAAGTTAAGACATATTGCCATCTATCGCTGAAGGTTATTCTCTTAACAGGGCGTATTTATACTCATTCTACACATCAGCAGATCCATACCAATAAGGCTAATGCAGCCTTTTTTACCTTCATTCTAAATGGGGTAGAATTTTATGTATGCAAGGTCCTGTCTTTTCTCCTAAAATTAAATCAGAGGCTCTTCAGACCTTGTGGCCTCTGCAGATGCTGAATCATTACATTCTTGTAAGAAATTTCACCTTCAGTAACGTTAGAGACATTATCAAAAAGACCTCCTTTAGTCGCAAAAAAAATCTTCCACACTCCGTACTTAAGGTTGAAATGTATATCTATGTGTTGAAGCTCATCTGAGTGACTAACTCAAGCTCTGGTGTAGGCATGTACTAAACACCTAATAAAAACTAAACCAAGACTAATATAAAACTGTAACATTAGTTCAGTACTGTCGCATGCAAAACATTTTTAAAGGATGAATGTGAAATATTTACTTATGCATTATTCCTTAAATCCCAGAAAGCTGATTAGTCCATCTAGATATAGTGTTTTCATTGGGAAAGCCAAGGATCAGCTTCTCTGGCACAAACTGAGCAGTGTAATGTACATGGTTAAGTGCCAAGAAGATTGCCACAAATTATACTTTGGAGAAGGAGCAATTTATTACAGGTCAACACGATTCATCCACAGCTAACTCCAAGTCCAAGTTAGCAGGTTCTAAACTGAGTAAAGTGACCCAGAAGTATCTGCTTGGCACTCCTAAAAAGAGCTGGTCAAGTTCTTTACATCCTAAGGAAAAGTGCTTCAGTGTGTTCATCACTGCACCTTTTAATTAAGATACACTGGATCATCCTCTATGAAAGGATGTGAGATAATGCTATGTGAGCATTATCCAATTAAAAACTATTGACAATGATCAGAAGTTTTCAAAAGCAAACAATCAAAAAAAAAAAAACTGACAAGTGACTGTCATGAACCGAAGTTCAGTACACAAGCTGGATCCAGAAGCAGAGACAATACGCACAGCAGTACGAAAAATACATTTTATTACAACTAAAAGTGCCCCGGAAGGGTTAAAGGAAAACACACGAGAAACTAGAAAAACCAAGGAACCGGGGAATGAGTTACGCAGGAACGCTGTAATCGGGACTGTGGGAAGCTGCAACACAAAGAGGAAGAGAGTTACTGGGGAGCGGGGAAATAGCAGCATACGTGGGGGAGAGTATGAGTCTTACAGTCAAAGCGGGGCCGTGGGAGCTGGAGGGAGGGGTGAGGGTCCGCGGGGGAGCACCAGGAAAGTAGAGGCGATCCAAACTCCAGACGGGCAGGTGGACAGGCAGGTGGCTCAAAAACACGCCGAGCTGTTACCGCTGTGAGACGACTAACGGACTGGCGTGGAGCAGCTGGCTCCACGCCAGTCCATCAGCTCCTAGGACACCGGGCCGCGGACCATGACAGTGACACAATTTTTTATTTTTTACTTTTATATCTGTTCAATTCAACTCAGTTTTATTTATGCAGCGCTAAATCACAACATCAGTCGCTTCAAGGCACTTTATATTGTAAGGTAGACCCTACAACGCCAGCAATACATGCAAATTCATACGACCCCCTATGAGCAAGCACTTTGGCAACAGTAGGAAGGAAAAAGTCCCTTTTAACAGGAAGAAAGCTCCAGCAGAACAAGGCTCAGGGAGGGGCGGGGCCATCTGCCACGATTGGTTGGGGTGAGAGAAGGAAGACAGGATAAATCTTTGAGTAAAGTAATTTTAGTACTTCAGACTCTCCACAATCACTAATGGGATGACTCATTAATATACAGTTGTGTTTGCTCCCTACATGTTCAACACATCACAGTTATGGTGACAAACTGTTAATGCCGAGTACCTTTGGTTGACTTTCTACTTGTCCTCTTCTTCTTCATCAAACGATGAAAAGCTGAAAGAATGAATAAGATCTTTTTTTTTCCCCTTTTTTTTCTTTTGAGACTTCCAGTCTGACACAGCTCTCCAGATAGTGAGCCTCAACTCTCCCAAGACTGTGGCGCCTTGCTGGGAGCAATAACTGCAGAAAACTAACTAGTTTTCTGCAGTTATTGCAGTTAAAAGTCTGGGCCATCACTCAACTGCTCTGATAGACAAAATCCATCTACAGTAAATACCAAGGGCACTGCAAAATGACAAAAATGGTGGGAAGAACTGCATATGACAGATATTTACACTTCTTTTAGTTTTTCAAAACTAAGAAGTCTATAGGTTTGACTGCTTATGGACCACAGTCATGAAACTCACTATATAAACTGCCCAGGGTACCAGGATTATCAACATTTATATAGGTTTTTGCAGTTACACTCCAGTTGTTGTTTGTAAATACATTTCGCCAAGTGCAGCGGCGTTTTGGGGTCACTGGGCTGTGTTGCCATATCTTTACATAAGTGTCCATCAAACAGTGACACTAATAATGGCTTTCACTGATTTCTTTGTCAAATACAAAACATATGTGGCTTCCAAAGATGAACAAGAATAGAAATGTTTCATTATTCATTTGTTTGGTTCATATAATCAACCATTTTGGCCATCTCACTACATACAGCGATATGATGAAGATAAAAACAATAACACGAAATTAACTGGCGTCACTTCATACATGATGCAAAGAGCTCTGCAGTGTGTGAGTTGTTGATTGTTTTTTTTGTTTTTTTCTCTTTTCTTGCTTTAACTTTTCTGACGCCAGAAGTTGGAATTCTGTCAGGTGGATTCATCTCAACTTGATAACTCAGCACATCTTTTTCAGTTGCTAATAAAACACCATAATAGAGCACAGTCACCCTCAGCCCTCAACCTCACTTATTGTCTGTTGTTAGTCATCTTTTTAATGTAATATTGATTTTTTTTTTTGTTAGTTTGTTAAAAGAAACCTTGTTTCGTTTCTCCTCCAGCATTTATTCATATAAATTTGTGATTCCATTTCCATAACTGCATGAATAATAAGTGCACACACAGAATTAAGATGTACAGCTGCAGATTTGAGGTCTCACGGCAGTAGATTATCTTTTTCCTCCCAAACTGACCCGACCTTGACTAACATTTTCCATCTATATACAACTGTCAATAGACGCTTCAATATGCTTTACATAACTTATGAAGGACATCAAATAGGACATACAAGCACAGAATAAAAATGCTTTTTACAAAAGATAAAAATAAATATGGATTTCATAAATGTAAGCTCGACCAAGTCCACAGACTGTCTATTGGCTCTTTCTTCAAACTCTAAACACTGAGAAATAACTGAAGTAACTTGCAGGAGAAACTTTTTATGTTCAGTGGTGTTCTGGGTAAATTATAAACCAAAACCTAATTTAACTGACACATTTAAAAGCTATTATAACTTAAACAACCTCCCTACACATGTAGGTTTGGCCTGAAGCCATCAATTGGTCGAGGCCTCTTGGTGCCCAGGGGCTCCGCCGGCAGCAGGAAGGACATGGAGCACATCCAGCTCCATCGTTGCACTAATCCACCATTCTTCCACTGAATGGAGCATTACCATAAACGCTTGGCAGCGGGAGGAGGCATTGTATTCCAAAAAATCTGTGAGCCTCTCAAATGCGCATTGTTGAAATTCACCTGTTGCTTGGGAGATGAGATGAGAATGGCCCATTCCCCGAGGTCGGGTCTATTATGTAATATACTGGACTTTGGGCTCTTAAAACTCGTCCTGCCTGACCGGACGGGCCTCCGGGCCCGTCTCTAAACCGTGAAGAAGAGCTGTGCCAGAAAATGTGGGGCTGCCCTGTGCTGAGCCATTTGGTTTAATTGAATTGTTGTCACTTGTGGGCAGATCAAAAATAAGTAAGCTTTGTAATATGTTTTGATTGTCTAATTTAAAGGCTGTGACTGTTTCGAATCAGCGCAGATGACCACACAAGTGACGTTTATATCCGAAACCCGTCTGTGCCTGTGCAACACTAAAATGACATTTTATTCATAAACCAAAAGGAAAATCTCTTAAAATAAAAGTCACACAATCCTGAGTTTAATATATATATATATATATATATATATATATATATATATATATATATATATATACACACACACACACACACACACACACATATATATATATATATATATATATATATATATATATACATACACACACACACACACACACACACATATATATATATATATATATATATATATATATACATACACACACACACACACACACACACATATATATATATATATATATATATATATATATATATATATATATATATATATATATATATATATATATATATATATATTAGTGGTTTCAACAGATTAAAAAAAATAACTAATCTCACAATTTTCTGTAATTAATCATGATTAGTCGCAGTTACTTGATAAATACCCTGGCTGCATTATACTTTTTCAACTTTATATTTAAGCTTGTAAGAGACATTTATGCAATATAATGAAGTAAATGGAGAATAAACACAAAGAATGTTTGCTTAAATTCAAAGAGAATTTGAATAGTTTTCTTTTAGCACTGGTTCTTGCCTGTGAAATACAACTTAAAAAAAACCTACATACTAATAGGTAAGTATAAACTAATATATAACATATAATATATATTAGTGCTCTCAAACAATTTCCTTTTTTTATCGGATTCATCACAGGGTTACTGTGAATTAATTTTGATTAATCACGATTAAATATCATTCATTTTTAATCTGCATTAATCGCATTTCATTTAGCATGAGCAAACAGACTCGGAAAAAAAGGGAAAATATACGCACTTAACATGTTTATTGAACATCTTGAACATTCATGTTAACAAAGAATTCTGTAATTATTTCCCACTCTCTCTGTCACGCTTGGGGAGGCACTTCAAGTCCTTGAAACGAGGAACCAAAGCTATGTAAAGCGTGTGTTCTCAACGACATTAACAGGTCTGCAGTTTGTTGCAATCCACTTGGCAATTGTGTCAGTCAATATGTCTGAGGTAGACTTACTGAGTTCCTGATGCTCTGTGAGTGGTTCGTCGCAAGCTGGGTGACGGTTAGGCAAAGTGCTAGCAGCATCTCCGACTAACGCACGCTTCGCATCAATGTGATATTTAAGCTGCAAGTGCTTCGGTGAAAAGAAAATTCCTTCTTACACAATGTGATTGGTTCAGCTGCCCGTCACTACCAGATCAACTGCCCATTTGCGCATGAGTGTGGTAACTACTTGGACAAACTGCCCGAAATGCATTGAGGGAAACATTTCAGGGATTTTGTCATTCTGCACTCCAGATGCGTTAATAGTGTTTTTTTTTTTTCAACTTTAATTGTTTTATTAATTTTAGTTAACATTAAAAGAAAAAAAAACACAGTAAAGAAAATTACAAACATACAAACAGGCTGGAGTTTACATTTCTTTTCCATCTATTCCATGCACATTTCTTGTTGTGTTGTTTTCTTGGTGCCACTTCAGAATGCTTTCCACTTCCTCCATTGTCCATCGTATTTACATCCCATCAGTCTGATATTAAATGTTATTTTTTCCATCTCTGAGATACCCTCTACAATACTAATCCAATCCCGTTGAGTGGGAGGGTCTGAACGTAACCACTTCTTTGTAATTGCTTTTTTAGTTGCGGCTAGAATAATTTCTACTAAATATAAATCCTCCTTTTGTATCTGTTCCTTTATGTTTCCAAGATACATCACTTGGCAGGTGTTTGGGAGTGCATATCCCAGAATATTATCCATGGTCATTTTAAGGTCTTCCCAATACTTTTTAATTTTTATGCACTTCCAAAATACATGTGAATGGTCTCCTTCTGTTTCTCCACACAGTCTCCAACATTCCTGTGGACTTGAGATCTGTGTACTTAATCTTGGGTGTAATGAAAAAACGTGTCAAATTTTTCCAGCAAAATTCCCTCCACAATGACGAATTTGTTGTGCTGTGTTGTATTTCACACATACTGACCCATTCCTTCTCTGTTATAGTTATGGCCAGTTCAGCTTCCCATTTCTTTTTGAGGCAAAAGGTTGTGTCCTGTCTATCCTCTTCTAATGATCTATAGAAAGTAGAAATTGCTTTGAATTGTTTATGTTCATAGTAATTTTTTATTATTCCGATAACACCCAATGGTTTTTCGAGCCAGTCAGATTTTATTTGCTTTAGGTAATAATCCCTTACTAGCAGATATCTAAAAAAATCACTATTTTCCAATTTGTATTTATTTTTTAGTTGTTGGAAACTCATTAGTGTTCCATTTTTCATTAGAGTACAAACTGCTGTAATCCCTTTTAATTCCCACCTTTTGAATGTATGGTCCAATTGTCCTGGCTTAAATTTTTTATCATGTCTAAACCATCTCAGCAAAAATAATTGTTCTTTTAACTGATGTTTTTCTATTACTGTGTGCCATATGTCTAGTGTAAATTTCACAATTGGGTTCTGTCCCGATTCATGATTGAGGTGAGAGACAAACGACCACAAGTCCAAGTGCGTCAAAACAATGATTTTATTAAACACATGTGTGAAGGAAATACACCATCACAATCCTCAGCATAAATCCTCCACAAAAGTATACTAATGTTTTATACGTCAGGGTATTATTACGCCCCTTCATGCGTCAAAGCAAATACATAACATGCATAAGTTACAATCACCACAACCTTTGACACATTCGAAAGGAACAGTTCCTCCGTCTCGACGCCAGGTGCTTCCTGTTGATCGTCTTACTCTCGCTTATTTCTGGAACTGAAACTGTCACTTATGCAGGCACAACATGCAGTTACAAGCAAAATATGTCTAAACTCTTACCTAGAAACGAGTCTAGCTATGGTGGGTGTGGGTGTCTCGACCTCAATTGCACTCTCTCTCACCTTGCCGACTAACTCATGACCTTTCACCAGACAGAGCCACTCTCATAACCTAACTGAAAATATATGTGTAATATATTGAATGAATGCTTTAATCAATTGCCACTACTCAAAGCTTAATAAAAAGAATATAAACGAATAAAAGATAATAATGAATAACCTGGTTATTCAAATAGTAGGGGTGCAACGATACACAAAATTCACGGTTCGGTTCGATACTTTGGTGTCACGGTTCGATATTTTTTCGATACAAAAAAATGTTCATGCCTTTTTAATTTGTCATTTATTAAAATTATAACTCAAAAGTACAGTTTTTAAATTTAATGTTGCTGAAACAACAAAGTAATAAAAAATAAATCTATCTGATCGAGAAATAACTCATCTTTGGAAAAGAGAGTTTATTACAGAGAAATGGCTCTTTCGAAAATAAAAGCTATACTATACGCTTCTTCTGGGCTATATTCTCAGCAGCATATTAAACATATCAGGTCCCCGTAAGGAGAATCATGTGCTAACGGCTGTCTAAATGACTCGGGTAAAGTTTGTAGCATGCGTGCTTGTTGTTTTTGTCTGCTTCCACTTGTCTTTGCACTAGGATGATGTCGGCGTAAATGTGCAGTCATATTCGTTGTGTTCCCACTAGTGCTGTCAGCGTTAATTTGAAATGACGTTAACGCCACAACACGGCAAATCTCCGTTAACGAGCTACCGCGGATCGCCCCGTGCGTGGGGCTGGACGGCGTCAACACGTTAACGAGCTAACTGCGCTAACGCACTAGTTCCCACCAATGTAATTGAGCATTGCGTGGCACATCCAACATACTGTTTTACTTTAGTCCATGACGCGCTTACCTTCAGGGTCATACTTCACATGAAAACCAAAATAGTTCCAAACGCCAGATCTGAATGAGGGTGGGGGAGGTTCAATTTGCCATATTGCAACGAGAGCTTAACTTCTGTCTGCTAGCTTGCCCTGTGCTCAGTGAATCTGCGTTTGACTACTCCGCCTAGGCTGCACTGTCGAGCGCAGATCCACTGAGCGCTCAACACAGACAGCATCGTCAGAAGAAAAGTTGATCAAATAAATTTTGTATTGTTCGATACACATGCGTACCGAACCGAAACCACTGTATTGTTCAATATCGATACGAGTATTGTTGCACCCCTATCAAATAGCCACATCCAGACAGCTCCTCAAAATAACAGATTATATGTGGTATATGTATTATAAGCGTGTATGCAATCTTTCTATAGCTCTAGTCAAAACCACAATAGATTGGCTGGACATTCTCGCCAGCCAAAGCTTTTGACCTTCAATTAACTGACTGAGCTTCAACTCTTTAATAAGCACAAAAATGCAATGTGTATAAAATGATTACAGTTGCACCTGCAATGAAAGATTATTATGTGATTATGATAACACCTGAAATACAGACTTTAATGTAATATCAATAAATGCTTTGATGAAATGATGATTAATGCAATGGTAATGATAATGGTTATGAATAGTCACAGTAAAATATTTTCCTAATCTCCACAGTTCATTCTGCTTTTGTAGAAGGTCATTAATTGTTTGTCAGAGATAAAAATTTGAATTTTGTTTCCCTCAATTTCTTTCTCAATTTCCTTCCACCGTGCCTCATAATCTGATCTACACCAACCAACGAGAGGTCTACATTGGGCTGCGTAAAAGTATTCCCTTAAATTAGGCAAAGCCATCCCTCCCTTGCACTTTGGGAGTTGCAATGTTGTTAGCCTTGTTCTGGGCTTCTTCCCTTCCCATATAAACCTTGAGATCATCTTATCCCATATTTTAAATTTTCTTTGAGGTATAGGAAGTGGGAGTGATTGAAACATGTATAGCAATCTTCGGAGAGCATCTTTATTATTTGAATTCTAGAATAAAAATTTGTAGGTATTGTTGACCACCATTCTAGGTCTTTTTTTATATTGCCCTCCACCTGATTGTAGTTTGTGTCAAACATATCAGATAATGATTTGGTCAAGGTTATGCCCAAGTATTTCATGGTATTCAAGTGCCAATTTAGTTAATATTCATCTCTAATCTTTTGAGAAGGTATATAATTGAATGATACAATTTGTGTTTTGGATACATTAATTTTGTAGCCCGACAGGTGTTCAAAGGTATGGAATAGTTGCATCAAAGTTGGAAAGCACTTGTCAGGATTTCGTAAGAAAACAATTACATCATCAGCAAATAATCCAATAAGATGTTTTTGTCCAGCAAGAGTTACCCCCTCCAAATTTGGATGCTGCCGCACTGCTTGCGCTAGAGGCTCGGCATATAAGGCAAAAAGAATTGGTGACAAGACACAGCCCTGTTTTGTACCTCTATGTAGCCGAATTCTGTCCGTCAGGCTACCATTCACCTTGATACTAGCTATAGGTTGATTATAAATTGTCCTTATACATTGTATTGAACTGTCCTTAAACCCAAATTTTTTCAATACTTCAAATAAGAAGAGCCACCTAACACTATCAAATGCCTTTTCTTGATCTAAACGTATTAACACAGTACTGGTATTAGTTTTTTTCTGCATTGTCAATGATGTGAAGTACTCTCCTTATATTATCCTGTGCCTGTTGCCCCTTAATGAATCTGGTTTGGTCCACTTCTATCAAGTCCGATACAAAGTTTTCAAGTCTTTTGCTAATAATCGAGGTGTACAGTTTGTAATCATTATTAAGAAGGGAAATGGGTCTGTAGTTCTTGCAATACTCTTTATTCTTGCCTTCTGTAGGTAAAATTGTGATGATAGCTTCTCCCCATGATGGTGGGGCTATTCCCTGTTTCAGAGTCCAGTTAAAGCAGGATAAAAGAAGTGGCTTGAGTTCTTCTTTGAACGCTTTATACAATTCAGACTGAAAGCCGTCACTTCCTGGAGCTTTGTTTGTATTCTGCTCGGCAATAGCTGTATCGAATTCCTTATCAGTAATCTGTGCGATCAATAATTTGTTTTGGGTATCCCCTATGGAGGGCAACTCGAGCAGATCAAGGAAATTTTTAATTGTCTCAAGGTCTGCAGCAGCCGCTTGTGAGTACAGTCTCGTGTAGTATTTTTTAAACTCATTTTCTGTCTCATTGGGCATATAATGTAGTTTGTTACTGTCTAAATTTCTTACTTTGTTAATGGTCATTGATGCCTGCTTTTTACGCAGTCTTCTTGCAAGTATTTTAGTTGCTTTGAGCCCTGATTCGTAATAAGTTTGATGCATAAACCTAGCCTTTTTTTCTACTTCTTCTTTTAGTAAATCATCAATTTGGTGTCTAATATCTGATATTTCTTCTAGAATTAGTGAGTTTTTAAATTGTTTGTGCTCCTTCTCTAGACGTTTAAGTTTTTCTGTTAAATTTTTATATAAGGCCAGTCGCACCTTTTTTTGTGCTGTTGTTAGAGCTATTAGTTTTCCCCGTAAAACTGCCTTTAGTGCATCCCAAAGTATGATTTTTTTATATTTTTTTAATGTTTTTTTTATTTTTTTATGGCGTTAATCGTGATGACGGCTTAATCTACTTTAACACGTTAATTTTGACAGCACTAATATATACATACAGTGGGGCAAAAAAGTATTTAGTCAGCCACCGATTGTGCAAGTTCCCCCACTTAAAATGAAGACAGAGGTCAGTAATTTGCACCAGAGGTACACTTCAACTGTGAGAGACAGAATGTGAAAAAAAAATCCATGAATTCACATGGTAGGATTTGTAAAGAATTTATTCGTAAATCAGGGTGGAAAATAAGTATTTGGTCACCTCAAACAAGGAAAATCCCTGGCTCTCGCAGACCTGTAACGTCTTCTGTAAGAAGCTTTTCTGTCCCCCACTCGTTACCTGTATGAATGGCACCTGTTTGACCTCATCATCTGTATAAAAGACACCTGTCCACAGCCTCAACCAGTCAGACTCCAAACTCCGCCATGGCCAAGACCAAGAGCTTTGAAGGACACCAGGAAAAGAATTGTAGACCTGCACCAGACTGGGAAGAGTGAATCTACAATAGGCAAGCAGCTTGGTGTGAAAAAATCAACTGTGGGAGCAATCATCAGAAAATGGAAGACATACAAGACCACTGATAATCTCCCTCGATCTGGGGCTCCACACAAGATCTCATCCCGTGGGGTCAAAATGATCATGAGAACGGTGAGCAAAGATCCCAGAACCACACGGGGGGACCTGGTGAATGACCTGCAGAGAGCTGGGACCAAAGTAACAAAGGTCACCATCAGTAACACACTACAACGGCAGGGAATCAAATCCCGCAGTGCCAGACGTGTTCCGCTGCTGAAGCCAGTGCATGTCCAGGCCCGTCTGAAGTTTGCCAGAGAGCACATGGATGATACAGCAGAGGATTGGGAGAATGTCATGTGGTCAGATGAAACCAAAGTAGAACTTTTTGGTATAAACTCAACTCGTCGTGTTTGGAGGAAGAAGAATACTGAGTTGCATCCCAAGAACACCATACCTACTGTGAAGCATGGGGGTGGAAACATCATGCTATGGGGCTGTTTTTCTGCCAAGGGGACAGGACGACTGATCCGTGTTAAGGACAGAATGAATGGGGCCAAGTATCGTGAGATTTTGAGCCAAAACCTCCTTCCATCAGTGAGAACTTTGAAGATGAAACGAGGCTGGGTCTTCCAACATGACAATGATCCAAAACACACCGCCCGGGCAACAAAGGAGTGGCTCCGTAAGAAGCATTTGAAAGTCCTGGAGTGGCCTAGCCAGTCTCCAGACCTCAACCCCATAGAAAATCTGTGGCGGGAGTTGAAAGTCCGTGTTGCTCGGCGACAGCCCCAAAACATCACTGCTCTTGAGAAGATCTGCATGGAGGAATGGGCCAAAATACCAGCTACTGTGTGTGCAAACCTGGTAAAGACCTATAGTAAACGTTTGACCTCTGTTATTGCCAACAAAGGTTATGTTACAAAGTATTGAGGTGTATTTTTGTTATTGACCAAATACTTATTTTCCACCCTGATTTACGAATACATTCTTTACAAATCCTACCATGTGAATTCATGGATTTTTTTTTCACATTCTGTCTCTCACAGTTGAAGTGTACCTCTGGTGCAAATTACTGACCTCTGTCATCATTTTAAGTGGGGGAACTTGCACAATCGGTGGCTGACTAAATACTTTTTTGCCCCACTGTATAAGTATACATAAAAAAATGTATTTAAAGCGATGACAACTTAAGCTTGCACAAGGTAACATGAGAATAACTTTTCTCTGATGTTGTCAGTGGAGTTACTACAACAGCACACTTACTGTCCTAAAACCTGTTGTAACCTACTGTACACAAACTGCTAGATACAGGTTCCAAATCCTTTTTTTCTGGTTTATGAAAAAGGTCCTGAAACTATAAAATTCATTTGCATTCAGAAGGCAGCAGAGCAGTTCTTTTGCTTCACTGAAGATCATGAATTCAAACTTGGAGACTAATGAGAAAAGGAGTGGAACCGAGTCTCCTTTGTGTCGTGGAAACCCAAAGTCTTTACTTCAAAACCCTAATATAAGATGAGAGGGGCTAAAGCAAGGAGGGAGTTTTGTTCTGGAACGAAGCTTGAGTGTCTCTAAAGTGTCAGGGGGCCAAAGCTATCTTTCTGTTAAAGTGTTGCATCAAATAATCCGTTTCTCTCCTTTCATGTGTCTGCTGTGGAAGCAGAAGAGACGAAACAGGAAGTCGGGGATAAATCAGGACTCGTTCCCTCCGCGGTATGTGTCTGCATCCGCCTGCAAGATGAAATCCTTTTTACCACAATTTAGGGGCCAAGCAGTGCAGTTACGAGAATTATAGCAGCACTTCATGTAGACCCGTCGTTACTCAAAAGCGGCGGGACAGCCTCCAAGTAGGTCCATCTTTTATACACAGAGGGGAAATTGCATATTGATTGCAATCTGTGTTCGCGTTTGCGAGTGTGTGTTTACTAGCATATGTGTGTAGAAGTGTTTGTTTGTGTGTGGGTGTGTGTGCGTGAGAGAGAGACAGAGTTGGAAGTTTAGATGACAGTCCAAAAATTAGTGTGAAAGAGCAAGAGGCAGGAAGAGAGACCGGGAGTAAAGAAATGAGGGAGGCGAAGAAGATAAACTTTTGCACTCTGGGACAGAGATTTGAAAGACTTTAACATTGACTAATGTGACAGAATTAAAGGGAGAGGTCTTTCTTGAGTTTACGATATCGCCAGGCGAGAGGGACCAAGGACCGCCTACCAGAAACAGGAATATAAAGGAGGAATGGCAGGAATGGCGCTGATGGGTTTTGCAGTGGGGTTAATCACTTATCCTCACATTACCTTGGATAAAACAACAAATTCTCCTAGTGACTGAGTTTGTTGCTTTTAGACCGGAATATTGGAATCCTAAAAGAGTACAAAGGGACATTTCCTTCCACATTAGCTTGTTTTTATTTCCTGAATAAATCCAGTAATACTCCAACTTGCATATAAAATGTCATAAAGGGTGGAGCCGAATGCAGACTCTAAGGCAGACTTGAGAAATAGAAAAATGCAACAAGAACCAAAGGCCCAAGAAATAACTGTGCATGTAAAAATCCAAACTTCAAATGCCAGAATATAAAAAATCCCGATGCTCACTCGTAACTCAAATGTACGACCCAAAGACTTGAACGGTCAGGCCCCGATATTTTTTAAAGACCTTTTTATCCTAATAGGACAGTTCAGATTGGAGGCTTACCTGTGGTAAGATTCAAAAAGCAGAACGGGAATACTCAAACCACCGTGTTTTACAGAAGACCCTCACTGTTTTACCTGACCTCATTCGCACATATTGTCAATGATTTAACCTGATATTTCACATGCAGATTCATCACTTCAGTCCACTTCACGTCTAACTTGGCATACCTCAACCTTTTCTCCCTGTTTCCCTTCCTTCAGAATGGCTTCTTGACTCTTATTTTGTTCTCCTTTGACTAGTTTCCTTTGTCTTTTTTAAGGACACATCAAGCTGCCAAGATGTAAAAATGAATGGTAAATGGCATGTACTTGTATAGCACTTTTTTTACTTGGTCCCTAAGGACCCCAAAGCGCTTCACACTACATCCAGTCATCCACCCATTCACACACACATTCACACACTGGTGATGGCAAGCTACATTGTAGCCACAGCTGCCCTGGGGCGCACTGACAGAGGCGAGGCTGCCGGACACTGGCGCCACCGGGCCCTCTGACCACCACCAGTAGGCAATGGGTGAAGTGTCTTGCCCAAGGACACAATGACCGAGACTGTCGGAGCCGGGACTCGAACCGGCAACCTTCCAATTACAAGACGAACCTCCAAAGTTTCGGCTAATAGCTCTTTGTGAATCACCTTGTTGGTGCAAAAATATTGATTTTATGCCTGGCAAATTGTGTTATCGTTGGCATTTTTTAAAGATTCAGCTAAAGAAACAAGTAAAAAATTCATAGAGATACAATTTAAAACTGATTCTTTTCCAAGTTTTGTGTTATGTGTAGACACAATGGAGTGTTCTTCCCATGTGTTAGGTGCCTTTTTATACTTGAATTATTCATGTATCAGTGACCTTCAGTAAACCTGACAACTATTGTTCAAGACTACTTTTAAAACATTACAAGAAAGTCTGGCCACATAGAAGTAAAACATACAGATATCATATGAAAATAATCAGCATAGGATGGATATTTACTAGCTTAATTAGCATTGTTGCAAGGCCTAACAAAAGACAAATAAGGATTATTTTTGAACTGTAAGTCATGGAAATCTACTCTAATAGAGCCCAATAATAAAAATATGGAGCTGGAGAGGACTGGAATAGGTCATTTTTTAATAAAAGTTGACTTTAATGTTAACAAACTATAACATCATTATCATTTATTACTCGTTTATGCCATCAAATTGATCCTTTAATGTGAAGGCTTGGCTGATGATAAGAGTATGACTGCACCTCAGTATTCAACATGGTAGCCTTGATTGTGGATCAACAAACACTTACAAGTAAGTTGAATCCAGTTCTGTGATTCAAGGGCCACCAAACTGCAAACTCTAGTGGATTTCTTTTCAAGAACTAATGCATAAAAAACCCTCTTTGTGTCCTGAAGTGAATCCACTGATCACACTGACAGAAAACTGATCGTCACCTGAAATGCAGCTGTTACAAATGCACACCGAGGGTGAGAGACAACGAGCAGCACAAAGGGAGAGAGAGAGAAAGGGACGGGGAGCTTGGCTGATGGAGTGATGGAGAGCTGGAGAGGTTTGAGGGGGTGGAAGAGTGGAGGAGTCTGTTTTCACTCTAATCTGTTTACTTTGCAATTTGTGTTTTCAGAGCGAGTCCATTCATTCTGCTTAACCTGACACTTCACTCACCAACAGGAAGAGTGTGTGTGTGGGTGTGTGTGTGGGTGTGTGTGTGCATGAGTGAGATGGAGAGAGACGAATCTCATTTAAACCTCCCTTTTATTGAGATGTGTTTGCCTGCATTTAAATGTGTGTGTGTGTATGTGTGTGTGTGTGTCAGACACCACATTTACGTCTTGTCTTTTTGTAATTGCATATGCCTGTGTGTGTGTGTGTGTGTGTGTGTGTGTGTGTCATGTGAGCATCCATTAGCTGAGCACGGTTGGACTGTAATTATTCAGCAGTGAAGCCATTAGCTGAGGCAACAAACAACAGGCCGTCCTTTGTATTATACTTCCTGTGTCTATATTCCAAATTATTCACTCATCAATGCTCAATACTCATTATGAGGGCAATTACTATTCTATAGTGTAGAATATACTACTGTACATCGTGTGAAACTGAAAATTAAGATGGGTATGTGTTTGTACAGTGTACAGAGTAATTAGCTCTGTGTTTTTATGTCCCACTGACAGATGAGACTAATATACAGGATAATTGATATGTGCATTTACACTATGCTGGCAAATGGAAGGAACAGGAAAATGTACCATTAGACCCTTTAATTACTACTGATGTATTTTTGTATGACATATTTAATATTCTATTAGTTTTTACTTTTTTTTTAAATTACAAGAAACTGTTGTGTTAGCCAAAAACCTTAACTTAAATAATAATGTTTAGCATTTTCTGTGTTTGTCTTGAGACAGACTGGCGATCAGTCCGGGGTGTACCCCGCCTCTGGTTCTATGATACCTGGGATATGCTCAAGCCCGTGCACCACCGTGAATTAGATAAGTGTAAGGGATATATTACTATTACTGCTATTACTTGTATTTACTTGTACTTAATTAAAGGATATGTGTATCACCACTTCCACTAATGAGTCAGAGTTCAGACACATAACAACACATAAGCCACATTTAAACCAAAGCATTCCATCATGGGGAAAATGACATTCCCACTGTTTTATCCACGCTTCAGCTGTTGGACAGACTAGAACTTCCTTTTTTTATAGAGATGCTCACCCTTGCTTATGATCAGTGAGCCAAGTGCATTTGATTATCAGCACCTGGCTGCTAGCTACTCTGTAAATTGCTGTTGAAGCAGCAAGTTGTTCACGGGACTGCACAGAGTCCTCTGAGAACTTGTCACAAGTGTACATCCACATGATAGTTTGTCTAAAAAGAAAAACAAACAGAACAATCTTATGAGGAGAAAATATAACAACAGAAGCTTTTATAAAAGATGGTGATGTAACAAGAGATGTTTCTTATGAATGGCATTAACTAGTTCATGTAATAAAGACTACTGGTTAACATGGATGGAAGAAGTCTGTGAAGGTTCTCAGTCATCCAGGTCATTGATGTGGACTTCTTTCAGTTTCTTGAAGACGTTTCATCCGAGAAGCTTCTTCAGTTCTAAGAGTCCCAGTCTTTTAAGTCCTATGGGAGTGTCCCTAAGAGGGTCATGGACCCCCTATTGATCCTCTGCCTAATCACACAAGCCGAGGTATTAAAACGGGTGTGGGTCACAATCAGCCATGTTTTCAGGTCTTTTTGTAAACCCATCCCACCCTATCATGTGACTTACTGAGATCAAATGACCCAAGATGTGAGTGGGCCCAGACGCCATAACGCCCACTCACAAGCTTCTCGGATGAGAGGTGAAAGGTCTTCAAGAAACTGGAAGAAGTCCAGATGCTTTACTGTCCAAGCTCCTTAGACATGGGTGGAAGAGTTTAAAATGACTCAAAGAGAACAGATTCAACATGTTTTGTGTTTGTAGAAGCTGTGGTCTTCTTCTCCACGACAGTGTTATCAGAGTACACTCACTGATGTAATCAAATATTTAGACTTCCAGTGTTAACTATTTAAAGGTGTACGGTACCTAAAGCATACACTGGGCAATTATGTGTTTAGTTAAGTGCTGTTAATGGATTTCTTGATGAAATACTTTGCTAGCAAAAAAATTGACTGTGTAAGCAATCTTAGCGTTACCGTTATTTAATATTTTGCACATTTTCCAAATGTGTATCATCATCTGACTGAAATTAAGATAAAAACCAGATAACTTTTTTTAACCTCCAGGCCATCAAATGAGCAGAAATAACCGTTCTTGAGGCCTGATGATTTTTTTCCTCACTGAGATGTCTGAACAGACTTGTGTAGCAGCTAAACTCCCCTTGAATCTTTCACATTATATATATTTCATGCTGCTGTCTGGCTGGACTTGCATGTTTCTCAGAGTTTCACAGGTACAGTAGACAACAGGACTCTCACCTAAGGCGGTGGACGTGTCGAGGAGCTATAATCTGAACACTTGCTGCCACGGGAATCAAAAGAAACCTGAGGGAAGGAAGAGACAAGGTGAAGGACACAGCAGAAGCAGATCTACCTCACCCCCCCCTCCAAAAAAAGAGAGGGGGGAAGAAAAGTAAAACCTCTGTTCTTTGAAAGCAGTGAGCGCTGTCAAAACAGAGGCCGGTCAAACAGCTGCTTTTGTCAACAGGCATTGTGGAGTGGAGCATCTTTCTGTCGAAACATCAGTCAGAGCAGCGAGGATAAACTCCGGCGTGACGCTGCTCGCGCTCAGCGTTACTCGCATGCAGCTCAGAGACTCTGACAGGCTGCTTTCTTCGCTTCACTCCGGTCCTCTTCACTCTGCTTCTTTACCATCACATGGCTGTTTGTTATATGGAGTGTGTCAACTCTGATGATGAAAACCTTGAGCTTTCTTTTTTTTTGTTGACAGGTGGCGGGAGGGCAGGCCGGAGTTTCATTTGACTGCTCTGCTGTTTGGTTTGGTATCTGACCAATCAACAGATCCTCTCTGACTGGTAATCCTTACTGTGTCTGGGTCATTCATAATCACAAATCAACACATAATCTTCAGCTGAAACTTTATCCTTTTTTAGTCAGTCTCAATGCTCCCACCATGTTTATGTTTAGAGACGGACACACAAACCTTGATCATCATGCTGTACGTTGGCTAGCTTGCTAATATGAGGAGAGAGAAACATCTAGCAGTTCAGCATTACGATACTTTTCATTGCACCGAGTGACGTCAGACCAAAGCCAAGTAGAGACAGACAGCCAAAGATAAGCATATCAGTTATTTGAGTTTTAAATAACACTTTGAAAGACAGCTGTTAGTTTTTTTAATATCATAGAAATATTTATAAAATATAATGAAAAAATAAGTAAAGATAACAGGATCAATGTCAGCACTTTCATAGAAAATTTGAAATATAAATCCAAGGATGCCAAATATAATAAATCGTGTTTGTTTTTATTTATCAGTGTTTATTTATTCATGTTTTTGAAAATGTCCAAGACAAAATGCCATCCTGAGGAAATGCCACCTTATTGTCAAGATTAATAATTAATATGAATGATAAGATAGCAAGTGGGGGGAAATGCACCTGGAAACTGAGAGGATGTTAAAGCACTGGTGTTTGCTGTGGTAAGGAGAGAGCTGAAAAAGAGAGACTGCTGAATCTGCCTTCTATGTACCTACACCATGACCATGAGCTGTGCGTGAGACCGGAGGCAAGAGATCATAGACACCACAGACGCAAGCAGCTGAAACTGGCTTCCTCCAAACAGTGTCTGGGCTCAGCTTTAGAGACAAGGTGAGGAGACACTTGAGCTGAGAGTAGACTCACTGCTCCTCCACACCAACAGGAGCCAGTTGAGTGGTTCCAGCATTTGACCGGGTTGCCTCTCAGGTGAGGAGTTTCAAGTATGTCCAGCTGAGAGGAGACCTCAGGGCAGAGCCAGGACAACCTGGATACGTGCTTCTTGGCTAGCCTGGGAAAACTTTGGCATTCCTCTGGAAATGCTGTAGGAGGTGGCTGAGGGAAGTCTGAGCATCCCTGCTTAGACTGCTGCCCTCCCCAACTTGGACTCAGATGATCAGGAGAAATGAACAGACGTATTGTGAAGACTCTTAATGTTAGTGTCATTCATGACTTTTTGCACTGGCGCAGCAATCTGGGTTCGTTCAGAAAGAAATGTCCGCTCACCTTTCTGACATAACATTAGAGATAAACCAAGGGTTCCCTGTCTTCATCACTGCTACTTGACATGTATCATAAACTGCTTACTTACTGCACAGCTAGGGGCTTTTGCTAATAGGCAGAAAGCAAACGACAGCCACTTTGGCTCTTTTTGAGTAGTGGATAACCAACAAGTTAGCATATTGCAAGGTGTATAATCAACCACTGTAACCTGTTAATTTAATATCAGCCAGTCGATACTATTTCATCACCAATAGTTGTTCACACTAGTTCCACTCTGTTCAGTTTTTTGTGTTTTTGTTCTGGAGAAAAAGGACAAGAAGTATGTTTGCAGTGAAGGTAAAGAAAAGGTGCTGAAATTTGTTTAGAGCAAAATCTGACCATGCACCAAGGAAACAAAAAAACTCCTGCAGGTAACAACTTTTTGTTGCTGTAGTATATTTCATCTTTGAGTGCTTTGAACTGGTTTACTGTGAGTCCGATGGGCTGTGCAGAAGCTATGAAACCACCCGATTCTGTTGACGTGTTTCTTCCTGCTGGAGTGGAAGCGCTATGTCAGACCCGAGACAGGAGCCGGGCCTCAGATCTGAACACAAATCCTTCAACGGGACATGAACAGATGGATATTCAGCTTAAGGCGGCACTCCGAGCTGAAGGTCTCTCAGAATGAAGCGCACTGTCACCTCTAGAGAAATGTTGATGCGAACTGTTTGAGAGTTGCAGCAGGTGAAGGATTCGAGCATCTGTCAGGACGAAGCTTCCCTCTGACTGACAAGTCGACTCGCGCTTAGTTCAAAAGACCGAATGAATAAAAAACAACTTTCGAATTTGAATTTTGTTCTCTCAATTGCAAATGATTATTTTTTGCCCAAGATTACGTTACACGAGCAGTGCCTGCAAAAGTGCACACATCTTAAAACTTTGATAGGTGAGGGTTATGAGGGCTAAGAAAGTAATTTCTAAAAACTAAGATAAAAAAAGGTTTCAGGAAATATAAAGTTAGTCTCCAAATAAATAAAATCAGCTGATCCTGAAGCAGTGGGAGGGACTGATTTTACAAGGAATGACTCATCTGGCAGTGGGGTGATGGATTTTAGCTGATAGAGCCCGGGCTGTGGCCTCTTACAGCTACTTTCTTTTTGGTGTTGCTGTCATTGTTGTGCATGTATACAAGAGACTAATCAGAGTTAAATCTGGCGAGGCTTTAAATATATTTGCATCAAGCCTCTTTATATGCTGGTGTAGGTCCATTACGGTGTCTTTGGGGCCCTGGCATATACGCTCTTATTCTTTTGCCAGCTCTGCATAAATCCACAAAGCGAAATGAGTGTGTGCGTCTGTTTGTGTGTGTCTGTATTCACTGAAATTCAAATGTTGAATCCCCCTGTACTGCCTCTGTAAAGTTCCCTCTATGGGTCTGATAGCAGCCTCCGATCTCTGTTTGTCCTTTCCTGTGCCGCCCAGTGAAATGTCAGCCAGGCCAGATTGGATTGCTTTTATTTAAACCATAAAATTTATGTTTTTCACTTTCACTTCAATCACTCCAGTAGACATCCTGATTTTCTTTCTTTTTTTTCTCGCCTTCATTGTCAGGTGGACACTTTGGGGAAAAAGGCTGTCGAGCAGCTGAAAGAATCCACGGCCTTGAGCCAGAGAGTCAGTGGTAACAACAGCGCCTGATTGGCTGACAGCCGCGTCCTCCAGCCACTGTGCTTATCCATGCTCATGAAGGGAGGAAAACACCCCCCCACTCCGTCCCACCCCTCCAACACCACGCTGTGACAGGCTTAGTGGTGATATGAGAGGATGTGTTATCTGCTGACTTCCAAATTCATAAATCTTTGAGATCAGACGAAATTGAAGCGGCTTGAAAAGCTCGAAGGGGAGATTGACACGTCTGAGTGGCTCTGTGGGCGCGCCGCTGCAAACTGAATGCTAATGTGCCATCATTCATATGTTTGTATGTACTCGATGTGTGTCTGAGTATGTGTTTTCATAACTCACATGCATTGAGTTTCATACTGCCTACATATGCATGCATATGTATTAGGGTTAACTCTCCACTTGTACACACACCAGAAACTTTGCATTTTTACACACTCATTTGTGAGTGAGTGCTAAAAATCAAAAAACAGCTTGATGTGAATATTTTGCCTTATTACAGCCCACTAGTTTCTCTCTTCCTTGAGGTGTCAGAACACACATAATCCAAAGAGTACTGAGGAGACTTTTTTGCTAAACTTTTCCTCTGTGCTGCCTGAATTTCTAATAGCAGTGCTAAGATGCTAGTTTTGTTTGTTTTTTGATCCCATACTGTAGAAGATTTAGGGGATAATCTTACTATAATGAATCATTATTCACTGGATCGTAATTCATTAGAAAAACACATTTTTTATAGCTTTGCATGATCCATGTTGAAAAAAGAAAAACAAATCGTATCTGTTACTGTGGTGAATCCCATTTGCTTGTCTAAAAGTGCCGCCATTTTGGATTGATAACTTGGGGTATGTTGGTCTGCTCCGGCTTTTTCAGTAGATAATCCGAGTTAAAGGGGTGTTTCACAAAAAATATCCAGCTGGAAGCTCAGAAATGCACCATTAAGGCTGAGTGAATACAGAGCCCAGCCCAGAGGCAGAGCCTGATCTTAAGCAGGTGGCAAAGGACAAGCAGTATTACAGCCTCCACTTATTCCCGCACATGTAGAATCACTTTGGAAAGACCTTTGGGATTTCTTTGGAATTGGAGTTTCCTTGATGTGCAATAGTAACAAGTGCAATTTTTCCTACTATAACAAAGCATTTTATTCTATTTTGTATAGCATGTTATCCTATAATATTGTGTTTTTCTTAATTTTTACTGCTCTTAACTTTCTGCCGTGACCCAAAAAATTCCCACACGTGAGACTAATAAAGGTTTATCTTATCTTATCTTTGGACTTGTTTTCAACTTTGCTTTATGATCATATTTAAAAATCAAAGGAAACACTGCTTGTACATACTCATTAGGACAGAGATTTACATCAGGGTTGTGGCTGGTAATTATATGACAGTGCATTTCAGACCATGTTAGTAACACTTTGTCTATTATCCTGTCTTTTTTCTCTCACCCCGACCAGTCGCAACAGATGGCCCCGCCCCTCCCTGAGCCTGGTTCTGCTGGAGGTTTCTTCCTGTTAAAAGGGAGTTGTTCCTTCCCACTGTCACCAAAGTGCTTGCTCATAGGGAGTCATATGATTGTTTGGTTTTTCCTGTGTAGGGTAGGGTCTACCTTACAATGCAAAGAGCGACTGTTGTTGTAATTCTATTTAAAATTGAATTGAATTGAATAAAAAATGCCACAAGTGGTGAACTGTAACAAAATACTTTCTCCACAAACAAAATAATGTAATGCATGCAATTAAAAAGTAACGAGGGATGTGTAATACATTACTTCTGAGAAGTAACCCCAACACTGTGGTGCTATTACTTATTCACAGTTTTATTCATTATTCCTTGATGCAGATTTTTCCCTTCTATAATTCCCTGCTATTGTTCCTTTTCTTGGCCAGGGCACTCTTAAAAGAATCTCAAGTAGGTTGTCACTCAAAGTCTTTTCATTCCAGCTGGCGCTCTGGCATTCATCTACACTTAATTTTCTTACCGAGTGATTGACAGGTTGTTGCTTTTCACTATAAAATACTCACTAGAACCCAGGATTCAGTGTCCTGGTCAAACAGCAGGCAAATGAAAGGAAAAGGCACATGAGGCTGTCACGTGCCATCAGAGACAGCCTCAGCGTTCCTCTGCAGCAATTCTCCAAGTGTGTGGAGCTCTTGAATGTGAGAATATACACTGTATATGTGCATGCGTTGAGGCAGCAGCATGTTGGGTGAAGATTGAGTCTGAGATAGAGTGTGAGACGCGAGTGGTCTCTGCCTCCAGATAAATACAAACACGTACGCTTTCTCTCTAATTCATTTTCCTTCCTCTGATTTATCTTGGTTTCCTCCGTCTTGTCTGCTCATGCCCAGATAAAATCCCCCAAATTGCATCACCCTCCCCTCTGTAACTCTGCTGCCTCTTGTTTCCGGCCACAGTGTAGTGCAACAAAAATTAATAATACATCTGGTATCTCTTAGATTTGAGTTATAATACCATTTATACAGCCGACAATTCTTTTGATGTAATTATTTTGTGTGTCTGGGCTGAAACAACCAGAGATGACACACATATCACACACAGCTGCAGCGGCCGGGCGCTCTGCCACCGACACGACCGGAGAACGCACTCCAAGAAAGTCACCGCTTTGTAAAAGTTCCTGCACTTTAGTGAAACTGTTCGACACCGAACAGAAACGTGTTGTGTTACCTTTTATTTTCACTGCAACAACTAGAACATGTACCTGAAGAAGTGGAAGACATCAGTAACACCATTTTAAAATTACATTCACTGCTATATTAACAAAGTACAGATTAATAGAAAAGATCAATTTCCCAGACTTGGGGTGGATTTCCTGGTTGCATTTAGGGATGGGTACCGGTTCTGACATAAACGGTAGTAACCAGACCGAAAAGCAGCCACATTTCAGGGCTTTATTTTGGTGCTTTTTTTTTTTTTACTGAGATGTCATACACTTTGAATTCTAGCCAATCATTTTTCCTTTCCAAGCGTAGTAGGCGGGTCCAGGTACGTACGTTCTTTTAGAGCAGAGCTACAGATTAAAAATGCCCAAGGCGAAGCGGTCAAAAGTCTGGCTGTACTTCACAGCAAAAGATGCAAACTCAGCAGCCTGCAACAAGTGCTTTAAGGTGATACTGTGCAAAGGAGGTAACACCTCGAATCTGATGAAACACTTGGCGACGCATAATGTTTTTTTAAAAGCCGAGAAATGCGCCGTATTTGATACTTTGCTGTGAGACCTCACACCGAGCACATCTACTACGGGTGTGGTGCCTGTTATCGTACCCGGAGTTGGCAACATTCCCCAAGAACCCGAAGAGGAGAGTCCTGGCCCGTAGCCCTGACAGTGTAGCAGAAATGATGAGGATGATGATGGCAGCAGCAGCCGTTCTTCTCTGCGTGAGTAGCTTAATGTTGTTCGTGTGTAATTTACGTTAAGTATAGGGGTGGGTTCTGATTATCGATTAAAATCGATTCTATCTTGGATGACGTGATATTGATTCATTAAAATCCTGAATCGATTTTTTAATATAAATTTATTTTGCCCGAAATGCCAGAATCTCAGGTTAAACCTCACAAAATTTCAACAACCACCAAACAGCTAAAACAGTAAATGAGAGCAGTTACACGGATTCTGCACAAAGACATAAACACAAAGCGCGGACCTGCCGACGGATCAGAATCAGTGAGATGTCGCCTTTCTCACCCGACGGCACGGACACGGTCGGGGCTGAAAGCCGACAGCTCGCTGATTCTGATGTTTCGGCGGGTCCGCGCTTTGTGTTTACGTCCTTTTTGTGCTGATTCTGAAGCTGCAGGTTTTATCTCTCTCCAAACAATATTGACTGAACCAGCAGCAAAAGAAGATCCAAACTACGGTTCACATAAAAATCGCCATGAATTCCCTCTGACTTTTGCTGTTTTGCTTCCAACACGATAAAATCACACGTCATGCACAGCTCTCTCTCTCTCTCGTTTTTCTGTGTTTTATCTTCAGCTACTTTGACACAAAGGAATCTGCTGTGATGCTCACACCTTTGATAAAGTCTCGCAAGTGTCAGTTTTCTTTTTATAGATATAAAAATATGGAAATGTACTGATGCATGATCTGAAATATAATATTTCCGACTGTCTGAGGCAAAATTTCCCAGATTCAAATTGAATCAAATTGTGGATCGAATCGATTCGGGACCTTGTGAATCGGAATCGAATCAATTCTAGAAATCAGTGACGATACCCAGCCCTAGTTGAGTAGGCTAACCACGTTATTAAATTAATGCATGTAAGGTGAACTAGCAAACACTGACACTGTCTTCTTGTTTGATGGCAGATACTCCCTTCACCCTGGCCAAAAAGGCTAAAATGACATAAGAAAAAGTGGAAAACAATGTAAAAAAACACAAAAACCTCTCATGTTTAGACATGAGACGTTTTTGTGTTTTTTACATTGTTTAAGCACTGCTTCCAGCCAAGAGTGATATCATATATGCCCTATAGCTGCAGAAAAGGCTAACATCGTTATATTTTTACAAAAAAAACAACAAAACATGAGAGGTTTTTGGACGAAGTTTGTGTTCTCCATTCTTTAAGCCAGTGGTTCCCAAACTTTTTTCGCTGGGCCCCCCTTTGTTTTACAGAAAAATGTTCGCGCCCCCCCCCTCGCACGCACACACACTAACACATCCTCCAATCACACACACCCATATTTTGCTCAATTGCGGTTTATTTCACACCTCAAACATTTAGTAAACAATTAAGCAAAAACAAGTAATCTGCAGGTAGTAATAAAATAAACTACTAACTCTTTTACGCTACGTCCGCACCTACATGGGTATTTTTGAAAACGCAGCTGTTTCGTCCACACATAAACGGCGAAAATGGAGATTTTTTAAAACTATTTTTTTGCGTTTACGTGTGGACGAGGAATAGAGTTCATGTGCCTTTTTTCACGTCAGCTGTGCGCCACGTTATTGTTTACATGAGAGGAATTGCAGAATGGCAGATAGTCAGATTAACAGTATTTTGTCTCTATCTTCAGGTTTTACACGCTTACATATAAACACGCAGTTACTGTCTATTTAGAAAGGCAGAGGCGTCACGGTGTGATTATTTTACATGTAGTTGTTTTTTTCCTGTGTAATAATATTCAACATTGCTATCAATACATTTTTCAAAAAAAATGCCTCTCTGTGCAAAATGGGTTTAAAAACATGAACAACTGTGGGATACTGTTTGTCCGTGATTTAGACAGGGGGAACAAATCCTGGCAGGATCAGCCTGATATTATTTGTATCCCACAGTAACTTTACTGTATAAAGAGCTAACATCTTCAACATGTCAGGAGTAGTTAGTCATTACAACAAGTGTTTGTGAACTAAAAATCAAGAATGTTGGATACTGTTTGTCCGTGATTTGAACAGCCCGCGGAACGTGAAAAAACGTCGGCATGTTACGCCTCGGGAGTGAGAATGGGCTGGCTCCCGACAAAGGGAAAACCAATTCTGCAGGGGAGACCTACCTTGGCACTTGTGCAGGTGAAGCCAAAGGGAAGATGTGCTTCGCTATATTTTCTAGTCTTTGGCTTAGAATGAAGTTGATTTGGAAACATATTCAGCGATGCTTCATCTCCTGCTTTGCGTTTGTGTAGGCGCCCCATGCTAGCAGCATTGTTTTTTTTCCCTTTTCATGCCGCGCCCCCCCTGCAATGGCTCCCTAGGGGGCGGGCCCCACACTTTGGGAACGTCTGCTTTAAGCACTGGTTCGAGCACCGTTTAAGCACCGACACCGTTTCAAAAGTACCATTTTGGCACCGGTATCGGATAAAACCTAAACAATACCCATCCCTATTTGCATTGGTGTTTTGTGGGTCACGGTAGCAGAAAATAACAGGAAAGAGGTGGAAAAAGTGTAAGAAAACCTGCGAGATCTCCAGAAGAAGTTTAAATAAAAGGACACTTTTATAGAATATAATATTCCAACATAACACACATATAATATTGATACCCTATCCAGAGTGTGCTATGTAATGGTAGTTTCATAAAAACGCTGAGTACCTTCCTTTAAAGAGAAATATTTGAAATTGCTTCTTTTTTTTTTTATTTGTCAGAAGTACCTCAGTCACTTTGTTACAGAAGTGAATTTTTCAAGTTTCCATGAGGTTTGCAGCTTTCTATGTACCTGCAAAGTCAAAGTAGAGTCAAAGTGTTGATGTTTCACAAACGCTCTCTTCTATCGGCACATTTTACCATCTCAGATCTGCGATATATGATTGCTGTGAAAGGTTACACCCAAAAGGTGTGATTTATTATCGTAGAGCTGTATATATATTGTTTCCTGTTACCTTTACAACCAAGTATAAGCTATACCTCTGATACCATGCTGCCATAGTTTTGAAAGGAAAACATTGCAGTTCAAAGATTCAAACACTTTATTTAGATCAATAAAATTCAGTTGTATGGTGCCTTTTTTCAGGATATTTTCTATAACATCCAGAATAGCCATTTCTGTAGATCTTTCTGAAAAGTCTCTTACTCTTTCCTTTTCTGGATGGCTGTTTTTGCACCAGTGCAAACTAAATGTTATCAACAAGATCAACCTAAGTAGTGTAACTGAAATATGAATGAGGAAAATGTAATGAAATCAATGAAATGTAATCCAAAATGAGCCTGTACTGTGTTTAAATGTATAATACAGTTTCCTTCAATCCGTTAAAGATCTGATTTGTACACAGTGCTGTTACCCGTGCCAGTTCTAACCACTTAACAAAGACACCAGGCTGCTAAAAAGTGCAACGTGACATCACAGCAAAGTGTATAACATCCATTCTTCCTGGCTTAAAATATATTATCTCCCCCTGCTGGTAATGCAGCTTCTGCATGCGTGTCCATTTTTGCATGCGTGTTTTGGAGAGGGACCGTGTTGCCATGATACAGGGATGAAAGGTGACCACACAATTTCATCTTGACCGGTTGATTATATAAACCCAAATACAACACAGTTCATCCATATCGGTAAAATTCTTTCATTGCAAATACTTTATAGTTGATATGTTGTTTTGTGCTGCGACCAGTGTGTGTAGAACTGATAGAGAAACAGCATCAATGCAGTCATGAAACCATCTTCATCCACTTTTTAAATGTTTTAATTGCAGTAGAAGTGGAGGAAAAATCCACATCGTTTGTTTGTAACTGCAGATTTGAGAAGATGTTTGTTCACATTGTGCTTCATGACACAAACAAGATTATAATTTCCTAAAGTATATTTTTCCGTTTGTTGAGCTACGGCTTCGTGTTCTCCCTCAGACTGGCAAAGCTGTTTCAGAGCTCTGAGACCAGTCAGAGTGTATTTATTAACCAGCATGCCCTCCTGCCTGTGTTCCAGCCCATCTCTCCTTTTTCTGTGTAACTACACGCACCAAAGCGGTCGGTGTGATTGAACTGAAACAGTCTGCTCATCTGTCGTTGCACTCACATGGTTAAAACACGGCCCGGGGTATTTCTGCAGGTCTCCGTCCGATATCATCGTCGTCATCATCTATCTCCATGATTGTCACGTCACCCTTCACTGCCCTGATATTAGTCACGGACTGCTTTGTTTTAGAAAGACATTTTTCATCTTTCATTTTGCATCTCAGTTAACGCAGCACAGATCTTTTATTCATATATTTCTTTATCTGTCTGTGAATGATATCACATCAGGTTAAGACTGAAAATACCCTGCCGCCTTTGCTTCCTTATGTTTGAAAAATGTTGAGTTAAGCTCCGCAGTGCCAATCTTCTTTTGATGAATTGGTATTTTTTCCCAAAAACAACATATGAGCCCAACACACACCACAGGCCAAAGTCAAATATTTACAGCACGTTTGTGTAGTAGAGAAAGTTTCGTGACCCGATCAGTCAACCAATCAATGTCTTACACAATCTTCCTGTCTTTGCCTTTCATATAGACTGACAAACCGGAGAAATTGAAATAAATAAGAAAATGATGATATGAGAAGTTAAAAATATGCTCTTCGTGAATGTAAAATGTCCCGCGGTTTCAGCAGTGCAGGCCCAAACTATGCAAATGTACCTCTTGGATCTCCTGTTACATTTTTTTGATGCCAAAAATGAAACATACAGTTTACACGTAATCACATAAAAAGTTATTTGAAGTAGTTCTTCTAAACTTTAAGGGAAATTACCAGAAAACAGTCTGTGTTAGAGAAACTACAAGAAGGAAGGTTCAAGTTTCCAACCTGCTTTAGTTCTCCCCTGTGCCTGGTAGCTGCAGGTGCACTTTTCATTATTAGTAAGATAAGATAACATCACTTTATAGTCTCCCAAAGGAGAAAATCATCCAGGATTAGAAAATCGCTACATCAAAAACAGACAATATCAGACATCCCAATAAAACCTTAAACAGGTACAGGTTAGCAGATACACAACTCAGAATAATGGGAAAAAAACAACAATAAAAAATGCATCAGCGCCTCTTCTGGATAATTTTTTTTTTTTAACCAGGAAGTGAAAGCCTCAGGATCAAGAATCTCTTTTGTGACATTGAAACTCCCAAAGAAAACCTGCACAAATACAGAGGACATGAAACCTCACAGAAGGAGCCACTGTAGGTTCACACTCGGGGTCTATTCCTGGGGGGCTAACCACCAACCAATCATGCTGGTATTACACATAAAGTACATAAATCTTTATCTCGGCACTAAGGCTGGAAAAGTGCTGTACAAATCCCTCAAAAATTGTTCTTTTTCTACAGTTAGATTGAGGAACAAAACAGGCTTGAACACTTTAGTGTGAGTGTCCCTGTCATGGGGGTAACAGTGACCCTCCAAGCTGAAGCAAAAATAGTGGTACCACCCTGCTAACACCTAATGGTACATTATTTTCTGGGAGAGTGGCTTTACTCTGTTTGATTCACATCAGCACCTTAACCTGCTGATTTGGGCTGTTGTGTCTTTTCAGCAAACATCACTGAATTCACCTGAGATGTGTGAATTCTCTGATGCTTCCATCAGAGGTATCGAGGCATGGAGTTTTTGCACATGCCTTTTCACTTTTGCCAGAAGCGAAAGACTACGGGCTTGACTACTCCAGGGCAAAATAACTATGCCCTTTAAAATTTGAACTCGATTCATATTCTAAACAGATGTCCGATTAGTGAGACAAAATCACAGACTCCTAAAAATGGCGGTGGGCTAGTGTGTTTGTCTTTTAGTGAAGCTCATATGATGAAAAGTCCTCCAGGCGGGGTATTTCCTATCACACAGGCACACATCTGCCCCTTGATCTCTGAGTTTTCTGTAAGATTGACCTTCATTAGAATTAGGAGACTATATGTCCTTTGGCAGCAGCTTGGTTGGATTTTTAATAGCCTGAGCGCACTCATAAGTCAATCCTTCAGGTGCAGCTCACTTCATCTTGATCAAACCTTTCATTAAATTAGACATGTTTCACGAGAAGAGGAAAATTGCACCATTTTTGAGCAATCTTTTTAAAATCTGTTGTGGAGAGTCATCGCAAGGAGGCATTGCGTTGCTTGATTGACACATCCAAATGAATGAAAAGTCTATTGAGAGGTCTGCGGTATATCTTTTTCACATCATTACTGAGAGCATCAGTAATTTCCATCATGAATACCGCCGCGTCCCCTGACAACCTCTCATCGGGCTCCGACAGCCATCGGGGGAAATGATGGTATTAGACGGGAGGCAGACTCTCGGGGTGAGGCTCCGTGATGAGAGGGGGAAGGGAGGGAGCTAATTACCCTTTTATTACCGGGGACCGAACCCTAATCCCAGGAGGGCTCGCCTGGCCCTGTTTGAGACGAGGAGGATCCGGCACGCCACATTACCTCAGTTGCTCCGTCTTCTCTCTGTAATGCGTGTCACATTAAGAGTTGCATGTACATATTGAGTGTCTGTTTCTATCAGGCTTGTTTTTTAAGCGTGCACGTTTCGTTTAGGAGCCTCCTGTGCACGTACGGCATCACTGGTGTGAACACAGCTCTATCTTCGTTTGGTAGGCAGCAACTGTGGAAGCTTCTGCTGCTTGTAGATTGCTTTCACGCCAATCCCAGGGGGGTTACAGCCCACAATATACAGTAACAGTGGTGAAATAAAACATGCTACGAGCATGCATAAATGAGATGGTCTGGTGAATAAATAAGATCTAAAAAACAAACACAACCCTATAAGTAGGTCAAAAACTTGTTTCGTTTCTAGATAAAATCTATCCAAAGCTTAAAGAGAATTTCAGTAACGCTGACAATATTTATAAAAAATTGATACTTCATAACTTAATAATAAATGCTGTGGTATGAAAATCAATGAAAAATCAAATGAACGTTTTGAAACAAAACATTAATAAATTCACATTTGGATTTACTAAACTTTTTCTGTTAATTACTCACACTGACTTAACATGAAAGGAATTATTAGTCACAAAGCCACAATGTCAGTTTGTTTTAAAGATTTAGGCACGCTGTCCAGGCTGTGCAGTGTGTAAAGTAACCCTGCTGTAAACAGTACATGTGGAGGAGTCTGTTTTATAAGTGTAATTAGAATTTACAAAGCTTCAATCTCCCTGAACTCCCACTTGTGAAAGAAAATGAGGATGCTAAAAAAGCACTGAATAACAGGAACATAAGGAGACCTGTAAATCTGAACATATCCAGACTTTCAGCTCGTGTCATTGTAACTCTTACATGTTAGCCGTCCATGTGGATACATGGAAAACCAGAAGATGCAAGAGCAGCAAAACACACCTGAGAGCAGAGCTGGTATCAGTGTAATCAACACAGCCTGGAAGGAGAAACTGCAGGGCAGATGGGCTGTAAAGCGGCTTGCAGAAGCAGCAGCAATCATAAGCAGGCCAAAGCAACTTACTGTAAACAGAGAGCCCTATATGACGGGTTGTGCAGAAGTGCATCCACTAAGCCATCAGCTGCAGTCGGGCGCTGAGATCAGGAGAACCACTGGGATTGTGGATGAGCTTGAGTTTGTGGGTTATCATGTGTTCAAAAATCATGATTCAAACAGCCGTTTTCAGCAGCATCCAGACAAGCAGTCATTTCATTCTTCTGTGACCTTGCAGACTATCACGCACACTAACTCTTGAAGGGATCTTAGTGGAATGTCCACCATTTGTATGCAGTCTGACCGTCGGTTGGTGGTGTGCATTTTAGTCGCATCTTCTTTCCAGAATGATGAACTCTGATTGTTCTGTGATTGTTCTTTAAATAAACATCTGATCCTGCTTTTTCTAATCCTCGAAGTTCACCTACTGCAGGGGAGATGACCTGACAAATACCACTGGGATTGTGGATGAGCTTGAGTTTGTGGCCTACGAGAGCTCAGTCACTTTACGAGCTGACACGAAGACAGTCCTGACTGTGACGTCATCAGGGTTATTATATCATACAAATGTTTTCCCATTCTGAATTGTGCTGCCTGTGGTAGGTAAACTGACCTTTATGTGTAAAGAGGACGGCCGGTTAGGGAACAGTTAAATAATACAGCCATGTTCTAAAAACGCTGTCTGATGTGAGCCCAGAAAGGCACAAGGACAAAGGTATAAAAAGGAAGTGAATGGAATTAGATAGAAACATAATAAAGCTTTCAACAATTTAACAATATTTAACAAAGCAAAAACAATGAGGTCAGTTAAACAATAATTTAGAGGCAAAATAAACACAAGTGACCCTTCTGAAAATTACAGAGTTTCACCTACGACAGACAAAACCATTACTTCACTTTAGAAAGAAGAAAAATAAATGGATTAACCAAAACTATCAAAAAATACAAATAACCTCTCATCCCACTGACAGTTTCCTGTTTCCAGAAACAGTAAGTGTATGAAGGCAACCTAACAACCTAATTACTTTTTGAATAAAACAATAGTTTCACTAATCTGTAAGTGTGTTTTAAAAACGCCTCACCTCCTCCTGATTAGAAATCCACACCAGCTGTATTACAGTACAGTAAACCTGAACTTTACTGCTGTTTATTCATTTAATGAGATTTTATAAATCTAAGGATTACAACTGGAGATGAATCTGAGAAGGAACTGCAACAGAAACTATGTTCAGAATTACTGACCTGCATACCTCACCCACAATCAATAAATAAAATATGACACAGAAGTCTAGTTTTTAAAGCAGAGCTGAGCTTTTAGACATCCTTGAATTCTCTGCTCATTCAGCTCGAATCACAGATTAAAACAGTGTTAAAACTCCCTGCATGCGTGGCCAATGCTTTCACGCTGCTCCATGTACTGAGTGTTTCAATGTTCTGTTTAGCTTTGGAGCATCGGTAAATTCATCATTCAGATGAAGGATTTTTGCTGTTGGCTCATGTCTCCACAACAGCTGCTTCCTCCCAGGGTTTTTCATGGCGCAGCGGTGCCCGAGGCTTACTGGGAGAAAATAACGCAGAAGGAAAAAACAGCGTTCTGACCGGTGAGAGTCCTCTGGGCTCCAACACATCGCTGACGAGTGAAGCTGAAATGGGACCATTGCACAAAGCAGGTGAATAGAGGCCCGACTGCATGCAACATCCCTGTGCACAAAATAAAACAAAACAAATGCATCTCTGCTATAAGCTCATTTTAAGTCCACGCCTCATTAAAACACACCTTTGCAGGTCGAGAAGACCCCGGGCCTCATTCAGAAACAGCGTATACCAACAAGTTTGCGCTCAGGCAGGCTCAGGTATGAATGTTTCTCGAAAATAGCTTTAAACCAAAATTTGTGTCCGAATTTACAGTGTGCAAAAAAATAACGTGGCTAAAACGTGCTTATAGAATTAAATACATAACATTTAAATGTAAATGGAGAAAGTTCACCGATACACAAACCAAACATTTCACAGACTTTTGATCGGAACTCGGGATCTAGATCATTAAAATGTAAAAAACGTACATCCTCGCTGGATGTCATCCCAATAATCTCACAGCCCGAGGTATTCCAGTGTTCCTGTCTGTAGGGGAAATCATAAATCCACACCTGTATAGTTCCTGTACAGGAAATCTGCCTGCTTTGTTACTTCCGTGACCAAACAGTTCTTTTACAGCAGCGTCCCCCTGCCCTCCATGAAACATGGTTCCTTAAACAGATTTGCAGTGAATGAGATCCTCAGAGAGCATCGGCCAACAAACTCATGTGTAAACAATGAATCTCCATCTGGATTCGGGAAAAAGCTCAGAATAAGCGTCACAGTATAATACCGTGTATGGAAGATATTATTCAAAGCAGTACTCTTTAGCTCTAACCGCAATATTGTGAGATACGTCAATATATAAGATACATGTATTATATATTATTCTTTATAGTCTTTTCTTTTGTCCGGAGCCTCTTTTCATGTAACATTAGGTTTGAATTATTTCTGCACTTCATTTAATTCTGATCAAATATTCAGATTCACAGAAGCTGCAGCAGGTTTTGAGCGCCTCTATCGAGTTTTATGTCTCCTCAGCCAACAGTTAGGGAACTATTTCACTCGGGGCCAAAGTGTTAAACTAACAGACTCACACTGCCATCACTGTATCTGTTAACGTGTGCAAAAAGCGTATTTAAAAAGTGATTAGATCGTGTCCTGCCCTCAGTCTGACCACAACCTGTTGCACCTGCTCTGCACAGAGCCAGACTTTTTTAGCCCAGACCATTTATTCCACACCAACTTTGTAGTTGCAGAGCTAACTATGCAAAATCTGAAAATAAATAAATAAATGAAAGAATAGGAGCTAACAAGGCTTCATCTTGTCCAACTGTGTCATACTGGAGCCAAAGCCCCTAATAACTGTTTTTGTTTTTTTCCCTGCTCCAACACAATTCTTCCTACATACTTTGTGTTGCACAGAACGGTGCGAGCACGGTGTTGATGCTGTAGTACATGGCCCAGTCCTGATTCAACCCCCTCATTAGTGAACAAAAACACCATCCGTGGGGCGCGCCTGTCACTGTTCACATTATAAGTTCATAAGCCTATCTCTAATTCATGGAGGGGAGATTACTGTGTGTACAGTGTTTGGGAAGAGTTTCAAAGGGGCTGATTTCGTGCTTTCTGCTTTATATGGGTTAATGAGTCAGACACAGAGCGACGGCAAGAGTATGAGTCTTGTGTTCTGGAGCTGGAAGCATCCAGGAGAAGGCAATTTATTCTGTTATACCTCATTTCTATGTAAACAATAGGTACTGTCATCTACATTCTGATGGAACACATTCCTATTTCTCCTGCTTTTTGCTGTTATTATTCATTGTGGTAATATTTGAGGATTGCTATCTAGTTGCAGCAAACAGAGCTCTGTATGAGCGCGAGACGGTGTGGGTTTAGTTCTTTCACAGTATTTTTTAATGAGGCGTCCTTCAGGGTCTCCACATATAATTAATAGTAGTACTGGTAAAAATGTAATCAAGGACAGTAAAAAAAAAGACAGTATAGTCATATTTATAGTCATATTTTGGATTCTAAGTAAAGAAACAGAAAAGCAACTTGCAATTAAAAAATGTATGCATCCTTCAGTCAGTGTATTTGTATTCTAAAGCATGTGTTGGTGATAAAGTTATTGCTCCGTATATATGTATATACATGTACATATATGTTATATGTTATATATAATATATATTATATACTACTTTCTACATTGTAGCTTCATACTGAAGACACCTGGGATAGGTCCAGCTTTCCCACGACCCTGAAAAGGATAAGTGTAAGAAAATGGATGGATGGATGGATGTCTTGCCTTCTTAATGGCATTAGGACCATCAGTCGTGTTGTGCAGAAGTCAGGTTGGTACACAGCTGACAGCTCTACTTGACAACTTTTAGAATTCATATTATGTAAGAACCAATCAGCTAAGTAAAGAGCAACAACAGTCCATCATTACTTTAAGAACTGAAGGTCAGTCAGTCTGGAAAATTGCTAAAACTTTGAATGTGAAGATTAGGAAGCTTGGATGGTAAACAGCATCCATATACTGGAAGCAACACACAAATGGAGACACCTCCGTTTAACAATTTTCCTCCCACAGTCCAAAGACATGCATGTTAGGTTAACTGGTTATTCTCAGTTTGCCATGAATGTGAAGTAGATAAATCATGCACATCACGCTGTTTTATTTGATACCGCATCTGATTTTTTTTTAATGCTGGGGTTTTTTAATATGGGGTGACACCAACACCCCATACACCTCAGTTTAAGGGAGGTGTCAGCTATTTCGCTCAGACAGCTCTACAATTAAGGATTTTAACAGGGCTCCCAGGATTAACTCACTTTTAGAGACAACCTCAAGTGGACATTGAAGGAGCTCCAGTTTTTGTCACATCCTGTCTTTATTTTTCAGTCCTGGAGAACGCTGCATCTGTCCTCCATTTGTATACAGTCTGACCGTAGGTTGGTGGCGTGCGTTTTAGTCGCACCTTCTTCCCAGAATGATGATCACTAACTCCGACTGTTCTGTGATTGTTCTCTAAATCATCATCTGATCCTGCTTTTGCTAATCCTCGAGGTTTACCTACTTTAGTCACGTGGTTAGCCCCTGACAAGTTCAATTCAATTCAATTCAATTTTATTTATATAGCGCCAAATCACAACAAATGTCGCCTCAAGGCGCTTCATAGATACAGAGAAAAGCCCAACAATCATATGACCCCCTATGAGCAAGCACTTTGGCGACAGTGGGAAGGAAAAACTCCCTTTTAACAGGAAGAAACCTCCGGCAGAACCAGGCTCAGGGAGGGGCGGGGCCATCTGCTGCGACCGGTTGGGGTCAAGTAACTACAATACTGGAGAATATTCCATTATTCTCCAGTATTAATTAATAATTAATCCATTATTAATTATCAAATTTAATTGTTTTTGTCTGATTTGTTTAATATGTTTCTTTTGATCATTTTTTATTAGTTTTGTAAAAATCTGGTAACTGTATAGGATGAATGTACGCTCTAATCAGGCCTCAAAGCAGATAAAAATGGCCTGCACTTGAAATCACAATGAAAGTTCTCTGCTATGTTCTGGATATCAAAGGGGACTTATCCCTGCTCCCACTACTTTAGTGGTGTAAGATAGTGAAGACATAACCGAGCACTGCAAGCAACAAGCCGCAGGGATTAGCTTTGAAAGTTGTGCTTGGACTGCAGTTAGGCTGGAGTTTCTGACACCAAAAGGATGTGTAGTAATGCACTGTTTGGCTGTTTGGATCAGCCTTTCCAGTTAGCTCAAGGGCTTCAGTTTGCCAAGTGATTAGACTTTGTTCTTTCTTTTTTAAACCGGTTGCTATTTGCACTACAGCCCCGTTAAAAATATCCAGTATAATTATCCTTTTTAACACTCGTTCCTCAGTGGGCCTTTAAACATGTATCCAACATAGTAAGCCTATCAATGTCAAATAACTGACATCAGTAGGACAAAAAGTCCCAAAAGAATTGTGACGAGGGTGAGATAACAATAACCAGCCATTTAATTGCAGTGGAGTTTTTTTCCACGTACAGCAGTCGTGTGATTATTGAGCTGATGCTCAGTGGAGATGTGGTGCCTACAAAGGTTTTTATTAATACAGCAAATATAATTTATAAATAAACAAATACACTGACGTCAATTTAAAAATCCAAATCGACCTTGTAGTGCTGAAGGACGTTGAACTGTCAGTAATTTAAAAATATTAGTGATATGTCAAAGTTTGCCGTGCAGTATGTTTGACCAGCTTTCATAATAGCCTAAGAAATAAATCTAATTTGCTCTTTTATACTAAAAATGTAACATAATAGTGATGCAGCACATCCGGTAAAGAGAGCCACTGTAGTTGTGTGGTGATCTTTCTCCCTCCCAGTTATTATATATAGGTTATTAATAATAAAAAGAAAAAAAAAAGCCTCTGGTGTTCCACAGCTGGTACTGCAGGATTACATCACCCCACCCATAAAGCATGAGATGCATCCATCGTTTATCTTGTACCAAGTCTTTGAAGGTTTTTTTTATTATTATTATTTTACCTAATCTGTCAAAAATTCTTTTTCTTTTTTGTGTGTGTATTCCATTCATGTGAACTTGAGGCCAACAGGATATCAGGCTGCTAAGCCAGAAAAATGTTCATATGATTATGCTCAATGGGACTTTTAAACAGATCAAAGGAGCCCTCATTAAAGTCACGAGCTTCCACTGGAATGTACCGTGCGCAATCTTGGAGCACATATGCAATTAGCAGAAGTAGACAGAAGAAGAAAAAGTCACTCTCCTTGAAGAAACACCACAAATGTTATTTTATGTATTGTTCCTCATTTCTTTTCTGAATTCTTTGCTTAGCAAATTGTTAATTGAAAATGTTACACGCATCATTGCTACACAAAATAGAGACAAACCCACTTAATGCAGTCTCTAATGACTTGAGAATAAAGTTTTGTGAACACTGACAGTAGTAAAGATCACTTTGATCCTCTCTGGAATGAACTCACATGAAATCGATATCGATTTTCTCATCTGACTGTGAGCAGGACAAACAACATTTCCCAAAATGTCAGAGTGCTCCTTTAATTAGGCATTTGTTTCCTACTGGCAATCAGAACCATGCAGAAAACAGCTCTGATGTATTGACAGTGGTGGTGATGATGTACAGTTATACAACTGTGCCTGGACACTAGAGCTCTGAAGGTTTGGTCTAATGTGAAACTGAGCCCCTCTGGCTGCCATCTGCTGTAGAAAATACCTGATCCTCATAAACAAACACAGTCTGCTTTGGCCTGACGTGCTGCTGCTGCTGCTGCAGGCCCGTATTCACACACCAATCAATGAGGGGATCCCACACACTGATATATAGGCTCTGAAAATTGGCTTTCTTCTTCTTCTGAAGATTCTGGTGATTACCTATATAGTGCTGTTGATTGGAGATTGATCGCAGGTTGAAATTAAACAGCAGTGGGTCCAGTGGGTCCCCTTTTTTGTGATTTGTGCAAGGCTGAATGCACTGATGGGGATGATAGGTAGAAGAGGGAGAGATGGGGAAAAGATGGGTGAGCTGGGAGCACGCTTCCAAAAAAAATCTCCATCTTTAGCAGGCAGTCTGTAATGAAGTCCTAAATTACTTATTTAAATACGAGAAGAAAAATCAGAATGCTTTTTTAAAACATTCTGCTATCATTTCATGTCATGCGTCACAAACCTGCGAATGTAACACGTCGGCTCATATTGTGAACATAAAAGCATTTAAAATATTCATCTGCTGTGAAAACCAACAGCTGGCGGAGGCTCTCCTGCACATACACACAGTAAACTATAAGCAAAAACATTTTGTTGGGTCACAGAGACTGTTTTTCAGCAACCCCGCTAAAGAAAGCCTCACAAAAATCGAGTCATTCACTGAGCTCGCTCATTTCATTCAGTAATGATAACCTTAATAACCACGGAGATAAGGACATTTAAAACAGTATACCTTGGTTCTTTGTGCAATGTGTTTGAAAGGTCATCTTTAGATTTCTCAGTTCAGACGTCCACTGACCCCTGAACATTTAAATGCAAGGGCCTGATGATAAGGATGCGTGGATTACTGTACCTACCAAAGGTATACTGTGAGAGCAAACAAAAAGGCAAAGGCTATGCTAAAACCTGTTTTATGTTGTTTGTTGCAACACGCTGGCGTCAGCCTGCTTCTAAAACAACACGCTAATGTCTGACCTTCAACCTATGACCTTGAAGTATTACATACAACTGGGTATTTTATTATCTTTACCCTTATGATTGGAGCAGAAGTGGCTGAAATCTTCTATAAGCTGTAAAATCTTGAGATTTTAAGACATGTTTATGTAGTGTGTGATTTTGTGAGATGGGCAGTAACGCGTTACAAGTAATGCATTGCTGTAATCCGATTACTTTTTTCATGTAACGAGTAAAGTAAGGGATTGCTATCGCAAAAAAAAAAGGTAATTAGATTACTGTTGCTTTCCCGTAAGTATGCTGCGTTACTGCGTCACTAAACCGTGGTTTTGTTTGTGAGAGTGTCTCATGACAATGACATAAGCGTGTGCGACGTTCATGGCAACAGACGTGTGCAGATCAACAATGGAGTTTAAAGTGTGGAAGTACTGACCTTTGAGTTTGATTCCATAAAAAGGGACAAAAACATTAGCTTTCGGTGTACAGTCTGTGTGGGAAGAAAACTTCTTTTTACAGCAAAAAAAACCCCCCTAAACTTCTGAGCAAGCACGGAGCAAGCACGGAGCACGCTGTCACGGGAATGTGAAATTCACAGAGAAACCCCCGGATCCCCCCACCGACATGACCGCTACAACACACCTGCTAAGCAGGTGAAAATAGATTTGAGAACAACAGGACTTAGTGTTTTCAGTCTTTGATTTTATTTATTTTCTGCTGTGTTTTACTTGCATCTATTTGAAAGAGCGAGTGTAAAAACAAAAATTATGCAGAATATGCAGAAAATCGGTTTAAATGTTAAACAAATCTTTTCAAGTCAAACACTGTTGCATATAATTTAATTGTAGCTTAATGTAATGTGCATAAAATTAAAAGATTAACACTCATTAAACAAGTTTTAAAAAGAGACTTTTCCATTTGATTACATTTTATATGATGGATTACGCAGAAAAAGTAGAACTGGGCTGAAAGATCTTTTGCTTTATTACCTATTCAGGTTGTGGATCATGTTTTTAAAAAGTAACTAAGTAAATAATTACTTTTGAAAATAATTAATCAGTAAAGTAATGGGATTACTTTTTTAGAGAAGTAATCCTGTTACTTGTTACGAATTCATTTTTTCAAGTAACTTGATCAACACTGGTCCCGAGAAAGTATTACTACTACTACTACTACCGTAGGTAACTGGGAGTGCTGCTTTTGCACCAGTGGTTGGTGGTCGGTATCAAAGTAACATTTACATGAAGCCCAGGCTGTTTTGTTCTCCCAGCAGATTATTAAACTCATTCCTATTCTCAGGGTGACAAACACTGCTGATGTATCACATTTACACACAAGTTCCATGATGCGCCGTATTATGAAATGTCGTCACATACAGACGTATGGCGCTTCAATTCCTACTGACATCTTGACTCATGTGACCCAACTGCTCACAACTCACATCCTGTTTGGACTCATATGTCCAGAGGATATGAGCTGTGTCTCGTGACTCATAAATGTCTATAAATCTGTGATGTAAACCATAAGTATCTCTCCAACCTGCCAGTGGGACATCGTAAATGAGCACCATTATGTTGGTGTCCCATAATGCAACTACTGCTGCAAATGGACTTCTTGCAGAACAGTAATGGCTCTTCTTGCAGAACAGGAATATTTCACACAGTGTGAAGAAAATATTTTTAAGAAGGACCAGCTGGTTTATAAAAAAAATCTTCTGCTTACGCTGTCTGCGACTGATATGATGATCAACAGATCTCCTGTAGTCTGTTCTGCTAACTTCTAACTCTACATTCATATTGGTCATTTATTTATTTAGTTGCGCAGTTGCGCAGTTCAAGTGCAGCTGGATTTAGAAAGTGTGCACTGCAATAGCACGTAATGAGTAATATACTGTAACTGGTAAATCAGTGAAGGCTTGATGCTAATAGACGTGAAATCAATACAAGTAGATGTCTTTCTGCAGAGCCGACATAGCAATGGTGTGATATGAAGTGTGGAGTAAATGTAATGGGAAAAATGGGGCAAGCATGAATAAAATGTTCATTTATTTTAAACTAATGATCATGAACAGAAACGCTGTTTGAACATTAGTACCTGAACAATAACAATCTACCGTTGGGACTATTTGTCCCAGTTTCAAGTGGATAAAAAAAGCAGTCCTTATACAGGATTAGTGTTTTAGAATTTGAAGACGAATATTAATTTCAAAAGTTTCCTTCACTTTTTTCAAGTGTACACTCGTCTATCTCTTAAAGCGTGAACACTGCCGCAGCAGAAGAAGTTTCTGGACTCTATCTCCCTCTCAGTGATGAGCTGTGACATTGGAACGTGAACGCGAGCCGAGCGAGGTCACCGCTGCCGGGGAAAGAACATTTTCATTGTACCCCCAGAAGCAATTGTATTCAGCGAGGAGTTAGAGAGAGAGAGCTATTTTGTAAGAAAAAATGTTCTGAAGTGCTCTTTGAGAGACGGCCAGCTCCCCCTTTCATTATTTGCAGTATCTAAAGCAGCTAGAGATACCGCCATGTTAGCGGGAGGCTGACTGAGAGTTAAGTGCCCTGACTCTGACAGCTCTGCACAAATGCATATCAGCCAGTGCCGAGATGGGAACTACAGAGAGGTTTAACTCATAAAACATTTAAGGGCCTGCTTCAGATTGCACTTAGAAAGTATTTAGAGTGGTATACACAGCAAAAGATAATGAGAACAAAAATGTGGCCCCATGTGAACCCAGAATGTAGATGAATTAAAACAAAAAACCTTAAAGACATTTGGTGCTCCATTTAAGAATTCACATGATATACTCCTTGCTGAGGGCATTTTAATCAGTATCTCTGAACACAAGCAGAATCTAAAGAAACTACAGAAGCTCGAGTCGAAGACACGACCGCTTGTGGCAAAAGCTGCTCAATACACCAGTAGAAGGATGTTCTCAGGCTCATGTTTGGAGGTTTTACGCCCAAATAAACCCAATTTTACAACAGCGCTAACCTGATCTGAACCAGAAAATGGACCCATACGCCCGGAAAATCTCTCAGCAGGCTCTCACTGTCATTTCTCCCAGTCAGCCTCAGTGGATTTCTACAATAAAAGGAGAACAACAGATTCCTGCACAGTGCACGGGCTTGATTCTGCTACAGACAGAGGGATAGAAACAGCCCAAATTTGGGTTTGTTGTTCTCTTTTATTCCCAATAACAGAACATTTTCAGCTCATTTTGAACATAATAGCTTCACAGAGCAGTATTAGGCACAACACTCAGTACTGTTAATATAAATGAAATGTTGACAGTAAAATGGTCACATCTATATGACACGACCCTGCTGTACAAACATCACATGAATTTTACAGGAAACTGCCTTGAAGTCTTAAAGTGGACCTATTACACTTCATCATTTAATACTATTACAGTGAAGGAGGCTCATATTAAATATGACTACAAGAGGTCAGCACAAGCTCAGGGTTTTTTTTCCCCACACTCTTTGATCTGTATGATGTCAGAGAGAAGGGATATTCCTAATATGATCTTCTGTCGCCTATCACACAAACCTACTGTTTGAGAGTGGTAGCCAGTTGGAAGACAGTTGCCTTGTTTCAGACACAGACTATTTACTGTATAACAGATGGACATAGCTTCCAAGTCTGAAAAATGAAGCCGGGGGGGGGGGGGCTTTAAGCTTTTTAATGACCAGCACTGCTCCTCTGTGTTTAAAAAGACTTCAAGTGTGATGGATATCTATGGAAAACAGCTCTCAGTTCCTTCTCTCTGTGACCTCCATAAAAGAAGTCCTAACTTTATGATTTTAGTCGTTAGTTTCAACTTGTATTGAAGTGGTTTTTGTAAATTAGAGCAAGAAAGGTTGCAATAGTACAGAAAATGTATGGGACTGAAAATGAGATATTTCGTCCAGATAGATGTCGTTTATTTATATACGACAAAGAGGCAAAACATGTAACCCATATTCATGAGGACCTTTAAAAATAAATGAACTTAACATTTAAATGTAAATAGGCCAAATGAATGAATATGACCTGACTGCTGTGTTTTAGTGCAAGGGTGTGTAAAATACGAACCGCTGGATATACAAACTGGAGGGTAAGGACAAAGGGAAAACGTATCAGATGCCGAGACTCAGTTTCACCGCTTTTTAAAGCTTTTGCTCAAATGCACAAGAAAAGAAATTCAGTGGTGCAGTTGGGGGGAAATTCCCTGGGTGGGAGGTTAGCAGCATGTGGTTAAAAGCTGCACGTCTGCCTCAGTTTGCCCTCTTGTGAGAACAATTTCATCAACAGAAACTCAACAAGACTTCTCAGAAAATAAATTCAGCTCGGGTAATGAAGGAGCGGTATGCAGCGAGCGCAGGCACAGAACATTCGACTTTAAATCTCCATTATTTACACCGGGCCTGTCTTTGATATCTCGGCCCTCTGCAGAAATTCTCTCGTGTCGATCGTCCGGCCGAGCTCGTCTGAAGGTAAACCCATCGAACCGCAGGGGAGCGACACCGGCTTAATGCCGATGATGTCAACTTACTGAAACATTTTCATCATTCGGCAACAGTGGGGAATGTTTTCAATTAATTCTTTTCATGATTTAGTAATTCTGGATTCACTGAACTTAAACAGAGGGACAGAGGACCTATCCCTCCCCTTTTACCCTCCTCTCAATTTGTTTTTTTTTTATTTCTCAAGACATTATTTTGTTCACGCTCAAAAGGTGTCTCACGGCTTCAGTGTCATCATAAAGCCTCCCCCCCCCCCCCTTTTTTTTTTTCGTCTGGCAGTTCCAGACCTACAATTCAGAGCACTTGTGATTCTCTGCTCCTTCTGTCTGGCAATCCTATCACCCGACCATCTACCTCTCCAGCAGCCACTCCATTCTCTGCTTATGTTTGTTTAATACTCGGTGGAGTTGTCTGCCTGGGATTGGGTGTCTGATGTGTGATGCTGAGAGATTTCCAATTGATGGGATGGAGAGGAGGGGAAGGAGAGAGGGGAGAGTGAGTAGAGGTTATAGAATTGGAGGAGAAAAGAGAAGAGGGCGAACAAAGTGTTTTGGTCCAGAAAGCTTCGAGGTGGACTATTTACCACAGACAGAGATGGCCAAAGTCGAATGGAAACTGAAAAGACTTCAGTGGAGTGCTGGGAATTTATTTTTCATGAGAAATTGCAGTTTTGCACCGGTGTATTGAACCGCAGTACTTAAGTCCTTTTTACTACAAAAGGCAATAGAGTTCAGCATTAGAATGATGAGCTGAACTCTGTTTGGTTTCCATTAAATCCCTGCAACCGCTCCTTTGAGTCAAAGACAGTGTGATTTTTGGTAGATCCACTGGGTCTACATGGATAAAGTCATAAGACTAAGTCTGCCGTCGCTCGCTTTTGTGGATAAGACGATGAGGTTGGCAACAGAGACAAGTGAAAAAGATAAGTTTAAAAAGAACAGTTTTGTATATCCTCCCTAGGGCGTTACGCAGGTCCAGTGGTCATAACTGGATATCTTAATAGAAAAAACTGTGTGGTAATAAAGGCATAAGGAGATGCATTTAAAATCAAAATGCTAAATGGAGGGACTCTGCCCTATTAGTTAACATCATGCAGGAGGTTCAGATGTAGATATCTTTTTTCCAAACTGGCTAATTAGCTGACTGGCTCCAACTCATAAAAAAACAACTATTTTACTGCCTTACATCCTTGTTAAATGTTGGCCAGGCGTGTATACAGATTGTATCAAAAATAATCAGCTCATCAAAAGCCTAGATTTTTTTTGAAATATTGGACATAGAAGCTTCACTGCAGCCATTGCTTTAGTTTTGCTGTTAGCAACCACGTGAAACTCACAAAACTCCTTTTTTTAGCTGTGTGGAATTAAAGCACTTTGAATTCAGATGATTCTTTTTGATGAACCGTGCATTTGTATGAACTAGTAAGAAGAAGAGTTTAAAGGATAAAATAGAACTCAAACTTTTCAAGAAGTTTTGAGATATTTTGTCATGGGCTAAAACATTTGTCATGCTGGCTGAGTGCTGCTGATTGTGGCGCAAAAAAGGTCAGAGAGTCAAAAAATCTCCAAGAATTCATCCTCCGGGGACCATAAATGCTCATACTGTACACAACAATGCTAACGGTGTCGGTTGTCTGCATGGACCAAGGGACATTGCTATCCTTGGGCTTCACTATGAAGAGTTCTGCAAATGAGTCACATGACAGTGCTCAGCTGTCACCCCTGAAGGAACATCATTCAACTTGACAACATCTGTAACGTCCAAACAGACCGTCCCCAGTGTGATTGTACGACATCTCCGAGGTGCAGTCCAACTTTTACATCAGCGGCCACGGGGGGGGAACCCGAGGGGCGTTGTGTTACAGGAACGCCGCTTCTCCCTCGCCATCCATCACCATCAGTGGGGAGGTGCCATCTGATTGCTTTGCTCTTGCTGCCGTCCGCCTCCTCTTCCTTTCATTTAACGTTGGCACACGTCCAGACACTAATGAGGACAGGCTCTTGTCGTTTTTCTGCAGATGTGGCATCCCTCCCCCCTCCCCCCAATCATAAAGCAGAGGCCGGTTAACGGCGGTGACATGAGTCCTCAAAATGTCAATGAGAAGAAAAATTGCGAGGGAACTTACGGTCAGCAATTTGGAGAGAGAAGGAGGTAAGGCGACAAGGGAGGAGGGATAAGCTGTAGTAATTTAAGGTCCCAGTGTGGAAATGCAGGTCCTTCCCAAGCATGTTGGATGTGCCTCTGTTAATGAGCACTTTAAGTACCGCCAGCCCTCTTTAAACATCCCCATCGTGATACAAAGTGGAGAAAAGAGGCATCTTTTAAAAGGCAGCATATGGTTGCAGAGGATCTTCCACTGATGTATTGTCACAGGAGATTTCCCCTCCCCAGCTCTGCTGCCGAGGACAGGCTCTGAAACTGAGCCAGATGTCCGTGTCTTCACAGATACCGCCCCCCCCAACCTGATGTCTCGCTGCTTTATTGGCAACGGCGGTGGCAGCATGCAGTTGGTCCTGAATGTTAAGGCTGTTCTGACACAGTGCCTGTAATGATAATGACCCTGATTTTTATGGTTATGGTATTAAAACCAGATGATGACGGTGATTAAAAAAGTTGCAGGTACATGAGTTATATAGTTGGGAGAAAGACTGGAAACCAACTTTGATCTGCTTCTCTTTTCACTGGTTGGATTTTACGTTTGTGTGAAAACCCAGAGAAGCAAATTTTTAAAAAGTAAAGTGATGAAATAGCTTTGAACATGCCCACCTACAGGAACAAACTCTCATAAATTAATCATGTGAGCTGCTGAATGTGTGATTGCTCTTCCCGTCAGGCAGAGGGGATTTTTTTTTTCTCTGCATGCTTTTTTTTTTCAAGTGTCATACTTTTTTTATTTTTGCCATGTTACTGATAGGGCATTATTTAATCAGAGACCAGATTTCCTTATAAGTTATGTGTCTATGTACATGTGAATGGGTTTAGAGACCGCTGCAACATTCAGAGGTGAAAAATAAACCAAAGGGCAGGTGCCAAAAACATCTGGTGCTCAAATTCCCACTTAAGGCTGTTTCCAAAGGTGAGTCACCCGTGGACTCCCATGTTAAAATGTTCAACTTTACGAGAGAAAAAGGGGAAGACCTCAGTGGAGGATCTATGATATTGTGAATGAGGACATTTATCTGACAGAGATGAATCCTAGTGATGGGGTAAGGTGGAGGCAGATCTGTGACGTAAGTCCACAAACCAGTATGTTAGCATATCACGGAGGCTTTGTCTATCTTTTATACTCAACCTATAGAAGACTATGTGTTTGTATCAAAGAGTCAGTGTCATGAAGACTGATTACTAAAGCAATAGCCTTATTTAAAATCTAGAAATAGAGCAGAGCAGTGGTGTAAAGGACTTTATCACCATACCTGGGTCCATCAGGTCCTCCACAAGCATGAGCAGTTTGGTGAGTTTCACCACTTGCTCCAGGAGCTGCATCTGGATGACGGCCGCTTTCAGCGGTACCACTGTCTGTCCCTCGCCCAGTTTGAGGAGCTGCTGTCCCGCGTCGAGCGTTCCTGCCTTTTTAAAATTTTCTTAATAAATGGAGCTTGCCTCCACAGTAAACTAACCTCTCTTTATTCTCTTCAATAATTGGTCTTCACTTTGTTCCTATATAGTAGTATATTTTTTCATTAGTATAATATAAAATAAATTCTACATGTGTCAAGTTGTGTGCCAATATTTCCTGTGTAGTAGAACTGAGACATTAGTCATTACAAAAAATTATTTGAAATACTATTCAAATTCTCAAACAGAAAAACATTAAACATAAATATATAAAATATAACTATTTACAGAGAGACAGGAATAAAAAGGACTGAAGAATGAATGGCTGGACCTGCCCCTTTGAACTAGGTCAGAGCATCACGTCACCAGGCTCCTGATTGGTTGTCGTGGTGCGACTTGAAGCTGGAGTTCAGATTTTTCCAACTCGAGCGTAATAAGCGCGAATGCACAAAATATACCACACAAACTGCAGCCCGTATTTTACTTTGTGCTTCAGACGCGTCATATGCGCTACTTGGTCGCGCAAACGCAGAAAAGTGTTTTCGCAACGCAAACCTGTTTCTGAAGTTTCACGGGACCCCCAGTCGCGCTTCATCGCGCTCCTCCATTGACTTTACACATAAACCTGAAGCTCTGGTTGTGTCTATCGCATTCGCACCGTAACAGATTTCACTACTGAGCATCAGTTTGTCAGGAAGTACAAATTTTTACCCTTTCCTGAATTTAATATGTTCTATACAAACAGACTTCAAACGAATATTCATGTTTCACAAGGCCTCAGTCAAAGCTAAACATGGCTGTGCTTAGGCCTTCTACAAAACCCTAATTCATCACATCAGTAAAGAACCTCAAGGACCAAATATTTCAGCTGATTTTTATTTATTTACATTTCCTTCAATCTGAGTTTAAAAATCAAACAAACAAAAAAAATGTTTGTTTTCTTGAATTGTATTTTCTCAAGACCAAGTGTCAGAGCGATCTCCTACTTTAGAGAAGTAACAAAAACTTCTAATGCACTGCACAAAGAGTTAATGTGGCGATAAAGATTAATCTGTGCTCAGTCAACAGACAACAATCCACCGCTGTGAACACGAGTTTACAGCTGTACAAGTAGCTCAGAAAGCAACATGCTAACCTCTTTAAACACAGACTCTAATGTGAACAATAGCAACCTGAGTAATTATCAACAGGTATTAAAAGCAGACTCAGGTGCCTTGTAGGCCTGTCAGCTTTTTGGACAGTAGCAGTTTTTTCTAATTTTACCTCCAAACACCTCCAGAGTGGATCTTAAGCTGTTGAATTAAAGCTGAAAGTCTGTACTTTAGTCACATCTTAGCAACGGTATTGCATTTACAATGCAAGAACAGGAAGACAAGATTAGACTTTGTCAAAAAAGTCTTTGGACAGATGAAAACAAAATTAACTTCTACTGGAATGATGGGAAAGGAAAAGCTTGGACAAAAAACAGTATCAGTCACACGTGATGTTCTTGGACAACCGTCTCCAGGGAGGAAACACAGCATTTGGTGATACCCATGGGTTCTAGACTTCCAGCATGTGCTGGGTCACTGGTGCTCATTTATGATGTGACTGTTGATTGAAGGTGAAGGATGAATTGTGCAGTGCGCAGGGTGACGCTCTCTGCAAAGCCGATCAGACAAACCTCCAAAGCGCAAATGGATAATGAGCCAAAGCACACTGCAAAAGCAACCTAGGAGCTGCTCACAGAAATGGGATATTCTTCAGTAGTCAAGTCAGTCAACAGAGCAGCTTTTCAGTTATTAAATACAAAATTGAAGGCAAAGAGATCCACAAACAAGCAGCAACTGAACATGGCTGCACTAAAGGCCTAGGAGACAGTCTCTAGAGAGGAAACACAGCATTTGGTAATGTTCATGGATCCAACACTTCGGGCAGTCATTGACTGCAAAGGAGTTTCATCCAAATATTAAAAACTATCCTCATTAATGATTTTTAAACTTTATATAAAGTTGTGCTAGTTTCTGCAGTTAATTTGGAACCTCTGGAAATAAGAGACTGTGTATAATAGCGGTTGTTGCTCCTAAACAGTTAAAACCCCAAACATTAAAGCTGCATGTCAGTCATGTAAAAATCAAGTGTGTCAAAACCTGTGGTCCTCACTGTGACGAGGCTGTTAAAGACCTTTATGCTCTCCTTATTGTGTGCAAATGTGTGCACAAATGTGAACAGTGTTAGACTGTTGGACATATCCTACAGGAAGAAAAAGGGGAAATCTTTAATGCATTACTCTTGCATTACCAGTGACCAGTTCTGATATGATAGCAGAAACTTTTCTTATGATGGGGATGAATTCTGTTGCATACTCATAATGACAAAAACAAGCAAAGGGTTTGAAGGATCAGTGACAATAGAAGAAAAAGTCTTACAGAGACCCTTTACTGTGAAAAAAGTCTGCTCATCCTCACATTTTACCTCCAACATGACAAAGATGAGCAGGATCAGCTCACTTGTCCCATCAAACAACCAATATCACACAGCCTGAAGGTAAGATGGCGCATCAGTGATAGTGCACATCAAGGGAGATGACTCTTTGCCTGTTAATTGGCCCTAGCAGGTCATCTCCACTTGGCTCTTGTGTGACTGGGATAATATGCGAGCTGGATTTAATTCTCACACTTTTTGTTCATTTGATTTTGTGCCAAAGCCCAGAGAGGAGGAGAAGAAGCAGAAGAAGAAGGAGAAGAAGAAGGGGAGGATGAGGGGGAGGTTTTAATTGAGAGGGAGTGTTGGTTGAAAAAAGCCAGAGAATGACTGGAGGTGACACATGGAGAACAAGAGTGTGGATTTAGAACATGAAAGGCAGGAGGGAATGGGGGTGGGGTGTGAGGATGACTTGGGCCGACCCGTCGGATTGAAACACCAAGAGATGAAGAGTGACTCATCTGAGATAAAAGAGGGAAGAGGAGGCTGCTGCTGTGACAGCTAATGAAGAGAGCTCCTCCAGACGCTCTTCACATCCAGCGCTCATTGTTTATTGATGCCTTGCTCCAAGCTTCAGACCAGAGCAGACGATCGCTGCTCACCCATTTAGGGGCCTTTAGCATAAAGCAACGATTTTTAAAGGCTTTTCCTCTGCTGCACTTCAAAAGCGGCCTCGGTGGCCCTGGTGTTGCAGGAAACAAGACCTTCCATGTGTCCGGAGCTTAGGGGTAATACGACTCACTGCCACTGTCACCAAATGTTACGATGCGAGAGACTTTGATGCAGCAGAGAGCGATGAAGAGCCTCCTTCTGAGAGGACTAAACAAATACTCCCTCAATTGCCTGTGAAAGGGAGAAAATTAGGCCTGTCTGCTGAAGTGAGAGCAGTACATAATCAACTGGAAGAAGTGGGAAAGGAGGTAAATGAGTTCTTGGATGAATGGATATGCAAATGAGAGACATTTACATGACCTGCTCATACCAAGCGAAAATAAGACTTACACCACAAACAGACACTTTGTCCAAGAATTTTTCTGGGTCACTTCAGTGATTAAACACAGACAAGCTGCTCAGCTGCAAGAGGAATCACTTTAATATCTTTGTGTTTGTCACATCTACAAGCATGCAATTCATGTACAGTAACAAGGATTTGTAAAGGTTGCGGTTATCGTGACCAGGTGTTCCACCTTATATGGAACCGCTCAGTGTGTTTTTCTCCTGCTCCTTGCTCCACATTTTGATGTTGCAGATTCTGCCACTGTAATTTTGCTATACTGATATTTTTCATTTTGATATACTAATATGAACAAGGAACAAAGAGGGTGGAGTGCTTCATTACAGCCTGCATCCAAACCTGTATGGGTGCAACTTACAGACAAAAGTACGTGCTGAGTAGAGCTCAGTAACAAACTAATAAACCATTAGAACTGAAGGGTTACATTAGCTATTGATGAAGACATGTTTATTTCTGTTGTGAAGTTGAATAAACACAGCACCATTGCTGCCTGATGAGATCTCAGCCTGAACTTGAGGATTTGTTTGTAGCAAAGTAAAAAATCTTTCTGGCCTTAATATGAGGAAAAGTGCTTTTGTTTGAACACTCTTGAGTGTAATATGATTCCTTATCAGAAAACAAGGCCCATTGCTGGGAGAGTGGCTGTAGCTATTTAGCATCCCCAGAGAAAGAATCCACTTTTTGTTTGTGACATCAAGATTCTCACTTGGCACTAATAGCACCGCTAATCAGAGCCTGCATTTCTGTCCCAAAGCCCCCTTCTGGGTTAATCAAGACTTGTGCAGATTATGTTTTCATAAACTCTCTGACTGTTACAGCATGTTTGACAAATTATCAAATTAAATATTACAAATGTATGCAAGAAAGATTTTATGGGGTTTTTTTTGTTAATTTTTTTTTTTTCTTGAAGGCTTTGTTCAAATGAAATATAGACGAGATCTAAAACACTAATTTGGGAGGTTAGTGTCGGTTTTTGAACAGAAAAGGTCGTTTGTACTATAACATCTTTTAGACTCCAGTCACACAGGCCTAGAGATCGGTCAGTGACCTCCACCTCCTACCACCTGATCACCACCAGTTGCTAAGGAACCCATCATTTCTTGCAACATTCTGCTAGCTAGCTAGAAATAACGTGACCGTTTTTGGTCCAGCACCTTTCTTTGTAAGGTGCAGCGACAGTCGGCAACTACTCACCAACTGGTTGAAGATTTTCCCTAGCAACCAGATGTTGTGACAAAGGTCTTAGCAACAAACCACCCACAGTTCAGGCTAACTCAAGTATGTAAAGGTAACCTTTCCAGGCGACCTATTCTGCTTCCGTTTTGTTATATTTATATAATGTCATGTACCGTAGGAGTGCATGGGTGGTGCCCCTGTTTGTGAGAGGAGTTTCAGGTTTTCATCCCCCGGGGTGGAGCCTTCAGTGCCTCATCTGTTCCTTGTTTCCAGGGCAATCAGCAGGGTCCTTAAGCCAGCGCTGCCTACCATGCTCGGCCAGTTTGTCCTGCTACCGTTGGTGGTAGCTAGGCCTCGTGTTCCTCGTTCTTGCTCGTCTGTCTCATGTGTAACTTTGCCCTGTTGATTCTTCAAATCCATCTCTTGTTGTGCTACTCAGCAGCGCTGGTCTGGTTTTGTGGAACTACACCAATCAGTCTATTAACCAAAGGTTTCCTACTAACCTGGTTTGTCCTGCTCGCGTGTCTCTCTTGGATCTCTCCTCCGTCTGGGCCCCTCCGTGCAAGCTGGTTTTCACTTGCTACAGAGTTTTGCTTCTTTCTATAAATAAACCTCGTTCATAAACGTTTTTGAGTCTGCTTTTGGGTCCTAACCTCTCTCGAGCCTCCAGTCTGTGACACATAGGTGCGTTAGGTGTGTAGTTGTAGTTTTTGGATAGTGAATTATTCGTGTTGTATTTTTGCCTCTGTACACCACCACTGAGAATTTCAAATCAAATAATCACAGTCCAAGAATGAAAAAAATAATATGGAAATGGTCATTTGCAAATCAGTCCCACTTTACCAAAACAGTTCCTCATTGGTTTGTTGAACGATACTAAACATTTGTAAATCCAATATCATAACTATTTATTTGATAGTTTCCTATATTCAGTTTGAAATTTTACAGGCTAAACCTACTCTATGATGTTTAGAACATTATAACATTTAGTTGTAGATGAAGCTGTCAGCACACCGAGCTGTCAGCAACAGGTTCTCTGAGCAGAAACGTTGGCAAACTTAACATATCTCCTGAAAACGGCAGCGTGGGGAAACAGTCCAGAAGTGGTGGCTCGTCATTTGCGACCTCTCGAAAACTCAGAAGTTGATGTTTTTGAACCGTAGCGGTGAGAGAGAGGAAGGACGCTAGCCGGTCGTCACGGCAACGCTACAAGCATGGGCCCGAAAAAAGTTCTGTCAGCTGAGGAAGGTGACGATATTAAGAAGTTGCTGGAGTTTATGACAGAGGAGATTTCTACTGTCAAACTGCAGCAGAAAGCCATCCAGGACCTGGTCGAAGAAGTTAAGGCTCTCCGCATCCAGAACACCGAGAAGGATCGGTGGCTGGCGTACCTGGAGAACAGAGTGGCGGATTTGGAGCAGTACACCCGGATGAACGATGTCATCACCACGGGGCTTCGCATCAAACCCCGGTCATACGCCCGGGCGGTCGCCGCTGACAATGTAGGAGGGCCAGGAGAAGAAGATGTCAACTCCACGGAGCATCAAGTGGTTACCTTTCTACGGTCCAAAGGTGTGGAAGTGTATTATAACAACATTGAGGCTTGCCACCCTCTACCCTGAAAAAATGACAGTGATAAACCAGCCATCATTGTGAGATTTGCAAACAGAAAACACAAAACAGCACTGTTAAAACAAGGAAAGAAACTGAAAGGATCCGATGTCTTCATGAATGAACATCTGATAAAAAGAAATGCGGACGTTGCCAGGAAGGCACGTTACTTGAAGAAACAGGGAACAATTCAAAATACATGGACCACCAACTGCAAAATATTTATTAAACTCAATGGAACACCGGAACAAGCCAAAGTGTTGGTCATCAGAAATATGGAGGAGGTGGACAAATACTGAGGTTCAACTTACTCTGGAGGTATGAATACACATGTGACATGACACACAACACATGGCACAGTCCAAAAGAACTTCATCTGCATCCGACAACAATATCAATATAACTCATTGGAATTCTCTTTATGATAATCTGGAACTGAGAACATTTCGATACACAGACCATAATGTTCTAGACTTAGAAAAGGATATAGACCCGGAAAATAATTTCTTCTACAACATCAGCAGTAACTGCTGCTACTTCACTGATGAACAGTTTAAGCACACCATCAACACGGACAATAAATTATCAATAATCCATTTTAATAGCAGAAGTCTGTATGCCAACTTCAACAATATAAAGGAATATCTAAATGAGTTGACAAATCCATTTGGAATTATTGCCATTTCTGAAACATGGATCAATGCGGAGAAAGGACTGGACTTTGGACTGGAGGGATATGAAGTGAATTTTGTAAATAGAAGGAACAAGAGTGGAGGGGGACTAGCTGTGTATGTGGATAAAAACCTAAATTACAAGGTGGTAGAAAGCATGACAACTGTAATTGATAATTTATTGGAATGTATAACAATTGAAATTTATAAGGAAAAAGAGAAAAATGTAATAATTAGCTGTATATATAGAACACCTGGCTCTAGTATTCAAGTATTTAATGACTTCATAGAGGAAATATTCTCTAAAACAAATCAAAAAGTTATGTTTATCTGTGGTGATTTTAATATTGACCTGTTGAATCCGAAAAAGCATAAAATGACCGACGAATTCTTAAACACTATGTACAGTTTGAGTTTACATCCTAAAATAACCAGGCCTAGCAGAATTACACCACATTGTGCCACCTTACTTGACAATATTTTCACTAACAATATGGAAAACAACATTGTGAGCGGAATATTAATTAATGACATCAGTGATCACCTACCAGTTTTTGCAGTTTATGACACTAATTATAAGAAAAATCAGCATGAAGAACAACTGTGATACAGACGTGTAAGGACAGAAGAAACTATGAATGCACTTAAGAATGATCTATTAAATCAGGACTGGGACAATGTGTACAAAGAAACTGATATTGATATTGCATATGGCATATTTTTAAGAATATTCATGGAATTGTACAATAAAAACTGTCCAACAATAAAATACAACAGAAAGCACAAATATTCAGACAGACCATGGATCACTAAGGGTTTACAAAATGCATGTAAAAAGAAAAATACACTCTATAGGGAATTCCTAAAACAACGAACAAAAGATGCTGAAAATAAATATAAAAAATACAAAAATAAGTTGACCAATATTATACGTGTATGTAGAAAGGAGTATTATAGTAAAATATTGAACAACAATAAACATAATAGGAAGGGAATATGGGATGTTTTAAACGGTATCATTAAAAATAATTCTGGACAACAAAGTTATCCTCAATACTTTATCGACAATGGCAATATTATGGAAAACACTGCTGATAAGGTCAACAGCTTTAATCATTATTTTGTAAATATTGGACCAAAACTGGCAGAACAAATTCCTGAGTCACTGCCATCAGTAGACTGTAGTGAAAACCTGATTGATAGGAACCCTAACTCAATGTTCCTCACATCAGTGGAGGAAAAAGAAATAATTGACATTGTACACATGTGTAAATATAAAACATCTACTGATTGTAATGATATTGACATGAAAATCGTCAAGAAGGTCATTGAAGGAATTGTAGGACCTCTAACATATATTTGCAACTTATCATTTCAGACGTGAAAAGTGCCAAACAAAATGAAAATAGCTAAAGTTGTGCCGCTGTATAAAACTGGGGATAGACGCCACTTCACAAATTACAGGCCTGTTTCTTTACTACCACAATTCTCCAAAATCCTAGAAAACCTGTTTAATAAACGATTAGACAAATTCTTAGATAAATATAAATTACTCTCTGACAGTCAATATGGATTCAGATCAAAAAGATCAACATCTCTGGCATTAATCGAATCAATTGAGGAGATTACGAATGCTATAGATCAGAAACAGTATGCAGCTGGAGTATTTCTGGATCTCAAGAAAGCATTCGACACAATCAATCATGACATATTAATTAATAAACTGGAACGGTACGGGATCAGGGGGGTTGTATGACAATGGGTGAAAAATTATTTAAGTGACAGGAAACAATTTGTGAAGCTGGGTGTCCATTCCTCATCATGCTTGGACATTGCTTGTGGTGTTACACAAGGCTCTGTACTGGGTCCAAAATTATTTATTATTTATATAAATGATATTTGTAAGGCATCTGATATATTAAAATTAGTATTATTTGCAGATGACACAAATATTTTTTGTTCTGGGGGGAATCTAAAGGAGCTGCTGGATACAATTACTTCAGAAATGTGCAAAATTAAAAAAAATGGTTTAACAGGAACAAACTATCGCTAAATCTAAGTAAAACTAAAATAATCTTATTTGGGAATTCCCTTAGAAATGCGCAAGTGCAGATTCATATAGATGGTGAGGAAATTGAAAGAGTACTTGAACATAATTTTCTTGGTGTGATTATAGATGATAAATTAAACTGGAAGTCTCATATAAATCATATACATAACAAAATTTCAAGAAGTGTCTCAATCTTGAGTAAAGTAAAACACATTCTGGACCACAAATCACTCCACATTCTCTATTGTTCCCTGATTGCACCGTATTTGAATTACTGTGCAGAGGTGTGGGGCAATACTTACAAAAGTTCGCTATCATCAATCTTTATATTACAAAAAAGGGCCATAAGGATAATCCATAAAACTGGTTACAGAGATCATACAAATCCAATATTCTTAAAATCAAAAATTCTAAAATTCACAGATCTGGTTCATTTTCTCACTGCACAAATTATATATAAAGCAATAAATAACCTGCTTCCTGACAATATTCTAAAAATGTTTTCTAAAAGGGAACGGGGATACAATTTGAGGGGGGAATTAAATTTAAAACATCCTCGTATCCGTACAACATTAAAAAGTTTTTGCATCTCTGTGTGTGGAGTGAAGCTGTGGAACAGACTAAGTAAAGATATAAAGCAATGTCCGAGCATGGCGCAGTTTAAAAAGCGGTTTAAGGAGATGGTTTTTACAGGGTACAGGAAGAGGTAGAGATTTGATAGGATGTTCTTGTCTAATATTTTCATGTGTGTGCGGGTGCACAGGTATGTTGGTATGGGTATATATATATTTGTAGGTTGTGTATCCTTTGAGGTGTTAATGGGGTTATTGAAAATGTGTATATGTGCGTATGTGTATATACGTATGTATGGATAGATAGAAACATATATGTGTATATAGAATAATAATAAAAAAAAATACACATGATTGCAAGGAGGTATTTCTATTGATTACTAGATAGTGGAAAAGGGGTGGGATTAAATAAGATTATGCTTCTTCCTGCTCCTTTTTGAACATGAAAGTTATTTGTAGTTGTGGTTGCTCGTTTTCTTTTTGTTTTGTTTTGTTTATTTGTCTCCTGTTGTACTTTTTTTTAACATGTTCAAAATAAAGATTCAATCAATCAATCAAGTATAATCCCAGCTCAACAACTTGTATTAATAATAATAATAATAATAAGTGGATGACATACAGTCATAGGACTAATAATGGCCACTGTTCTGCTCTAGTTTTACTTTTAATACAGTTGGGCAGGAGTGCAGACTTATAAGCAACATGTACTTAGAGTGGCCATTATGGATAGCAGGTCTGGCAAAACCTTTATTGTTGTTTGTTTTTACTGTATTCCATAAATATACCATCCATAATTCATCAGAAGAAAAAAAAAACTATTTTGGTGTTTTAAAGGTCTACAGGGATGTCTGAATAAATATATAGCTAATAGATGTATATGCATAAACACGCCTACGCACCGGCTCACTATATGCATATTTGTTTAAGCACATAACACTCGTGATGTGAGGGCTTTGAGAATGTTATTCTCAAAGCCTTCTGCTCCACCTGCAACAATTTCTGCAGTAAATCTTCTCATAGACAGGTTACCTTACATAAATATCCCAGATAAGGCTCGCAGAAAAGGAAAGTGTTTCATGCCATAAAAAGCCTGAGACAAAAAGAAAAGTCTATAAAAATGATGGTTGGGTGACCTGAGATAGTTTATTCTCACACACAGTCATCTGAGCACACTTACTGCTAAGTCTGGAGTTCTAATTAAAATCTAGAGCTGTTCATAGTTTTTGCTGTATAGGAGAGGAAGCTGCTTTTTATGGAAAATCATCTGCAGCGAAAAAAAGTTCCCAAAAAGTCAAACTGAGCCCGACTTCCTCTTGTGTCACCTTTGCAGTTTTTCCAAGGTGGTGGAGCGCAGGTTAAAAAGTTAAAAACAGCACAACAAACAGTCGTCACTGGTGCAGCTAATTAGTAGGTTCCCCCCAAAAAAGGGCTGATATTGAATGAGACGAATGGCTGCCTGCAGGCCTGAAGTCAGGGGTGATAGATGGATGACACCAACTCCCTGTGGCAATGGCAGACACTGAGTTGAGCGGGGGGATGCTGCTGTCATTCTGAGGACAGCAGGATGGTAAACAGGTCTGTAGGACAGTGGTGGCCTCTGGATCTGCAGCTGTAAGTCCCCGCTGAGTCGGATATATGGAGCACGGAGTGGCTCTGAATCATTTGACTTTTGGGTATTCGTGATTTACCTTCAAAATAATGAAAGGACTTTTGTATAAGATGGTATTACCAGATCACTTCGCTGTTTCCTGCACCAACCTCATTGTGACCATACACACCCAGCGGATGTGCAGATTTACAATGAAAGTTAAGGGCCAAAGAAAATCTAACACCTGAATCTCAATTTTAAATATTAGAAGAACATTGAACCTTATGCAAATGTTAATAATTCACATATCACTAAACCGGTCATTAATGCTGACTTCATGCGTTGCACAGAGTCTGCATGTTGCCTTGAACAGCTCTAAAAATTTTAAACACAACAAAATGACTGTGACTTGTTCAATCCACAGAAACGCAGCTGAACAAAGAAGTGTGGAAGTCAGCAATTTTAGCCATGGCAACAATGCGCGTCAAAATTCTCATAGGACCAGGTGATCAGCCTCCATATTGCTTCCACTGTGTGATGCCGCAGTTTTCAATAATCTTTTACTTTAGCATTATGTTTCACTTTTTTGGTTATACTTGTTATTAATGGTGAAAGTATTTTCCAAACCCTCTGACTCTCATCACCTTGCGCCAAATACTGTCATCCTGTCAGAAGCGGCTGGCGTCACAAAGATAAGCAGCAGGTGTCCCTTGGCACTGGCTCCTTACAGACTGGGTGCAGCACATTTGAACGCAGAGATAACTGTAGCTCTTTGAAAGAGGACTAAGTCTGCATGGCAGGAGACTGCAGATCGTAGTCTGTTTGAGAGCTTTGTGCTCTTTTTTCACTGTTTTGCACTTGCTTCTTGCTTTTCCTTTTTCTTGGTGGTGAGGTTTAGACCTTTACCTCACAGTCTAATTCTATGGTTTCGCCATCATATTAAGCCTGCACAGTGAAAAGTGATGTTTAGTGCATTTAAATGTGACAGCAAGGAGACTTTTTCAAGCTGACAAACTGGAAGTGAGAGACCAGTTTTAGAGGTAACCTTTCTATATACAGTGGGGCAAAAAAGTATTTAGTCAGCCACCGATTGTGCAAGTTCCCCCACTTAAAATGATGACAGAGGTCAGTAATTTGCACCAGAGGTACACTTCAACTGTGAGAGACAGAATGTGAAAAAAATTCCATGAATTCACATGGTAGGATTTGTAAAGAATTTATTCGTAAATCAGGGTGGAAAATAAGTATTTGGTCAATAACAAAAATACAACTCAATACTTTGTAACATAACCTTTGTTGGCAATAACAGAGGTCAAACGTTTACTATAGGTCTTTACCAGGTTTGCACACACAGTAGCTGGTATTTTGGCCCATTCCTCCATGCAGATCTTCTCAAGAGCAGTGATGTTTTGGGGCTGTCGCCGAGCAACACGGACTTTCAACTCCCGCCACAGATTTTCTATGGGGTTGAGGTCTGGAGACTGGCTAGGCCACTCCAGGACTTTCAAATGCTTCTTACGGAGCCACTCCTTTGTTGCCCGGGCGGTGTGTTTTGGATCATTGTCATGTTGGAAGACCCAGCCTCGTTTCATCTTCAAAGTTCTCACTGATGGAAGGAGGTTTTGGCTCAAAATCTCACGATACTTGGCCCCATTCATTCTGTCCTTAACACGGATCAGTCGTCCTGTCCCCTTGGCAGAAAAACAGCCCCATAGCATGATGTTTCCACCCCCATGCTTCACAGTAGGTATGGTGTTCTTGGGATGCAACTCAGTATTCTTCTTCCAACAAACACGACGAGTTGAGTTTATACCAAAAAGTTCTACTTTGGTTTCATCTGACCACATGACATTCTCCCAATCCTCTGCTGTATCATCCATGTGCTCTCTGGCAAACTTCAGACGGGCCTGGACATGCACTGGCTTCAGCAGCGGAACACGTCTGGCACTGCGGGATTTGATTCCCTGCCGTTGTAGTGTGTTACTGATGGTGACCTTTGTTACTTTGGTCCCAGCTCTCTGCAGGTCATTCACCAGGTCCCCCCGTGTGGTTCTGGGATCTTTGCTCACCGTTCTCATGATCATTTTGACCCCACGGGATGAGATCTTGCATGGAGCCCCAGATCGAGGGAGATTATCAGTGGTCTTGTATGTCTTCCATTTTCTGATGATTGCTCCCACAGTTGATTTTTTCACACCAAGCTGCTTGCCTATTGTAGATTCACTCTTCCCAGTCTGGTGCAGGTCTACAATTCTTTTCCTGGTGTCCTTCGAAAGCTCTTTGGTCTTGGCCATGGCGGAGTTTGGAGTCTGACTGGTTGAGGCTGTGGACAGGTGTCTTTTATACAGATGATGAGGTCAAACAGGTGCCATTCATACAGGTAACGAGTGGGGGACAGAAAAGCTTCTTACAGAAGACGTTACAGGTCTGTGAGAGCCAGGGATTTTCCTTGTTTGAGGTGACCAAATACTTATTTTCCACCCTGATTTACGAATAAATTCTTTACAAATCCTACCATGTGAATTCATGGATTTTTTTTTCACATTCTGCCTCTCACAGTTGAAGTGTACCTCTGGTGCAAATTACTGACCTCTGTCATCATTTTAAGTGGGGGAACTTGCACAATCGGTGGCTGACTAAATACTTTTTTGCCCCACTGTATGAAAGTGGCAGTTTGTGAAATTCTTTTTCTTTAAAAAAATAGTTTCATTTTACTTTAAGTCTAAAAGCATTTCTGTTGCACCTCAGCATGATGGGGCGTCTTTAGCTTCTTCCATGTTCTTTCACACTTTCAGCAAGAGCAAAGTATTTTGAAAGAGGTCAGTCATGCAGAGTTAGCCATTTGTTAACTACAGCAGGACGACTTGTCTTCGTTAAATAAGACAAAATGTGAAGTGGGTGAGAGCAGAACAGAGACATGAAATGATTGTTGTCTATGTCAAAAGACAAACTTCCATTTTGATTGCATCATAACAAACTGGTGCATCAGCTTTCTCATTTGAAAGTGTCATTTGAAAGAATCAGAGAGGAAAGACACATGTCTAAGCTCCTCATTAAAAATGGAGCTGTCAAATAAATATATGAAGGGGAGGTACTCAATCATTAGGCAATAAACACAATGGTAAATCCACACACACACTGAGTCAGTCTCGGGGGGGGGGGGGGGGGGTGTCTTCCCTCAGCAACCTCTGACTGTAAAGCTCTTTTCATGGTGGTGAAGCTGAGAGCGGCAGGGTGGAGGTTTGGTTCATCCTCCCGTGGAATTGGATTATTTCTGGATGGGGAGAAAAATCCCTTTCCTCCCTCCTCCACCCACCGCCCCCTCCTCTCCGCAGAGACGGACATGTGCAGTTCATCATGGAGATACACCCCCGCTCTGCTGGCATCTGTGGGCAGGAGGGGAAATTCAACTGGTGCTATGACCTCTTTGTGATACCTGCAGGTTTAAAAAATCCGAGGTAGTAAAGAAAAGAAAGGTGTTGAGGATTTATACACACCCAGAAGCCTTCTATTCTTCTAGCCTTCAAGTATAATGAAAGAAAGAAGAAAATACAAGCTTACTCAATGAATTAAACTGGGAATTTGATTCATATTGTAACCCAGTAACTGCTGTAGCTCAGCATTTTCTGCTTGTTGCCATAATTTTACACACTGCATCAGGTCGCATCTGCAAGGTGAGCATTTACAGTTGACTTCAAGTATTCCTCGCCCTGTTTTTTTTAAATTACTTATCAGAACATTACTTATGTCGACTGGCCTGGAAACAGCTCAGAAGCTGGAGCTTGTTTTAACTGAGTTTTCATCGTTCGTGTGGTAGATTCATAAATAGTCGTCCATGAGAAAATCCATGAACGTACTAAGACTAAATATTGAATAACGTCAGACAAAAGTAGCACCATGTGTGCTTGTTCAGTGTCTGCAGCTTTGCTGCTGTTAGGGATAATTTTATTGTTTTGTAGCCACATGCTAAATAGCCACATTTGACATCACGTTTAAAGGAAAGTGTTGGGAGCTACAGTTTTTGTCTAAATGGTACAGTTTGGGTTCCAACCAGGTGAAAATCTAGAAAAATAAGGAGACATTAACTGAAATGAAACCTCAGATGGGTCAATAGTGACTGGATGTTAATGATTAGCGGTAGAACTAAAGGGGGGGTTACCCCTTTTGACCCCATGGTATTTCAAAAATTGTGAATCTCTTAAATTAAAACCCCATCATCTCATATTTCATGGCTTTTCCTAAAATGAGCTTCTTCATCAAATACTGAATTTGGGGGTGTGTGGGATCAAATACACACACACACACACACACGCACACACACATATATATATATAAATGAGCAAGGACTAAAAAGCTGAAATTAGGCTTTTTTTGTCACTGGTCATTTTGGGACAGCGTAATCTGTCTGTGGACTGGTGTGTAATAAAAAGACAAATAATACAGAAAATATCACCATCAGTTTTTGATGGGAAACTGATCTCACTGACAGATAGAGCTGTGCAGCAAAGTGTGACTTTATCATGGTGGAAGCAAGACAGTAAGACAAAATTCATGACAATGTTTTACAAACGTCTTCTTTTGCTGCTGGTTCAGTGAATTTTGGTCAGAGATGTGATGAATCCTGGAGTTTTGGAATAGCATGTCCATGTCTGCCATCGGGTGAACAAGGGCAACGTGGTGGTTGTTAAAATCGTTTTGTGAGCTTTTAGCTGAGATTCTGATGTATTTGTGGATACCACATGTGTCTATATTTAAATAACAGATCTGGCGATGCATCCTGTTAAACTCTCTCCCCTGGTACTGAGGCCACTGGAGTTCAACAGGTTCCAAAAATCCAGCAGCTGCTCTTCTCAGTTCACAGAGGTTTACGGACTCTTGTTAAAAAAAGAGGCGATGCTGCACAGCTGCAAACATGGACCTGTGAACTTTTTAAGAAATGTTGCTGCCATAAAATTCAAAATAAGCTAATATTTTCTTAAAAATAGTCGTCGAAGTTTTCTATGTTCTATTGTTAATAAAATATAGTTTTATGTTATATGCATATATATGCATATATATGCATATATAATTATAATTCCAAATACCTGCATTATATGCAGGTATTTGGAATTAAGGAATTAAGGGCGTTCAGCGTATGAATGAAAATGCAGTCAACTTTTATGTACCGTATCCTCTTTTAGACCATCGCTTAGATTCTCATTCAGGGCTCTATATGGATCAGTCCCTCAGCATCTGACATGCCAATTTGTTACTTGCTGGCAAAAATGAAAAGAAAAGAAAGAAAGAAGAAGAAGTATTCAATATCCAGCAGAGAAACACATATTAGCTCAGTTTTGGTCATATTAGTGTTAAAAGCTTCACAAAGTGATGGCTCAGGCTTTTAAATCAAATATCCTTAGCATTTCAAATGTTCTTCGTACTAGAATTATCATTTATAGCTTTATGATCTAACTGAGCGCACATCACCATATCTGATATTGGAAATGCTGTTGTGTAAACAACAGGCAAAACCTTCCTCTCAGCAGAGTTTTGAGCTGGGAAAAAAGAAACTCCTGAAGCCTTCCTCCTGTTGTTTATTCAGAGCACGTTGGAGTAAAATAAGTCAGACAAGTGTAAAATGTCACTGTACAGCTTTAATCTGAGGCTGAAAATGATCCTAACAAATGTCAGCATCAGCTAACCTTCATGCTGAGTGGAAACTGCCATCTGATCAATTACATCCTCAGGCCTGCTGACCTTTCCCATCATTTGTTTAAAGGAGAATGCCATTTGATTAGCCCTAATTGGTCTGCTTTAGCTGGCTGTCGTTACATCGCTGTTGTTAACGAGAACGTCCTTCGCTTTCTTTGTGCTGCGACTTGAACCAACAGGTGAAGACTGATTTCGGAGAAATGACCTTAAATGACCCCATCTGATTGGTCAATTCAGAGTATAATCAAAGTCAAACATGAGAGGAAACTGCGGCGCATTTTCCTCTCAAGCGAAAAATGATCATTTACAATTTAATTTAATTATATTAAACTAGCTTCAGCATATTGTGGAACTGTTATTGTATTATTACAATAGTTCTTATTTTTATGTAAATGTTTGTTTTTATGAAGTTTAGTTTCAGCGAGTTTGCAAAGGCAGATTTTTTTGTTCAGGTTCAGTTTTTGCTGTTTAAAAATGTTTGCTTTCAAGTTCACATATGCAAAAGTTTTTTATTGTTTTTTTATTGATATAATTATAATACGCTTGTTATTGTGCAGGGGCGATTTTAAGAAGTTCAGAATAGATATTACAACACAAACAACTAACTCATTTTCCAGTCTCAGTAAAAAAAGATAAAGAACTTCCCTGATACAACAAATCTGTGATTCACCAATGTTTTCAGACATAAATTTGTTACATTATGAACAACTTGTTCCTCAGAAAACCTGTAATGAGTAGTTGTGATAATAATATTTACAGTCCAAAAAAAGCTGAAAATTAAATTAATTAAATGTGTAACAGTATCAAATCACATGCAACCTTTTCACACTTTATCTGTTTTGTTTATGGTTTTTAATTCGGTGAGTTTCTCTTCTCCTGACTTTTTTCATCTTTTCTTAGTCTGTAACTCAATTTTTTTTTCATGTTGACTTTGATGTTCAGACTTGTCCCACAGTGACTGTCTCACATGAAACAGTATTAAGACTCTTTGTTATTTGTATTTATACTTCTGCTTCATCACTGTTTTCTCCACTTCACCTCCAGGTAGACATGTCGGAGCTTTCAGAATGTAACTAACAGACAGAAAATAGCAACAACTAGACTGACTGGTGCATGCATTTCATTTTGTGTGAGCACTCATTTTTTTGAGCACATTTTGAGTACATTTCTACACAAACATTTGTAAATGGGGGGAATAAACTTTCTAGTCTAGACTTTCCCAGCAGCCAAGTTTTCAAATGTTTGCTGGCTTTGCCCCAAAATAAGAATTCACTAGCTGGGCCCACGTCCTCATTTTAGGTTTGACAGTATTTTAGTAGGTAAAGTGAATGCTTTGACATGAATTGAGCTGTGGTTTGGGGAAGGCCTCGAAGGGGAGCGGCGGCTCCCAGGCCTGGCAGATTCCCATGCACTAAATAGAAATGAAGAAGTTAAAGAATTGTGAACAAGGAGGGAGGGTAATTCAATTCAATTCAATTCAATTTTATTTATATAGCGCCAAATCACAACAAATGTCGCCTCAAGGCGCTTCATAGATACAGAGAAAAGCCCAACAATCATATGACCCCCTATGAGCAAGCACTTTGGCGACAGTGGGAAGGAAAAACTCCCTTTTAACAGGAAGAAACCTCCGGCAGAACCAGGCTCAGGGAGGGGCGGCCATCTGCTGCGACCGGTTGGGGTGAGAGAAGGAAGACAGGATAAAGACATGCTGTGGAAGAGAGACAGAGATTAATAACAGATACGATTCAATACAGAGAGGTCTGTTAATACATAGTGAGTGAGAAAGGTGACTGGAAAGGAAAAACTCAATGCATCATGGGAATCCCCAGCAGCCTACATCTATTGCAGCATAACTAAGGGAGGATTCAGGGTCACCTGGTCCAGCCCTAACTATATGCTTTAGCAAAAAGGAAAGTTTTAAGCCTAATCTTAAAAGTAGAGATAGTGTCTGTCTCCTGAATCCAAACTGGAAGCTGGTTCCACAGAAGAGGGGCCTGAAAACTGAAGGCTCTCCCTCCCATTCTACTTTTAAATACTCTAGGAACAACAAGTAGGCCTGCAGAGCGAGAGCGAAGTGCTCTAATAGGGTGATATGGTACTACAAGGTCATTAAGATAAGATGGGGCCTGATTATTTAAGACCTTGTATGTGAGGAGCAGGATTTTGAATTCAATTCTGGATTTAACAGGAAGCCAATGAAGGGAAGCCAAAACAGGAGAAATATGCTCTCTCTTTCTAGTCCCTGTCAGTACTCTTGCTGCAGCATTTTGGATTAACTGAAGGCTTTTCAGTGAGTTTTTTGGACATCCTGATAATAATGAATTGCAGTCATCCAGCCTGGAAGTAATAAATGCATGAACTAGTTTTTCAGCGTCACTCTGAGACAGGATATTTCTAATTTTAGAGATGTTGCGCAAATGGAAGAACGCAGTCTTACATATTTGTTTAATATGTGCGTTGAAGGACATATCCTGGTCAAAAAGGACTCCAAGGTTCCTCACAGTGTTACTGGAGGCCAAGGTAATGCCATCCAGAGTAAGAATCTGGTTAGATACCATATTTCTAAGCTTTTCAGCGCCGAGTACAATGACCTCAGTTTTATCTGAGTTAAGAAGCAGAAAGTTAGTGGCCATCCAAGTCTTTATGTCTTTAAGACATTCCTGCAGTTTAACTAATTGATGTGTGTTATCTGGCTTCATGGACAGATAGAGCTGGGTGTCATCTGCATAGCAGTGAAAATGTATGCTATGTCTTCTAATGATGCTGCCTAGGGGAAGCATGTATAATGTAAACAGAATTGGTCCTAGCACCGAACCCTGTGGAACTCCATAATTAACCTCAATGTGTGAAGAGGACTCTCCATTTACATGCACAAATTGGAGTCTATTAGATAGATATGATACAAACCACTGCAGTGAAATACCTGTAATACCTACAGCATGTTCTAATCGCTCTAATAGAATATTATGGTCAACAGTATCGAATGCTGCACTAAGGTCAAGAAGGACAAGCACAGAGATGAGTCCACTGTCAGAGGCCATAAGAAGATCATTTGTAACCTTCACTAAAGCTGTTTCTGTGCTGTGATGAACTCTGAAACCTGACTGAAACTCTTCAAATAAACCATTCCTCTGCAGATGATCTGTTAGCTGTTTGACAACTACTCTTTCAAGGATTTTTGATATGAAAGGAAGGTTGGAGATTGGCCTATAATTAGCTAAGACTGCTGGGTCTAGAGATGGCTTTTTGAGTAAAGGTTTAACTGCAGCCACCTTGAAGGCCTGTGGTACATAGCCGATTATTAGAGATAGGTTGATCATATATAAGATCGAAGAATTAATCAATGGCAGGACTTCTTTGAGCAGTTTTGTAGGAATGGGGTCTAAAAGACACGTTGATGGTTTGGAGGAAGTAATTATGGAAGTTAACTCAGAAAGATCGATTGGAAAAAAAGAGTCTAACTTAACATCAATGGAACTAAGAGTAGCTGTAGATAATATTACATCTGTGGGATGATTATTGGTAATTTTTTCTCTAATGATAAAAATTTTATTTGTGAAGAAGTTCATGAAGTCATCACTAGTTAACGTTAAAGGGATGGTTGGCTCAAAAGAGCTCTGACTGGGTAGGGCACGTAAACAAGAATGAACATCTTGCAGAACTGGGGGAACCTATATAGATGACAACCGGAAGGAGCGTGTTTGGAGGCGTGGCCCTGCTCCTGAAATTCCGATACATAATCTCCATTTAAAAAGAGTTTTTCCTCTTTTTATATGGAGGGGTCGGTGCGTTGGTGGTTCTTGGTGTCCGGGGCTGGGCGCTATGTACCAGCTCACTCCCAGTGACTACTTGGCGGGGCCTGGTACCTGTTGTTAGGTCAGGCCTCTTCCGGGGCAAAGGGGGCCCTCGGGCCTCCAGCCTCTGGGCCTGCGGCTCAGTTCACTCTGGCACAGCTGCCACTGCAGCCCCCTCTGGCTTCTGCTCCGTGGCTACTGGGTGACCCCTCATCTGAGGCTCTCCTCAGCTCTTCCCAGGAGGATGGCATGGATGCCCCTCCGGTGGTCCTCCTTAGGCTCTCGCACTCTGGGGCCTCTGGATGTCTGGGGCCTAGATCTCCTCCATGCCTGCTTCATACCCTGGGGGACGGGGCTGTAGCTCTCTACATCCTTTAGCAGACCGTTACATGGGAAAACCTTTTGAATACAAGCGCACTGATCCACACAGGTGTGCACACGGGTGTTCACTGTTCATAGACATAAACTGCACCTTTATTGGCTGCTATTTCCAAGCACATTGTGCGCTGTCGGTCCTACGTGCTGCACAACAACATTCAACATTTTGTATTTACTGCTGTTTACACTTAGCTAGATTAACATGATGGTGTTGTGTTTAGTATGTTGCTCTGTTTTTTTGCTTGTTTTCTCTTCTTTTTCTCTCAACAGGTGATCCAGGAGATTTTTTTTCTCTTCTTTCTCTTTTTAAGTGCCCTTTCTCGCTGTCCCTCTTCCCTTCTGTTTTTCTTTTCCTTCCTCTTTCTTTCTCCCTTTCCTATCCCTCAGTCATGTCTGTCCCTGAAAATAAAATAAAATAAATAATAACAACAAAGGTTGATCAAATGGACCAATACGGCAAGGCCGTGATGATCCATTTGGCAAAGTAAATCCATTGGGTATCCTTGTTGGTGTTCAGACAACAATTTCTGACGGCTAAAGAACCAAATGGGACAGGCAAAAAAAAAGAAAAGAGTTTTTCCTCCATGTACATGTAAGCATGTACAGTTACACAACTTTTCCACTTTGTTACCCACTCAACATGATCAACTTCTCATGATCTATAAAAACCTAATTCACCGAATGCACACAGTAAGCCAAGAAAAAAAGACACCTGCCTACACCTTTATAAGATCGATAGTTAGATAGATAGCTTGGTTTTTGGCTCTTTTATAGTGTAGTAAGTGCCATGTCTGCCCCTTTTATAAGGTCTCTACTTCAGCAAATACAAAATCGCTGACACAGAACTAAAATCTAAACCAGGATCATCTTGGTCCGCAATGTCCTGCTTCCCACACTTGTCAGCTTTCTACTGTCTACAAACTGTTAAAAGCAAAAAACACTCCTCCAAATGCTCGAAAACGTCACGTACGTCTCGTGTGTCCTCTGCAATGAATGAATCCTACTGAAATACAAGCAAGAACCTCTGTGGGTTTACAGTGTCATGATGAAATTGGTTGAAAGACAACAAATTTACCCTTGTTTGTCCAACTGCCACGCATGATATCTCAAACGCTGATAGGATTAAGACTTTCATTTTTCTTCACTGTAGCGCAGTAATGCTATTCTGCCTTGTCTCCAGATGCTTCTCTTCAGAAATGTCGTGAAACAAGCTGACTTGATTTGGAAACAGGTTGAAATACTCGAGTGCAGAATAAATGAATGAGCCAAAATGTTCGCTTGTTTTATTAAACAAGAATTTTACAGTCTACGTTGGAAAAATTGACACGTTGAGATAAAGAATATGATTTGGTAAGATGCACATTTTCTCGCAGTGTCCCAGAGATCTGTGTTTGACAAATTTAGGGAGTTGATGCATCTCATTTCAGCTGAATTCCAACATCTAAAATGACTCTGATTGGCCCAGTGGGGAACACCAAATACAAGCTCAAAACAAGCGTCATATTTGTCAGTGATTGGCCCTGGTGGTGCTGGTGAGGGGTGGGCTTGTGCTCTCTGCATTTTTAAAGCCACCACGCTGCAGTTCATCCACATATCGCCAAAATAGAAATTATTCATGTGTTGTAGCATGAAATGTTCATGTATGCCCACAAAAGGTTCTGCATGTAATGGCACAGATGCCAAAAGCAGGGGTAAGAAAAGAGGGGTTCTTTACTTTGTACATAAAATCAAAAATATAACAGGGCCCTTTCACTCTGAAAAAGGAAAGGAAATGTCACTTTGTGGAGGGAAATGTGCAACTGCCAAAAGGAGAAAGTACACGCTCCTTAAATGGAAAAGAAAAGGTGTGAACTGAAAGACGAGCAGGCTGACATTTGCAAGTATTTATTATAATTTAGAAATAGATCAGAAGACGGTAGAAAGAGAAGAGGAACGGAAGCCTAAAAGTAAAGTAAATTATTATGAACAAGGGCCATAAGATGCCCGAGTACAAAGTAAAAGACTAAAAATAGGAAGCAGGAAGTAGTAACTGAGGAACACTATCAGTATACCCAGATGGAAGAAGATCCCATTCTCTCTCTCTCTGAGGGTAAATGTTTAAATTTTGTGTACATGCTCAATGTCAGCTCTGAGGTCACGAGGGCTAAAAATAAAATCTAAAGTCAAACACAACTGCATGAAAAAAAAAAATCACGAGTTTCCTCCAAGATGTCTGCATACTTATTTAGACTAAATGCTATTTATTGTCTGCTGTGTGTTTTATAACGTCACTCAGCGCTGGGGTCAGGACCAAACTATTTGTCCCGTAATCTGTCTGCAATCTACTTCAAGCAGTCAACTCTATGTCATACACACTAATGTGATTCTCTGTGATCATCTCAAATACTACATACGACCTCCCGAACTACCAGTAAAGCTGCTACATTTCCTCCCATCTCTCATTTTGATGCATTGCAGCCTCCCGTTTAAACTTCTCCAGCATCTTAACATCCAGCTGCATGCTTCAGGAGGACCATACACAGTGTAACAGGTAAACATAGATACCATAATAAAACTGACAACATCCATGACTACAGTTTCATTTTGATGCCTCGTATTTTGCCATCTTGGTTTTACATATGAGATGTGACAAGGAGGGGTGAATCTCCTGCTCACTGCACAATGATTTGTCAGTTACATGTTGTATTTGAAAAATATGATCATAACCAAGATTTATAAAATAGACAATTTCTTTTATTCGGTATGACCCAAAGTGAGTGACTAAAAAGGAAAGAGTTTGTAGAGATCGAGGCAGCGAGCAGTTTTCTTCTACACTTCTAAAGGAACAGAAGTTGGGTTTTTTTGTACTTCAAAAAGAATTCAGCTCAAGGGCACTTCAGCACTGGCTGCAGGCTTTCTCATTTCTCATTTCCAGAAGCAATGTCTGTATTTTATGATGTCTATGGAAAGGATGTTACTCATCATTCCTCAATTTCCATTTTCCATTTCAAGGAATTAAGGAACTGTATTTGTGAACATGAATTTCAAACTGGAACGTCACTTTGGGACTCGACTGGTGACATTTCACTGAACACATGAACAGATGAGAATGCAGACTGAAAAAAGCCTTAAGAGACCGAATGGAATAATGCAATAAAGAACGGGTGGAGGAAAGAAGCCAAAAGCAGGGAGATAACATAGGAGGAAAATGTGAAGTAAGGATGTTAAAACAAGAATAATGAAAAACGGAATGAGAGAAATAAGACAGAAGTAAACATGGTTAAAAACTGAAATGTATGGAATACATGCAGAGCTTGAACTCTCTGACTCAGCATGATAAATCACCCAGGATTCAATGGGACGTCAACAACGCGTCCCAGAGCCTCAGTGCTACGGCTGCAGCATTAACAGGAGATTGATGGAGATGTACAGAGTCCTGGTGTACACAGTCTCATGGTCTTTGCTCTTCACCCCACCATCCATCATGATTTGAAACCTATACACTGCTGCATGCATGTACACACATCCATCAGGGACGCAGTCAGGAAGAGTAAAAGCAGGAAATCAGTTATGGTTCATATGAAACAACCTCAAGCTGAGCATCAAAAAGAAGAAAAATAAATGAATATTTTAAGTCCCCGCCAGCCTTCGTCTGCTGATGAGAATCATTTCAACATCATCTTTGGATAAATTAAAAGTTTTCAATAAAAGGCTGCAAGGTTATGAAAAAAGTGTGGTTATACATATCTGCTCTGTTTTTTTTTTCTTCGATACATTCATGGTCAGTGTTAGCGCTGGTTGGTCACTCTCTCAAGATAATGCATCAGCTGGCTACTTATGAAACACAGGCCTGAGCACTAAAATGAAGAAAGTCATACTGACTGAACACAATACCTATAAAACATTTAAAATGCTCTCACACTTTTACAGCTATGTACTTCCAAATGGCGCAGTCACCTAGTTGTAGCTGCTAGCTTAATTAGTGCTTACATTCACTATCAGCTTCAAGCTACCTGACGCCTGAATCGTCAGCGTGGCTGCTTTTTGTTAAAATGGATAGCCCAAATGCTGAGTCTAAATTCTGCAGCAGTTTGCATGTCAGAGATCAATTACCAACAATGTGTATCCTAAAACTAGAAGATAACGTTTCTGTTAGGATGGTGCACCAACATTTTGTGCTTCAGGTTTGACTGCTAACATGTCAAGATTGGCATATTTTAATATGTTTGATCTAATTAAAGTTTTAGAACCACCAACAGCTTCGTCAGCTTCAGTGACTTTTTGTAGCAACAGCCAAGCTAGACATAAACTATACCTTTAATTACAAGCTAAAGTAATTAAAAAATCTCTGTTATGACTTCATTAAAAAGCTCACTCTGGACAGGTGGCCAGCCCATAAAAGGGTCCACACAGAGACACAGTCAGCCACACACTCACTTAATTGGTCCAAGCACCAATTAACCTGTAAAGCATGCATTTTGTTGTTGAAAGAACCCACATAGATAAAAGGAAAACATCCTCCACACAGAAGAAAGCCTTCAAGCTGTGAGTTGACAGTGCTAGCAAGCAGATGCACAGTGATGAGTAGAGGCAAAATTTTGTAAAAAGTCTGTAATTGTCCAAAAATGCATTAACCTAACTTTTCTAGTCTCTACCAGAAGATTCAGACCAAGAACCTTTCTGCTGTGAGTTGTTGATGCTAACCTTTACAACATCATGCCACCCAGTCTGTGGGTTAAACAAGCCAACAGTTAAGCAGACCAGTCAACCAAGATTTTCTTTGATTGACTGCAGACAGTAAATGTACAAGCAGGTTTCCAACAACAAACTTGCACCTATTTTGTCTTGGGATGCCAGTTGTTCTTTTTCTTTCATATTTGTGCCAACAACTTCTATGATATGTTTTTTAAACTATCAAACTCTCACAGTGCTTTGCTGAGATTTGAAAGATGTGTATTGACTATTTGGACCATCTCTGCAGCCTGTAGTTACCCAAAACACACTCTTCGGCATAGCTTTGCAGAAATCTTTCTGTCTTTTCAGGGGCATAATTCAAGTATAGGAAACAGCTTCTGAAATCATACAATCTATAAACACTTGTTGTTTGTGAGATGAAACTGTTACCTTGGACTGTTGTCATTTACTCTCGTTTCAGACCTTTGAATTGCTACCCACATCTCTGATTTGTTTAGGGATAGAAAGAGACCTTTGTGTAAGTTCAATAAGAAATATCCTGTACCTCACATCTGTTTCCAGTCCACAGTGTTTGATCAAGCCCTGCTGATCTTTCCTCTTCTACGCTTCCACCTTGTGAAACCCACCATATTCTCAAACTTGGATTCATTATTCTGATCCAGTGACCTCTTGTCTGCTTTGCCCAAATTCCCATAGATTAAAGGTCATTACTACTCTAAAGTTCTGCCTCTCAGACTCCCACACTCTACCTCTTCCAAGACGAGAGACATGTAATGCCTTCAAAGCTTTTAATTGACAGAGGATGAACTAAGGGTCTGTCGAATTCATTTAATATCATGGGCCACATGAGGCCAATTTGATCTTAAGTGGGCCAGACCACCAAAATAAAGTATTAGAAAAAATAGTGAAAAAACTGTTTCATATTTTTTCTACTACATACTACTGCATAACTGACAATGGGTGATGGCTTTGTAAGGAGACAAACCACAAAGCTGACCAATATACAGTCTGTCCTCACTAGAGGAACAATGGATAACAACATTAGATTATTAGGGCTAGGAAGAGAGGTGTTTTGGTTTGCTGTCTCTTACAGAGAAAGGAACAGACACCAGACGAGGTCACAGATATACGAGTCTCTGTGAAAGACACAGAGACTGGCGAGACACAAACTGGGTTCATGTGTCATGGCATTTGGGCTCTGATTAGTGACCTGGAGAGGATGGATCCCATAAACACAGCAATAACCATGAAGGGGTTGGCGGAAATCCAGGAACACCAGACCAACGAGGTTCGAGAGGCTCTTGGTCAAAAGGGGGACACGTTCCTGTTCCTTTCTCTGGGGGACACAGCTGTGACCCCAGAATACACAGATCGTTGTTTGAAATCGGGGCAGAATAATCCCCTGATCTGTGCAATGACTGAAGAGTGGTCTAACCCCTGAGGTTGAAGAAAGAAGAGCAGAGGATTACCTGACTAGAAGACACTGGTAGCTGCAGCAATAAAATAAAGGCTAAAAGCTCCTCGGACAGAGGTTCTAGTCTGAGTACGTTTGGAGGGTATAAGGTAGCACCAAAATAAAGCTGTGGGAGAACTGGGGAGTGATGGGAGTGTCATCTGTACCTACTATTATTGTTGTAATAATAATTTTTCTTGCATCTGAACTGCGCAAACACAGATGTCATCTCACATATGGTTCACCAAAAGGGGGTCAAAGGGCCTCAGGGGTAAGAAGAAATGAACCCAGCAACACTGGATTGCAGGGTGTAGGTGAGCTCTTTATTTTAAAGAGCTCAAAAGGGGGAGTGTGGGATTATAATATTATTTTATGCCATGTTAGACCCCTAATTAAAGATTGTGAATTATTATGTAGTTTTAGTTTGCATTATTCTCCTGAATTAGAAGGTGATAACTATTACATTTGTTAAACTGATTTGCATTAGACTGCTGATTTATTGTGAATGAATGATATTGTTTTATGATGCATTATACTGCTGAGTTATAAGAAATACTGTTCGCAGAAAGTCATCGCCTTATTTGTCTGGTTAGAAGAGAACAGAGCATTCTGCCCCATCTCAGCAGGAGCAGATGAACAGGGAGCCAAGGTCATAGCTTAGGCGCCGTGTGAGAGAAAGAATGTGAATGTTTAGGCTTTTATGATTAGGTGGGGGCCACTAGAGGCTATAAGAGTTTGATCAATGCTCCACCATTTTGAGATCTGATGCTGTCTGCATACGATGTCCATCTCCCACGCGTGTATTCATTAAATACCGTGGCTCAGGGGGTTGGGAAGCGTATCTGTCGCCGGTTCGATCCCTGGGCTCTCTGTCCTGGTCGTTGTGTCCTTGGGCAAGACACTTCACCTACCGCCTACTGGTGTTGGCCAGAGGGGCCGATGGCGCGATATGGCAGCCTCGCTTCTGTCAGTCTGCCCCAGGGCAGCTGTGGCTACAACTGTGGCTTGCTTCCACCAGTGTGTGAGTGTGAGAGTGAATGAATAGTGGCATTGTAAAGCGCTTTGGGTGCCTTGAAAAGCGCTATATAAATCCAATCCATTATAAATCATCGTTTGACTCAACCCGGCCGGACCAGTGTTGTTATTTTGGTTTTCCTCTTGTATCCATCCCCAATATTTGAATCCGTGACAAGTCCAAAGTTCGTTGGCAGGTTAAATCCTTTTGGAGGGGCTAGTTGTGGTCCCTGGGCCATATATTTGACACCACTGTTCTACACTGTCTCTGAATGTCTGAAATTTAGACAGCTCTTGCAACATTACCCACTTCACTAGTGCAAAGACTTGAGAGTTCTGCATTTCCAGTCTGTAGGATTGTAATCAAATCAGCCAGAATGCCTGGCAGTGTGTGTGTGTGTGTGTGTGTGTGTGTGTGTGTGTGTGAGGAGTCATACAGCGCAGTTCGAAATGTCAGGGCTCGATTGATTTCTTCTCCCTCTGATTAATTCATCTTGCACTCTAATGTTCTGCATAGAAAATTGTTGAATGGCATTCAGCAAGATTAAAACCACAAACAGCGCTTTTCATAATTTGACAGGTGATTGGCGGGAGGCAGACTCCTGGTTGATTGCATCATTAGGGGATTTCTTTCCCCCAAAGGGGAATTAAAAGCACCATCAGCCTTTGCTACATCCATGTGGCCTCGCTGAAACACTGCTGCTCTGCCTGTCAGTTCACTTAATAACTCTCTCACACACACTGTTTCAGAGTGTGAACATGGACTGTGAGTGCTGACTGATTGTTCTTTGGTCATTTCATCATCTGAAAGAACAGATACTCTTAAATTTAAAAAAAATAAATCATGAGAATCGTTAAATAACCCCATCTGTACTTCAATAAGTCATTTTTAGCCATCTTTGCAAGGTGGTCCAGATTAAAATCTCAGCAGCTGTTAAATGAATCACTATGCAACGTACACTTGATATACATAGCCCTCATGAATAAATCCTACTTACTTTTGTCAAACCATGATTGATTCACTGACTTATCAATACGGCAAAGTGATATTTTTAGAGAAACATTTAAATACTATTAAATCAATACTACTGGATTGATTCATTAATATGGCATTTAGGGCTGAGATTTATGTCCCCCTTTCTATCCATCCATGCACATACACAGAAAGCTGGACAGAGAGCAAGAGACAACAGATATCAACAGACATGAAAACAGATATGACACCAATTAAGTCATATAGAGCACGAAAGGATGCCCTGCAGTGTAGGTTGGTTGTAAAGCAGCTTACAGAGCTGGATGCACAGAAGGGTATCAGCTGAACATTCCTCTGTTTAGCCCCAGTTACAATGTTTTTGTAATAACTGAATATAATAACCCATTTAGAGACCTATGTACCCGGTCTCCTTTGGTGTCCATGAAATAATACTATTACATGACAGTGGTCGAGTCGTCTTTAAGACAACAGCAAAAGTCTGCGTTAGGTTGGAGAACAGTGGAATTAGCAGGCTAAAGTGGGGTAAAGACCTTTAATTTAACAATTATGGACACCTATTTTCATCCAGGACACTTTTTGTTACTTTCCCACATCCCCTTGACCTTTTAAGCAATTATAACAAGCGGGGGCTTGTCCAGGATCTCTGACAAAGGCAGTTTGGAATTAGCAGTATTTGGTTTTTGATTAGTTTGCTTGTAAGTGGTGACATAGTGTTACCTTTGGAAAACAAAATGTCCCAGTTAAGTTAGGTGAGTGCCCAGCTGGACTCTTAAGTTATTCCTTCGGGCACTCTTTTGTTGTTTTGCCTTTCTTATTTTTGGAATAATCCTGGGTGGGTATAAGGGTATAATATATCTTCACTGATTTAATGAAGGATTCATGCTTTGACCATCAAACTGCAAACTGCTCTGAAAACTGTAACCTGGCATACAACTCCCTAAACATGTTACTAAACATCACGTTGATGCAGTCCGCAAGGACTCTGATTGGCTTGACTGAATCTGTCATTTCCCCCACTACATATTTCTGGATACTTGGCATTATGGCTGAGGGGTAAAAACAGATCCATCAATTAAATAAAGCTTTTGCATATGTAATAACATTGTACATATGTTGTTTTCGCTGATGCATGTTTGCTGTGTTTTACCATCGTCCTTGTAAACTGATCATTTGCACTTTGTATTAATTTTTGCACGACTTCCAAATGAGTTCTGGAGTGATGGTGGTTGTATATCTAAAACACTAAAAAACATATATTCCTTCTGACTAAGCAGTACATTTAAATAGGGCCAAGTGGGTCCCCTAACAAGCACTCATCTGTAATAATTTGGGATCATGGGTAGTTAGTGGATAATCAGAAGACACTTAGTAGATAATAATAGGGCTGTTCGATATAACGATATATATCGGATGACGATATAAAAACGTCTATCGCTTCATTTTACGGTATTGTTTGTTTCGTGGTGTCGCAAAATAAACTGTTTACGGCAATATTTTTCATCGTTTTGATGGTCACTGTAGTGGCTATATTAATTTCTTAAAGTTCTCTCTTTCTCTTATATTTGATATAACCACACTACAGACGGACAAGCGCCTGTTTTCAGGGCTGGACTGGGACAAAAAATCGGCCCGGGCATTTTGACTAGAGACCGGCCCCCCAGGTATTATAGGAAAAATCATAAAGCCTTTGAATGAAAACAAACGCTGTTGTGACAGTGATGTACACTGTCTTGTTGGTATATGTATGATTTCTATACGTTGTACATCAGATAAAAACTTTGGTTGTAAGATTCAGATAATTATTTAATAAAAGCTAGATATTTTAAATGAGATGCCCCCCTCTCCCTGTTAATGCCCCACCTGCCCCCCTGGCAAAGCTTTGCTAGACCCGCCCCTGCAGTTACCAGCTACACAGAAAGGATCCTGGTGTTATTTGTCTCTCAGAAACAGTTCATAGCTTCCCTTCAACTCATCCATGTCACCTAAAATGTAAATCTGTTTCTCCATCACCTGTTCAGCTCTGATGACTCAGTAAGGACATCTCCTGGTTTCATCTTCATGTTTCCTTCTCACCACATATCCAAACCGATATCATGACCAGCAGCTTAACAGCTGTGGCTCCAGCAAACATCAGCTGATACTAGAAATTAATATTAAATAAATTCTAACAACAGCTGATCAAGCTTAAACGTGTTGCTGTTGTTTAGCGCGACAACCACTGGTTTCCTCTTTCTGGCGCAAAGTGGGCGATAAACAAGCAAGAGAGATCATTGATCAGTTTCGCGATTGAATGAGAGAAGAAAAGACAGCTGACAGCGTAAAGACAGAGAAAAACTCCAGCTTTGTGTCTTTTTCCATTCTAGCTGAAGTACGGGACAAACTGTTCCTTTTCACCTCCATACGGAACGCGTAATATTTTCTCTGAATACGGGACAATTCCATTTTTTAGGGGACGGTTGGCAACTCTACTAACAAACCTTATGAATAAAATAAAGTTCACTATCAGCAACATAGCACCCACTAGGGGTGGGTTTTTATAATTGATTTATCGATTAAAATCGATTCTGGCTTGGATAACATGAAATGATTCATTAAAATCCTGAATCAATTTTTTAATATAAATTTATTTTACCCGAAATCCCAGAATCTCAGGTTAAACCTCAAAATTTCAACAACCACCAAACAGCTAAGACAGTAAATGAGAGCAGGAACACGGATTCTGCACAAAGATGTAAAACACACATCAGAATCAGTGAGATATCGCCTTTCTAACTCGACCACACGGACACGGTTGGGGCTGAAAGCCGACAGCTCGCTGATTCTGATGTTTCGGCGGGTCGGCGCTTCGTGTTCACGCCCCTTTTGTGCTGATTCTAAAGCTGTTAGTTTGATCTCTCTCCAAACAATATTGACCGAACCAGCAGCAAAAGAAGATCCAAACTACGCTTCACATAAACATCGTCATGACGTTTACTGTTTTGCTTCCACCACACTTCATGCACAGCTCTCTCTCTCTCTCTGTCTGTCTGTTTTCTGCATTATTCGCTTGCTTGTTACGCACAAGTCTACCATTGTTTACAGCGCTGTCGGCCGCTGTTGTTTTTTCCTTTTACTTACTTCTGAAAAGAAAACCTAATTTCTGCTGTTCAATACTGAACAAATTTAAACTTTTTAAAATTATGCAAAACGCAAAACGCTTAGCCATGTCTCTAATAAAACCGCTGTAACTTCAGAGGTAACGTTTTTATGGGAATTTTTATAAAATCCCAGGCCAGGAAAATCACCTTCATGTTTTCCTGTGTTTTATCTTCAGCTACTTTGACACAAAGGCATCTGCTGTGACACTCACACCTTTGATAAAGTCTTGCGAGTGTCAGCTTCCTTTTTATAGATACAAAAATATGTAAATGTACTGATCTGAATTATAGTATTTCTGACTGTCAAAATTTCCCAGATTCAAATCGAATCAAATTGAATCGAATCGTGGATCAAATTGATTTGTTTCCGATTCAAAAGGTCCCGAATCGATTCTAGAAATCAGTGATGATACCCAGCCCTAGCACCCACCCAGCTGTGGAAACTCCGTCATGCTAGCTAGTACTCAGTAACTGATGGTAAAATGTCAGCACAACGAAAATAACCTACACCTAAACTTGGTTTATATATATATATATATATATATATATATATATATATATATATCGTGGTGGCCGCCTCGTGCTCTCGCTTCAGTATGCCACCCAAGAAAGGCCCAACACCAGAGGAGGTTGAGGACATTAAAACCTCCCTCGGAGCGCTGTGCGGAGACGTGGCCGCAATCAGGGGGCAGCAGGAGCTGCTTCTGGGGCTTCTGGAGGAGATAAAACAGCTACGCCTCCAAAATGCCGAGAAGGACAGACGGATCATGGATCTCGAGCGGCGGGTGGATGAGCTGGAGCAGTACACCTGTACGAACGACGTGGTCATCAGCGGCCAGGAATGTCGGGGAGCCCAGCGACGAGGAGACCCGCTCGGTGGAGCAACAGGTGGCGTCCAGTAGAAGAAATTACTGATACACTGGATAAAAGTAAATATGCAGTTGGTATTTTTGTTGATCTCAAAAAGGCCTTCGACACAATCAATCACTCAATTTTATTGGATAAATTGGAAAGATATGGTATTCGAGGGAAAGCTGGTAACTGGTTAAAAAGTTAACTAACGGGTCGGGAACAATATGTTAGCATAGGGCATTACCATTCAGAGAAACTTGGTATTACATGTGGTGTTCCCCAAGGGTCAGTGTTGGGACCAAAACTTTTCAATGTATACATAAATGATATTTTTGATGTTTCTCAAGTACTTAAGCTCATACTGTTCGCAGATGACACCAACATATTTTTCAGTAGCGATGATTATACTGATCTTGTAATAACCGTAAACAGGGAGCTAAAATTAATAAAAAAATGGATGGACATAAATAAACTAAAGCAATGTTTTTTGGTAATTTAAAATATAATATAGAATTACCAATTATCATTGAAGGTGTACCAATTGATAATGTGAGTGAAAACAAATTTTTGGGAGTTGTAATTGATAACAAAATTTCATGGAAACCCCACGTCAGACACATAAAACCCAAAATTTCCAGAAGCCTCGCAGTTTTGAACAAAGTGAAACCATACCTTGATAAAGATGCACCTCGTACTCTGTACTGTACCCTGGTTCTTCCATATCTTACATATTGTGTGGAAGTGTGGGACTGTGACTAATCCATTAGTCACAGTACAGAAACGAGCACTGCGTATTATTCACAAGGCTGGTTATCTAGATCATACTCACAAATTCTTTCTTCAGGCAAAGTTACTTAAATTCCAGGATCTGGTTAATTACAATACATCCATAATTTTGTATAAAGCTTTTACTAAACTTCTACCGGCAAATTTACAAATTAGATTTGAAATTTGAGAAAAGGTTTATAATGTGAGAGGCTCTGGAGAACAACCCGTAAAGGTTTTTGTGTGTCTGTATGTGGTGTGAAAATCTGGAACAGTCTGAGTTTACAATTGAAACAATGCAAAAATATTCATAGATTTAAATTCCTCTACAAACAGTTGGTCTGGTCACAGTATACTCAATGATGGTTTTTAGTGTGCTCTGTAATGTCTGTTCTCTTACCATTGCTGGTATGGATTCCAAGAGAAAAAAAAAGAAAAAAAAAGAAGAGTGTGCGTATGTATGTATATATACGTGCATGTGTGTGTAGATATATATGTATGTATATGTATGCGTGTTGTTACTTGTAATTATTACTGCCCGTTACCTGTGGTAATGCAATTTATAATTTATATATTCTGTATTCAGTTATGAAGGCTCTAATTGTTGTTTGCGAACTGCCGTTGAGATGCTTGTATGTGTCCGGGGCTGTTGATGGGTCTGTATGCAATGATGGTCGTAGCTGTGGGAAGTTTATTGTTTTTTGTTGATGAGTGAGTATAGGGGTGGGATTTAATAAGTTTTCTTCGTCCCACTCCTTTTTCAGGCAATTTTTGTTTTTTGTTTTGTGCACTTTATGTTCAATATAGGTATTTGTTGTGCCTGAAAATGAACAAATAAATGAAATGAAAATGAAAAAAAAAAAAAATATATATATATATATATATATATATATATAACTTCAGTTCACCTGATACTCGGACCGGCGGCCGCCTCGGGTCTCTGCTCCTCCTGCCTCACCTTTCCCTCATCCACCTGGCCTCTTGTGGCAGCTCCGCAATAGCCACCACCAAACAACTGAGTTATTTTTACACATCTGCCAGCATCTGGCCAATCCATTACCTTTAATTGTTTATACTGTTATAAAAATAAATAAATAAAAAAATAATAATCGGCCCATAAAAACGAAAAATCACCATCGGCCCACCGGGCAAATGCCCGGTATGCCCAATGGCTAGTGATGTGCGGATCGATCCTGAAATATCGATTCCTCCGATACCAATCATTTATGTTCTAGAATCGATTCTCACATTAAAATATCTATATTTTAGTAATTTAGAGTAAATTTGTAGTTTATCGTTAACAGGAACACAGTGGAAAGAAACTATAACATTCGGATTATCTACATTCAAAGGAACTACTTCCTCTTCCAGCTTTCATAGTCATGTGCGAAATACATCTGTCTGTCTCGCAGGCCCTTGGCGTGCACACTCATAACAATGGCTGAGGGTAATCGGAGTCATGTGCGGACTTATTTTACCTCCACAAACAGCTGAGACATGGTTTGCGATACATGTGGCAAAAAAGTGCTCCAAGAGTGAGGTGTTGTGGCCATACATTCAAAAGGGCTGTTGGGGGGGGAATACATTTTACAGTGTTTATTTATCGGATAAAATACGTTAAATGTCCGGAAACAGCGGGGGTGTCCAAATTCAGAGGCTGCTTCCACTTGAGGACCCGGCCTTCGCGGTCTAAAGAAAGCCGGGTAGTACGTCACAAGCTCCCTCGATGGAGTGAAACTCTGCCGTCTGCTCCTTGCTATCTAAAATATAACCGGGCGCTGGCGTAAACTCTTCTGTTTAATCATTTTCTGTTTGACGTTTATTCAGCTGTGTGAAAACCCCGGAGGAACCCTCCCAAGGGATTAATAACGTTAAATTTAATTTAATCTAATCTAATAACTTTAATCTCAGCCAAACTGATTTACTCACGAACAAAGAAAACACTGAAAAAGCCAAACAATAACATTTTTAAGTTATCAAAGTGACTTATATATCATGTTTAACCCGAGTAGCGAAGGACCGCGGGGGTCTGAAGACGATGTGTCGGCTCAGATATTTGAAGTTTACACAGCTACATTCTCACCTGAAAATATGTTAAAAGTTTTTTTGCGACCCAGAAAGAGAAATAAGAGTAATATTAAAACTCGATTTTCGGGAGGGGCACTGAAATTCGGGATTCTTCCGGAAAAATCGGGAGGGTTGGCATGTATGGTTGTGGCAACATCACTAACCTCGTCAAACACCTCAGAGTATCACAGAATATGCCGAGCGTATGTTGAGGCGAACTGAAGAGGAGGAGAGGGACAGGTGCTGCTAGGGCGAGACAGACGTCTCTCACGGAGTCCTTTAGTGCTGCAGGTAGGCAAGGTGTTCAAATAGTGCACAACTTCAGTTTTTTTATTTCTATATGATGAACTCTGCATTATTAAGTGATAAGAACAAGTAATCTGATGTCCTGTAATCATTATGATGCTATAATTTGAGATACAATAAATAAAATAAGTTTTTGTACAAAGTATCGGTATCAGATCAGTATCGTCAATACCACCCTGAATATTACTTGGTATTGGATCGGAAAGAAAATCAGTGGTATCGCACATCACTACCAATGGCCAGTCCAGCTATGCCTGTTTTTATGCGTTGTGGTTAGCAACAACGACGGTAACACCATCGCGTGTCCGCTTCTTTATGTTCCACATAATCCTTTCACAATAAAGCTCAAGATCCTGTTGAGACTTTTCAAAATAAACTGAATCACATGAAAGAGCAGATTATTTACGGATGAGAAGTAAAAAAGAGCCGCCAGGTGCTAATAAATAAACCTTAGACTCAAACGTTAGAACAGGCTGTTCCCCGCAGCACGCTGTGTAATAGATACAAAGAAAACGGCGGCTGTTACAACTTATGTCTAAAAATGTATAGTTTCATACATCGGTTAAAACACTGGAAACACTTCCCGCAAGTCAAGATTCACAGAATTTACAGAAAATGTCACATTTTTGTGATTTATATCGTTATCGGGATGATAGAATTCTTATATCGGGATATGAGACTTTGGTCATATCGCACAGCCCTAGATAATAACTAGACAGTTTATTCTCTTACAGTTGTTAAAAAAACATCATTTGGAAAAGAAAAACATTGACAGCAAAGGGACAATTATTTTACTGTCCATGTATATACACAGTTAAGGCATAACATTACAACAACCTGTCTAATATTGTGTTGGTCCCTCTGAGCCATCAAGGTATGCACTCAACCCTTGAGGTTTGCCGTGGTATCTGAAGCAAGATGATAACAACAGATCCTTTCAGTCCTGTAAGCTGTGAGCTAGTACCTTCAAGGATCGGACTTTGTCTAGCAGATCCGACAGATACTCGAGTGGACTGAAATCTGGGGAATTTGGAGGCCAAGTCCCACATTAAACTAGTTGTTGTGCTCTTCAAACCCTTCCTGAGTCTTTTTTTTACCTTTGTGTCACCTTACACAGCAAACTGTGATGTTCTGTGTTTTTGACACATTTCTTTCAGAAACAGAATCCATTTTTTCTGCAGTTTGAGCTACAGTAGTTCATCTGCTGGATCTGTCCTCACTCTCCACATGCACCAGTGAGCCTTGGCTGTCCATGACTGTGTCACTCATTCACCCCTGTTCTTTCCTAGGTCCACTTTTGATAGATACTGTCTACTGCAGGTTCACAAAAACTGCAGTTTTGGAAATGCTCTGAACTGGTCATCTAACCATTAAAAATTGGCCTTTTTTCAAACTCACTCAAAACCTTACGCATGCCCATTTTTCCTGCTTCTAACATCAACTTTGAGGACAAAATGTTCACTTGCTCCCTAATATATGGCACCCCCCAACAGGCCTCATGATGAAGAAATAATCAGTGTTATTCATTTCACCTGTCAGTAGTCATAATGTTATGCCTGATCGGTGTACGTTGAGTAACTGAATGTCATCAGGACTTTGAAAGTATACAAAACTTTTATTAATTTAAATTTAAGCTTTGATGGAACCATAAGAAAGTGTGTTCTCACTTTGTGATGACAATCTTTCTAGCCGTAACAGTTGTTACTGCATGAATTTATCTTCCAGTCTTTAATCTGTCTCACATCATCTGTTAGATTTTAGACCATCAACATTAGACGTTACACTCAAGAAAGTCACAGTCCAGTCGAACATGTTCATAGTCTCAGTGATGACACCAGCTTGTTTATTTGATGTCACATGGCACCTTGTCCACATGCTTAGGCATTCTTTCAAGTTTCTAACAGCATTGAATACTGAAGGGTTACCCATTCACGTGCACATTTACAGCTTCAACACTTTGAAACTGAATCTTAAAAGAACTTTCTGGCCTTCCCAAAGTAACTGGCAAAAATAAAAAGATATAAAAAATAGAAATCAAATGATGAATGAAGTCTGAAACAACAAGATGGGATGAAAGAAATATTGGTATTAATAAGTTTATCACCAACACTGTGTACATCATTCATGAGATCATGGATTATAGAAATGTAATCCTAAAAGCAAACCTTCTGAGGATGAAATCCATCTTGCTTTGTGCCTTTTTAGGCATTGTCTCTTGGAAAAATATAGCTCTGTTGCCTCTTGTAAGTGCAAATTGGTCCAATAAAACAGGCTCAAAGGAAGAAATCAATTCACTGAACTTATTAGAGTTGACTGTATACAAAAATCTGCATTTATTACTTCATTTAGAATGCAGCAGGATATTATACAGGTCTCATCGTAGCAGCTTCATCCATCATTTTTAACCATTTCCTCCAGCATGGAAGTAAAAATTATTTAACACACACACAATATCACATTTATTATCTTTAAAGGAATAAACAAGTCGAGCTGTTTTTGCGGTGAATGATTGATATCATTTCAAAAATCAGCTGTAAATTTTGCGCAGCGAAAATCTTCACAAAGAAATAATCACTTTACAAACATCCTCATTTCTTAAATGATACCCAGCATGCTTTGCTAAAACATTAATATATATTCAGAGCCAAACTGCGATTAGGGAAAATATGATATGTCTATAAGAATAACCTGCAATTTGTAAACATCCGCTCAGACGTTGTGCAGCATTCTCATCGATACTGCTGCTTGTGTAATTCCTTATTTATCAGTTTGAATAAGAACATGATAATACGGCCCGACTGCCACCATCTTTAGGAAGTTTAATCATTCATGGTGGGAAAATTGCTCCTTTATGTGCCATAAATATTGATTTATGCCTCATGCATATCTGGATGTGGCGAAGCTCACCAGGTCGCCCTCATTGTCCACATTTCACCGCTTTGTTAGCCACTCCATCTCATTTCTCCTTGTTATCGTTTTCGTTTTCTCTGGGATTACTGCATCATATTTACGGCAGCTCTCCCACAATTCTTCGCTTCATTTTCAGATGACGAAGATATCAGCGGGCGATGAGGCAGGTAATTCTGCCATCTGCTGTGTGCGAATGCTTTCTGGTCACCTAACTTTTTTCCATCCAAAATGAGATCGCCATCTCTCTACTGGTGGAATAATTCTCTCCTTCTGAACCAACACACTCAAAGGAGGAGGATGACAAACACATGCAAGTGAAAATATAATAACCCTTCTTTTTGTATCTCTATGAACTTTTGATTTGTTTAGCGATATATTTGATCGTAGACCACTGCCTTTAATATGCCTGCCCTATGGTACCTCTTTTGATACATAAAAGGGAACATCTTTTGCTTTGCTGGCGCTCCTTGAGGCGTTTCCACATACATTCTTATGAAAAATAAAGTTTTCACAGGATTCTGCAGTCCTGTGAAAAACGTACTGGTTCCACAGAAATTAAGAGTGTAAGCAGCAGTTCCAGCTCAGACTCTATAGGTCCCAGTTAGCAGGTGAAAGTTCATATTGCTCGTCTTGGCAAGAGAGCAAATATCCAAAATGTCAGAGTGTTCCTTTAATCACACGCATGAATACACACAAGATGGTTTTTAATTATGAATAACAAATGTTTAAAAATTCTCTGAACATACAGACAGATAGCTGCGTCCCGGCTGCTGTTGTGAGCGTGCGTGTTTAACAGCGTGAATGTTGAGTAAATACAGATTCATTCCTGTAAAATCCTACAATGGTTTAGTGGAGCTTTCTACATCACCTGCACCTCACTGCGTATCTTCAAAATTGTAGCAAATACGCATAGTGTATATAAAAGATGGCAGTAGACATTGTGATTTGAAGTGAGCATATTTGGACAAGATATGCTCACTAAAAACACTAAAAACTGCTGGGTTAAAAATAACCCAAATTTGTAACCCAGTGATGGGTCAAATTTGGGCCAAGCCAACCCAGAGTTGTTTCAGTTCAACAGGGTTGGGTTGTTGGTTTGACCCAGCATACTGGGTTAGGATAACTATCCAACAATTGGGTTAAATTCACCAATGTTTAAAGCTGAGGTTACCAAAACTCATAACTCATCACAGGGGTTATATTACAATTAATATTTGGGTTAAAACTAAAGATTTTTTACTTATTAATTAAGCATATAAAAACTGGATAAAAAAACTACTTTTATTACCATGTGATACATAGAATATAGACAGTGGAAATAATATATAAATATATAAAACAATTAAAGTAAAATAAAAGTTTAAAAAATACAATTATATAATTTGTTATATTATATCCCTTTCTTCAAATGGTTGGTTACAGCTCAAAAAGTATATGTTAATACACATGAAAACAACATTTCATGTAAATCTGACTGTTTTAGAACAAATTACATGCAAAACTTCAGTCATTTAGTGACTTTGGATTATTTAAGGACTCAACATACATCAACACTTCAGAAAAATGGCAACAGAGAAACTCCCTCTCAGATCATTTCATGCAGCTTTATGAGCAACATTTCACCCTTCCATCATTTGGTTCATGTCATGTCATGTTTCACAGTTTGAAGAAATTCTCAAACCTGGGCACATAACTTTGGATAACTTACATAAAAAAACAAAAAATGCTTTGAAGCAGCCATGAACAGCACCCAAAAGAGATTGGTGTTCCATTTAAGCGGTTCCATTTGTTATACAAAAGCTTGGGAACAACAATGCCTGTCCCCCAGCGTAAAGACATATGGGTACACTGTTGTTGCACTGTGTAGGTACTCCGCCATGTTTGTCCCAACCTGATGGGGAGGGAAGAGGCATAAAGCAGGTTATTAGTGAATTTAAAGGTAGAGCTGTACATACCTCAATGCTAATTTTCATCAGATTCTTGTTTGATACAAACCCTCATTATTGAATATGACACACTTATTCAAACAGATGTCTGCTTTTCATTGTAATTGTGCACTGTACTTTTACACACTACTTTTGAGGGTTTAACAGATCCTTAGTCTATGAGATGTTCCAACAAGCATGGAAGCTCTGCAAAAATGTGCTGAGTGGAACTGTCCCATTTGATCAGACCCGCATTGCTCTATGGATGGCATGTATTGCGTTTTTAAAATAATATAACAACAACAACAGAGAAAAAAGAGACAAACAAACGTAGCAAAACCAAAGGCAAACAAAACAATAACATTTATAAATAACTTAATAGCATAAGCTTATTTAATCCCACAACCTTCCCACTATTTAACAACTACACTCAAAAAACAGATTCAGGTCCTTCTTTCAAAGAACACTTACAAATATTGTTAGTTGTTCATAAATGTAATAAAAAAAAATACCAAATTAATTTGGTTTTCTTTGTGGCCAGGTCTTTTCAAAAGCGCCTTGTTTTAGAGGACAAATTATGTAGCCACCAACTTTTAAGTACTCGGAGCTTGTGCTAGCTTGATAGCAGCTAGCCAGCCGCCATGTGCTCAATGAAAGATGATCTCCTAAGGCTAACTTCATTCTTACTGTTTTCTTTTTATAATCTAAAAATGTGGCATTCTGTGTTTATTATTATATAATGCCATATTCTAGTAGAAATTATTGTTTTCAGGTGTCTTTAAATGCAATGTATAGTTTACTGAGAGTGCTACCAAAAGTGAACCATGTGGCCAAAAGAGTAACTGCAATCAGCACAACGCGCACTCCCGTGATGTTCAAACCTATTTATTATTAGAAATGATTTCTTTATCTATTATTCGCTAGCGCCTAGATTATAAGAAAATGCTGTGTCAGGGGAAGCGCTGGAAGGAGAGGCCGATGATAGTCGCCGGGTTAGTAGGGGAGGGCACTGGAGAACCAGTGAAGTTTGGCAGTGAGTTTTGCATAATATGTTCCCCTCCAAGTGACAGAGCCCTGAAACAACCTATTTCTTAACCAAGGTATTGTTTCTGTTTTTCAGACCTCCTCCACTGAGGATGAACGGTTGAGATCCACTGCAGCAACTGTCATGGGTATTTACACCATCACAGTTATGAACAACCTCGGTAGTGTCATCATGGCATTCATCGTCTATCTTGTAGTACCAGGAAAAATGAGTCTGTTTTCTTGGGGTTCCTGTGGTGCTGAATTTTTCTTCTTGCCAGAACGAAGCCTCAGTTCCAATAAAACTCAGGTTCTAGTGCTCGGCCCAGACTGTTTCACTTTTCTGTGAGGGGACAACAGTCGCCTGGTTTGAGCCGAGTCTCAATGACAAACTAAATGTCTCATATTTGAGAGGTGACAAAATTGTTGAGTATGAATGATTTAATAGATAAGGAACTAATGTTAATTGCATAAGAGAAAGACTTACGAGTAATTAGATTACTGAGACTGGGTGTACAAATATGGACAACATAGACATTTATGTCTTGTAATCACCGGAATTGGTAAAGATGAGGTCGACTTAAAAACTGAGAAAACAGGTGAAGTAGCAGTATAACAGTGGTTATGCAGTTTACTATTAATACTGTTCTAGTAGTAATAGTAAACTGGTAAACTGAAAAAACTAATTTTTCATTAAGTGTTTGTTATGTTTTTTTGCCCTCTGTGTTCAGTGCAGTAGGATGCAGAAACCGGCTGCCATTATGAAAATGAAATGTAAAGTAAGGCTTATTTTCAAAGTTTGACCTTTTGTTAATATGAATTTTATTATAAGCGTATTACGTATTCTGCTTCTGACTCAGTGTTGTGGCAGAGAGTTCAGTGACTGTTGCATTTAGCAAACGGAAACTGTGGGAAACTAAAGTTTCTGCGAGATTGAGCCATGAGCCAGAGTAAGCGAGTATTTACACGCACAGATGATGTGACCGTACATCTCAGAAAGATCCATTTTCATGCTACTATTTTCAAAACATGATATAGAGGAACAACAAAATTTACTTTCAAGGAAGAGGACTTTCATGTTTGCCGCTGCCTCTAACTGGGACTTGCTGTCTTCCAGTTTTGTTGAACCAGTTTAGTATTTAGAAAATTGGTACTTTTGTATAGGGCTGGGCGATATGACCCAAAATTCATATCTCGATATTTTTTACCTGGACGGCGATGTAAGATATATATCTCGTTTTTATTTTTTTTAAAGCCATAAAGTAAGAACAAAAAGAGAGTTCTTAGTCAAAGCTGTGTCCCAGATGTCACACAGGCACTTTTATTAACATAGAGCATAGATGTACATAAAATTTACCCAAAAAAAAAGTTATGAGCATTTATTAAATAATAATGCTCCATAAATAAAAGAAAACTATGTTGTTTTTGTGCATAACAAAAAGCTCACAATTGTGCAGTCAAAATGTAAACTAAAAGACGCTGAGCATAATAACAAAGACAGATTTCACAGCTGCTCTGTTCCCAACTTCTACTGTGTGACTGACAGCATTGAGTTTGAAATCCTCTTCATAACCACGTCTCTTAACAGGTGCCATTTATGGTCCTTATACACAGTAGGGTAATATTACGTTGAAGCAGAGTACGTATCACTCCGCGAGGCTCCTCAAGTGGTGCAGCTCTGTAGCTTACCAAAGTCGTACTAAAACATTTTTGACAGATTGCTGAGCGCTGTGTACCACATAAAATCGGTTCGCGGCCATCAATCACAACCAGAATTCATACATAAGGCGCGCTGTCAACTTTTGAGAAAATGAAAGGATTTTAGGCTGTGCAGCGCCTCTGGGCTGCATGGCGTTAGCGTGGTTAGCTCGTTAGCGTGGTTAGCTAGCTAACACGTTGACGGCGTCCAGCCCCACGCACGGGGCGATGCGCAGTAACTCGTTAACGGAGATTTGCCGTGTCCATCTTGTCGCTTCCTGCAGGTGAAGCGATGGGGGAGGAGGGGGAGTTGTGTTCAGTGAAGGAGAGGCGAGGCCGAGTAACGTTGCGTAAAGACAAAAGTGGACGAAAGAGAGGCAAACTTGCGGCTCCACAAGTATAGTTATAACGTAACATAGACTATATCGATATAAAGGATATTGTCACATCTTATATCTCGTATAAAAATATATCGATATTTTTTAAAAACTCGATATATCGCCCAGCTCTACTTTTGTAATTGAAGTTTTCCGTTATCTAGTTCAAGAATATACTCACTGCTGCTCTGGTTTCATATTCCCTGTGATAGAATATTGCCTGCATTTATTTGATCAATTTTGCATTATCCTTCTGATCTTATATGCTTTGATCATTGATTGCTTGCTTCATTTTCATTGCTTTCATTTTAAGTTTGTATTATAGGCTTTGTAACCTCTCACTGCTCCATGCATAAGTGCTGACTCAGCAGGATGCTCAAACCTTTTGCTGCAAGACAGGCTTATTTTTTGTTTGACATTTGGTTAATATTTCCCATAAGTTAGGTGTCCGTATTTGTATGTTTGTGTGCTCACAGTCTCACACACACACCCTTCGACTGATCACATGTTTTTAAGCCGCGGCGGTGAGTGGTGGAAGGCCCACCAGGTCGTCAGCAGATGGGCGTGATGGAGGTGAATGGGAGATCAAACCACTGCTGAACCGCAACCTGCTGTGTGGAGACAAACGGTGCCCGAGGCTTCGTGTTGTCTGTTACCGTCAGCTCATCTCCCAGGTGACCTACCTCCTGTAAACCTGCTGTCACGTTTATTTGCTCCTTTCAGTGACAGTAGCAGTGGCGAGGGAGTTTGTCCTGGATGGGGGGCAGCGAGCCAATGAGCCACAAAGAAGAGAATGATGGATTCCCGGCCTCGGCTCAAACGGGGGCCGCTGTCACGGGGCTTGCGCGGTCATTAGAGCGAGTTCCAAACACCGGCAGCATCAGGATGACAAATCACAACAAAGTCCCAGCACGCCAGGGCTCCCTCACTCTCTCTCTCTCTCTCTTTAAATCCACGACTGAACCAATGTATGTTGGACAGTTTCTGCAGAACTATGATTAAGCCGTCACCGTGGGGAGGCCAGTTTGTCAGCAGTTGGGATCTTTGCAGCAATTTCTTTAGACAAGTCTGGCTTAATTGAGTATCCAGTCCCAGAGCCCTCCTGGTTGGTTTCCCCCCTGCCTGTTCCCTCGAGGCTAAACAAACCGCGGTGCTAGCTGGCTCTGGGTTTCTACAACAACATCAGAATTTGGCTCGCAACCACAGAAGCAGCAGCAACAGCAAGGCAGCAACGCTGTCATTCTCATTCTCTCACAAAACGACCATCTGTAAGACTTTCTTGTTTGCTATTGTTCTGGGAGGGGAACGCAGGGCCTGCAGTAAACAGGACAGGTGTGGATAGCATTTGATTCACAGCAGTTCGGCATCACTGCTTTCAAAAACTTTCCTGCAGCGTGCTCGCATACTTTTTTGTCCCTGGAGGCCCTCCCCCCTCCCGCTGTTCAGTTGGATAAAGTGGAGGCGCTAGCTGATTGGCCAACCAGAACTCTCAAACAAGTCAGTGTTCACCTGTACTCTACTCTAGCTGGCCAATTACCCACAAGTCTGTGGGGTCCTTCGTTACCCAGAGGCCCAAGGGCTTCTTGTGTGCCAATGTCCTAATGAGCGAGCAGAAAGATGTGTTCCTGCTGCAGCCGATACTTCACCCTCCGAACGAGGAACTTTACTGAACACAGAAACCGAATCTGATCTGGCACAGAGCAGCTGCATGCATCACTTAAACTAGAGAAGAATGTGTTACCTGAATTGTGCTGTCCTCATCAGTGCAGTTACCTCAAGCTACTGTGTGTTCATCCTGTAGGCACAAACCACCCACCTGCTTTCAATGACACTGTGACACACATCTATAACATTATTGGGTGAGGGAAGGAAATCTGAACAGCTGAATATATTTTAAGGTTAAGTTTAGTTAAAATGAACAAAATTAATATTATTCAGGGACTGCACATTTTTTTCATACTTTGCTACATTCCAGCCGTGCGATGGTGTCATTTTTAGGAGGTGATGCATGATGTAAAATTACAGATAGAGGCTTTCTCCTGAAATAGCAACCTGTGGGCATCAGAATGAAATCATTGTGACTCTGTATTAAATATACTCGTACAACATGGAAAGGTCTGCAACATGTGCACTGCAATTACTGTTTCTTAACCCTTAACTGTGAAATAAGTGCCACATTTTTTAAACTTGACTGTTTATTGAAACTTTTTTTTTAAATGTAAAATAAACGTGGATTTTTGCCTATATGAGTTTTAATTTGTATCATTTTTGCTACATCCAGTATTTATGTGCAATATACTGCTCACTATAGCCCGACATGTACCTGATAGCATTAAAAACAATCCCACTGATGTAGAGGTCTCAAAAACTCATGTGTAAAATATGATGCACTTTGCATTATAGAGTTAATATGATATTATATGGTGAATCTCCCTATCCAAAGACTTACATATGTGTCACATACACAAGGTGCCCTTTGGAATCTGGTTTATCTCAATTGTGAGAGGTCTCTCACTCATAAAGGACCCCTGAGTATCATATCGTAACACACCGGGCCAGTCTGAGTTTTTACCGTGCAGGCTTAATGGTGTGCACGTGCATGCTTTCTTAAACCTGATCATGTTGTTTAAGAGCCTTAGTAAAGTAAAAAGGGAGTGCAAATGAAACTAATCAAAGTGGGTCATGAACTGCAGTTTCCTGGTTGATAAAATTGTATTTTACTCCACCACAACATCCCTTAATGCAGATTTTTGACCCTTTAAAAGACAACCGCTACCTAACCCAATATTTCTGTGCAAAAGGACACCTTGTGTCTCTATTCTGGGATGCCGGAAACATCTGACAGAATAGAGATATTGACACTGTGGGATGAAAATGGGTTGACATCCCCAAATGCAACCCTGCATTAATGTGGTTAGAATTCCTGAGTTGGGAAATTGTTTTGTAGCTGCTTGTAGATCAGAATGTGAAAACAACATAGATGTTACACACATGTATGACATTTAGTACTTTAGTGCACAGCTGTGTGGTGTATAGTTACTTTATGCTTCACAGGATTCCAGCCATTCATCCTCTTATCAAAGGGTAGTGGTGCATGTGAAGCACGGTGTACCCTAGTTTGTTAATTGATCACAAAGAGACAGATGACCACTCACACTCACAAACACACATACATCTTCTAATTATCTGCTAATTGGAAGGTTGGTGGTTCGATCCCTGGTTGCTGCAGTCTGCAATGCCAAATGTCTTTGGGAAGGATACTAATCCCAAGTCACTCTCTGAAGCGTCCGTCGGAGTGTGAATGTCCGATAGAAAGCACCTGACCTTGTATTTGATATGGCATGTTGTATAAAGTGCTTTGAGTGCTCAGGTAGAGTAGAAAAGTGCTATATAAAAACCAGTCTATTTACCTAAAGGCAATTTAAAATCACTAATTAACCTAACATGCATGTGTTTGGCTGTGGGAGGAAGTTGGAGTACGCAAACCCATGCAGCTACACAGAAAGACCCCAGCCAGCCGGTGGATTTGAACCAAGGACCCTCTTGCTGTGAGATTACAGCGCTAATCACTGCACCACTGTGTTGCCTTACCAAAAATGTGTGCATTCCCACGGTGTTTGAATAATTTGGAAGAACAATCACCATAAGTATTGTAAACAGGTAGCTTTGCAAAACAACTTGAATGCTGATTGTCACATTGAGCCGTGAATTTCACAGTAGTAAAGTTTCTTCACATTAACTGGGGAATCTGTGTTGCTCTTTACTGATTTGGCCATCCATCCATCCATCCTTCCATCCATCCATCCTTCCATCGCTGATGCTTATCTATGTCTGAGAAGCCCAGGCTTTCCTCTGTCCAGCCATCTCTTCCAGCTCTGCTGGTGGGACACCAAGGAATTCCCAGGCCAGGTGAGAGATGTAATCCCTCCTGGGCCTCCCCTCAGACCTCCTCTCACTTGGACATGTCATTTCACCTTTGAGGCATCCAGCAGGCATCCTGGATCCTTTTCATGTGGAGGAGTAGCATCTCTGAGCCACTCTCACCATCTCTAAGGCTGATTCAAGGCACCATACGCAGAAAACTCATTTCCACCACTCGTATGAGCAATTTCATTCTTTTTGTTGCTGTCCAGAGTTTTAGCCATAACTGAGGTTGGGAATGTTGATTTTCTGGTAAATTGACACTTAAGCTTTCGAGCTCAGGTCTCTGTTCACAACAACAGATCAGTATAGCGTCCACATCACTGCAGTCTTTGCACGTCTCCCTCACTTGTGAAAGAGATCACTTGCACGTCCACTTAAGTTAAAGCAGCAAACACATTTTCCATACATTCCCAGCAGGTCTTATGATCAGGGCCTGCTGGCTGTGTGGCCAACAAGGCCGTGAACTAAAGCAGATGGAGCTTTAGCCACAGTGGTCCTCAGACTCTGGAATTTCTATCATCTGTGGACTCGCTGGTTTCTTTAACAAGCAGATAAAAACTCATCTTTTTAATCTTGCTTTTGGGTAATTGTTTGTTCTTATCGTTTATCATTTTTTGTGTTGAAGCACTCTGTGATAGTTATCTTGAAAGGTGCTATATAAACAAAACAACTTGCTTACTTTTTTACTAACTTAGTTCCCCAATCATTAAAAATTCTAAAATTTAAACTGCAAAAATAATAAAATTTGGCCATGCATTGTGAGCTTTTGAAACAAATGGCAAATGGATTCAGAAATAGAAGAAAAGATAAATGTAATGAGGAAACTGATATGCTGATACTGAATGCACAGTAAGTTAAACATAACATAAAGTTTAGGGAAAGATCTGGATTTGGTTCAACACAGAGAAGTCCTCTGTGGCTTCAGATATAACAGAAGTTTTTGCCTTTGCCAGATGGTGAACCACACCTAAAAATAGTTGGGAAAACAATTAAGTTGTATATTTCATGGAGACAGGGATCCTTTGTAAAGCTGAAGAAGCCAAAGTAGGGTTTGTAGGGTGGAACGGTGAAGGATGGGAATGCTTGTTCTTGCTCTGCTCAGCAGCAGCGATAAAGTTTAAACAGAACAGATGCATGCTGGGAGAGTTTATCACAGCTGCAACTGCACCATCTGTGTCATCTCACTCTTCACAGGAGGTTTTCCATTATTTATCCTGATTTAAAGAGTTTCAGTGTCGAGCATCCCTGAACGCTGTACTCGGAATCCTCTGCAGCAAACAGTTTTCCATCTTTCCTCGGCTTTCATTTCATCCGTTTCTGGAAATGTGTGGATTTTCAAAACCAGATAAGAAGTTTTCTACTCACATTAAAAACTGAACCATCTTCGCTCCTTTTGCATATAAAACTTCCTATGGCATAAATGATGCAGTGACTTTGTAAGTTCTATCATCACTGGTCCAAATAAAGGGAAATATTGGAGCCTGGGAAAAAAATATTCTTTGAACCATCCGTGTTTGCTGTTTCATCTGAACTGCCCAGGTCATTAACCGCTGCTCACATCAGAGAGAAACACACAGCTCTGACCGTTCCTCCGGCCGCAGAATGGCGACCGCGCTGACCTCAGCTCCTCCTCCTCGCCTCCGCCAATGTGTCATTTGGTGTCTGCTGCCTGGCGAGGGAAGGAAGGAGTCAGCAGTGGGAGTGAATGAATGTGTTTTGGCACAGGGGGAGTCAATAGTCTTGATTTAACCCGATCAATCTTTGCAGTCTTGCAGTCAAATTACCCCTGGACAAATTAAGCGAGGAGGAGTTTCCCCCACTGCAGACGGGAAAAAAATACTGGAGAAAGTGTTGAGGAAGCAGATAACTGAGGACGAGAGAGGAGGAGGAGGAAGGGCGAGAGAGAGGGGAAAGTAGAGAGGGAGGGGTGTGTTCAGCGGCTCCAAAGCTTTGACTCGCTCACATTATCACCACAGTACAAAGGGCCAAATATATTCAGTGGCTTTTCCGTGGCACAAAGCTGATTAGCAGAAGGTAGCCCCCATTGTGAGGAAAATCACTTCCACGGCTGTAAAGCAAGTGATTTCATATCCTTTTTTTATTTAAGATTACACAGCAAGTGCCTAATCAGCTGATCCTTAATCATCAGCATTGTGTCTCTTTGTGTTTCCTGTAACCTCTCGCCTCCCCTCTGCGCGACTGCCTGGCTCTGCCGGCTGACGACCGGGGTTATGAGAAACCGCCGAGAGCCGGAGTAGGAAGAGAGAGAGAAAACGACGAGAATCTCTTCAGAGATAATCGCCTTAAACAGCCCGGCTCTGTCTCCATCTGCAGCTGCAGTGTTAGTTTCTTCATCTGTTCGCATATCATATTAGAGCTCGTAAAGGCCCGCAGGAGGAGGAAAGAGGGGTGAAGATGTCAGTGAGAAGAGGTAAGGAATCAATTATCAGTTCCTCCCAGCACAGCAGTTAAGCATCATTTAGGAGATCCTCCGACCTGCAGACCACTGGTATCACCTTGTTGCTGTTCTTACCACAAAAACACGTCTCATTTTATAATCCTGTACTGATGGGAGTGGAAACATGTCTGAACTTTAAACACATATGTGATAGAGCAGTCATCGTCAGGTTGCAAAACCTTTCCTCAAGCCAGAGGAGTGGAGGCTGACTGCAGAGATTTACTTTTGTACTGCAGTGAGTGAGATTCTCGGTTTGCCATTAAGTATTCTCTTCCGTTACAGATGGTAAAAAATTAGATTGTTTCCCATATCAATGGCTTGTAAATGTTGCAGCTTTTAAGATTGGAGAGTCTGATTATGTTTGCATTTAATTATATGGTCCAAGAAGTTTGTCTGCAGTGCCACATCAGCACTTGTTTGGCTTTCGGGGGCCAAGAAAGACTGATGGGAGCCTTAAGAAACATTGTGCATTTTATGGTGCTTGATGTGAATGAGTTTTACAAGCCTGAAACAGAAATAGAGCAACTCCAACATGACTTAACTGATAAATCCTGCATAAGGCCCAGGACTGTATATAAAAGATGAATGTAAGCACTGTGGCATCGCCCACTGGTTTGTGTTACATTTTTTAAATCTTAAAACTTGCGACTTTTGGATTTTGTCATCTTAAATTTTTGAAACCAGATGTGACGAGCAAGGAATGCAGAGACACAGCAACTTGTCACATATAATAGCAAATTCTATCATCCTTTTTCACTAAAGGGTGGCGTAATTTATCAAACGGGCATCATGTTTTATGTAATACAACCTAAGATGAACATATGAGCCCAGAAACTCATCAGGAAAACATTTGCTGACCTAAGAGGTAAAAGGAACATTGGGGTTGTTTTCCCTTTTACTTCTGTATATTCTCCAGTCTCCTTAAAACCTGAGTAGCTGCCCCCTGCTGGCCATGAGAAAGACACTATTTGCTTTACCTTTCAGGTTAAACCCATCCTGTGAAAAAGCCTGTTTTTATGAAAAACATGGTTTCAATCACAGGGCCATTGTCAGCCATAGACAGGAGCAGACAAACACAGTTGGAACACAACATCACAGATGAAAATACTTTAATGGGAGTGCTTCCTGCTTTCTGAAAATAAGAATGTATTTGCCTTCATTCTAGTCATAGCTGACCTAAAAAAATAAATGATCAAGTTTATTCAGGCATACTAGACTTTGTCAGGGAGATTACATGGAGCTCCTGACAGGGTAAATAGTCGTCTTAAAGCATACAAAGAGAGAAGATGATGCCATTAGTGGTAAAATGTTTATCACAACCAAAAAAACAAAAAGAAAGAACCTACTGTAACATTAACATTTAAGGCCTGGATGTTTAGTAGCCTTTATTTAATAATTCCAAAGGGCTTGCCTTTCAGTTCAGTTTCTTTTTTCTGTCGCTGTATGAAAAGTGGAACGTGGCCACTGCCAAAGGCTTCTGATGTAGATGGGTTATTGTTGTGGAACTCCAGGAGGCATCTTGCCTTCAGGTCGTTGACATTATCTTTACAAATGGCATATTTATGTTCTGCTCATCTCTCTTGCAAATGTCTTTTTGTTCTCACGGTGAAAAAAAAAAACAGGTTTTTACATAAAAAGTCTTCAGAGAATAAAAGTCCAGAAGGATTGTGGTCTGTCAGGATTATAAGACCAAGCCAGTTTTAAACCCTGGTTGTTTGGTTGGAGATGGCTGTGTCCCACTTCACGGTGGTGTTTCTTTATCGTTGTTCCTGAAAAAGTGACATAGTTGCCATTGATTGATTTCGTGTTAAACTGGTCCTGGTCCCAAAATCTCTGCACTTAGTCAAAATGTAGATGCTCTTGAATGGCCTTGGATATATATGAAGGAGTATTATTTGTCAGGTTGATTATTGAAATGCTCCTCACAATTACTTTCACATGATAGAAAACAAGAGAAAATAATTGCAACTGTAATTTCTTCATTAATTTATGAACCACTTGACAACCTGACATTACAAGATAACCCCACAGATATTAATACTCAGGCCAAAATAGCACAAAGGAATATGATTGAGAGGTTTAATCCTTTAATCAATAGTTTCTATGGTGAAGTATGAAAAAAAATCCTCATATTCACACTTGTGTTAAATGTAAATTAATGTAAATTACCCAAAAAACAGAAATTGTGTTTGTGTGACATTGAAAGAAAAAACAAAGAGCACTGTGGATTGTTTTATAGGATTGTTGTATAGCAAATCACTGATTACCAGATGTTTATTAATGGTGATAATTGAAGGATCCGAGCAGAAGATGATTTACAGCTACTAATGCTACAGCTATTAATGATAACACGGGTGCCATAAATAGGCGCAGTTATGTGAAAACATTTGAAGAATTTTCAGGTCTTTGAGACAGTTTTCTTTATTCAAAGGTCTAATTACAGGTGAGGCTAGTAAAATAAATTATATACAAACAAGTTGCTCCAGATATATATTTAACTCACCACAGTAAAGCATAAGTGGAGAGGCAGCAGGACAGCAAATAGCATACTGAGCACCTATTTGTTTATGTTCTTGTCAGACAAAAGTTCCCTCCTGAAGATCTTTCCACAAAGTTGTACATTTAAATGCCTTTAGCCTGCAGTTACACATGCTACTCAACTGTAGAGGTCAGAGGTAAGCAGAATAAAGAAAACAGAGAAATGGGGAAAGGCTGTTCATGTCAGCCTCCATGTCCAACTCACAAGTGGAAAGGGAAATAGGTACAGACGTCCAGTTAAAGGTAAGCAAACGTGGATGACAGCCAAAACAAGTTTGGAAGCCAAGTTTCATCCAAGCCATCAGCAAAGTGAATCCTTCCAAGCTGTTAGACTCTCCCAGTGATGAGAGATGCTGTAGTCCTAGACAGTCTGCAAGCAGGTGATACCACAGGTGTATCTGCATCCTTTAATACACTCTCAGAAAAGTACCTTTTTATAGCTTTAGTGCCACAGCGGCTTGTCACTGGGTTGGTACCAGGAGGTGACGGGAGGTACGCCTACTTGGTTTTGTTGCGGTTTGTACCTTAATGAGATCAATGTCGAACCTCTGCTGCATATTTATACTGTATTTTCATTCTGACAGGCAATTGCATGCTGCTTTTTTCTTTTCCGGCTGATCACTTAAAGTGATATCTCGTATCTGCACCTATGGCTAATTTAGAAACATTAAGTAACCTACCATGGCACATATTTGAGCCTTATCGATGTTAAAGAATTGAACACTGGTCAGATATACGAGAAGGATATAGAATGCAATTTCTGAACGTGCATTTCCATACTTTTTACTTAAACATAAAATGAAAATAAGTAAAAAATTAATAGATGCCCAATTTCTTTTTCCTGATCTACTCCTTAAATTCTGGAAGAAACAGTATCCCTGTTTCTATGAGTACAGGTCAGCCTGTTGATGGAAACGATACTTGTGCTTATGCATCAGGTTCAGTAATGATCACATTGCAAAACAGAACCAATCAGCTTCCAGATTTTGAGTTTTTTTTTATTCTACTTCTAAATAGATACAGTAATTGTAAACATGGTTTTATTTACCAGTAAGTATTGTTTGAAATTTTTACTTCTTAGTAGGCATAATAAACTATTTCTGACATATTTTGGCATCAAAGAGTTACCGCCAACTTTACATTTCAAGCCATTTCACACAGATCAAGCCTGTTCTCAAATAACATTTAAAGACAAGGCAGAGTTAAAAAAACAAAAAACAAAAAGAACACAAAAGGCGAACAATCTGTCAGCGCATCACTTCCTGCAGCTGCAGCATCAACGACCTCTGTAGTCACAGCAGGCTTATATGTTAATGCTTTTTTTCGTCGTCGTGTGTCATAAACAAAACATTAAAAGAAGGAAAAAAGGAGAATGAAGCTCTCATTCAACAGATCTTATTTTTATCTGGCGGGGCTTTAAGAGTTTCCAGCAGACGAGTTCTAAGGGTAAATGAGAGTGCGGCAGTAAAAATCAGTTTCTGCCGCTGCTGGAGAAGAGGGATTGAGGAGGCCACCAAGAAGGGGAGATAATGGAGAATTTATGTTCTCTCTGAGAGGCCCTCTTAGCTGGATTTAATTCTCTTAATAGTGGCAAGATCTCAGCCGGCAACACTCAGGCTCTAACCTGCCCCACAGTTGGAAAGCCAGGCATGGGGGGGTTGGAAGCAACAGATGCATAATAAATGAATAAAGCCCTCTGGCTATGAAGAGACATAATTGCTCTCAACACCGTTAATGTTTCATGATTTTAATAGCTGCATTCATGCGATTTCTGAGATACTCTGTGAATGTGCTGATGTCACCAGGATGATGATGCAGTTGAAGAGGTGAGAAGTGAAAAGGCTTTTCCTTTGAGTGGACTTACACAAGGTTACACAACATGAACCAATGCAGGCAAGGCAGCAAATTAAAACAAATCTGAGACACAGGATGTCCCACCATAACAGGTTTTTATCAGCAAATAATATATATTTTTTTTCAACTTTGATAAATAATTGACCTGGTGAAGCAATCTAAGGAGCTCTGACAGAAAAGCGTCTGGACTTCAAGTTTCTTGAAGACGTTTCATTCGAGAAGCTTCTTCAGTTCTAAGACCAATTGGTGGAAAGTCCTAGATTATTGGGAGTCCTATTGGGAGTGTCCCCAAGAGGGTCTTTGGCCCACTATGGATCATCTGCCTAATCACACGAGCCAAGGTGTGAAAACAGGTGTGGGTCACTATCAGCCAAGGTTTCGGGTGAACACATTGTGACATCTTGCCCCACCCTATCATGTGACTTACTGAGATCAAATGACCCAAGATGTGAGTGGGCGTTAAGAAGTCTGGGAAGGGATCTCAAAACTGGATTACAGAAGACAGACAGTTTGTGTTGTAAGCCCCGCCCTCTGTTCAAAGATGGTCGTTCACAGTGGACATAGACGGCTTCTTTTCCGTTTGAAAGAGGATCAAAGAAGACATTGCCAGCTCAGCTCAGCACACAACCTCAGCTCTTTCTACACATCTGCATAGACAACACGCTAGCTACACAAAACTAGCGCCCAGAGTTGTGTTAAAGCTTTTTCTGTTTGTTTGGTTGTTGTTGGTTTTTTTGCTCGGCATTTATAGAGTCCATTTTCCTTTTCCAAGATGAGCTTCATAAGTCCTCTATAGGCTCCTCTTGTTTCTGTATTATTTTAACAGTTTTTTATTAATTCATTTCTGTTAGTGTTATTTCTGTTATTACAGTTTATGTTTAATATGCCTAAGCTGACAGGCAGGAGTAAAAAAGAAACGAGAGAGAAAGAAAAAGGAGAAAAGTAGAAAATATAATAAAAGGATACAGCACAAATAGTGGTTTAAGTGTATGCAGACTTCAGCCCCGTGTTGTGGAAGTTTTTCCACTTAAATAAAGTCTGCAGACGAGCGGTGAGCGCTAGCTAACATTCTTTTATTTCCAAGCACACACAAAGAACATACAACCAAGCTTGTGGAGCCCCATGGCCGCGGGACCGACGGTCAGCAGAGTCTCACTGAGCCAAAGTCAACCTCTCAGTTAAATACCTTCTCCAGGAACAAAAGGCAGTACACAGCTGTTTCACACTCCCTTGCTACTTCCCAGAGTCCTCAAGAGACAAAAGACTGGTCCTCTGGAGTTCCTGTTTTCCCCCCAACATCTTTGCTACACCCCCTACCATTTGTCTTAAGTATGAGTGTCAGACATGTTAAAACAATGAAATAATGTGATTAATACCTTAGTGAAAGAAATTCCTCTACAATCCCACCCTTTGATTCTAAAATCAAGAATCACATTAAACCAGAATTTCTTTCCTGACATTCTGCATATTACATCAACATTATTGTACACTTAAAGGAGTTTCACACTGTGTATCCTCACTTCACTGTTCTCCCACCACCCTTTGTTCATCTTTAATCTTCCCCACAATCTAAGCTCTCACATGCAAATGGAAACACCAATGATACAGAGGAAAGGTCTTCTCCAGAGTGTCAAAGTACTTTGCATGGCAAAGTGAAACAGCCACAGCCTGAACTTCAACGGGCAACAAAGGCAGTGACGAGTAGCCAGACTTGGAGTATTGAAGCCTAAATTTCTACCTGTCCATGTTATTTGTCTACAGTGGTGATTGCTTTAGAACCTCTTTGTTCTGGTTTTGATTGATTTGGTTTGAAAGTCAACATGACATTCACGGTGTGATAAGTAGATATAAACTTCCCTACTGCAACTGTAGCTCATGGGAACACTCTGGTAAGCAAGGTTACATTTTTTTTCTCCATCATGATAACACGGTGATTCAAAAAAGCAAAATAAGTTCTACATTTTTAAAAAGTTTTCAGATGGCAAAACTGCTGGAGCAGCAGAAAAATTCTGAAAAATATATATTTTGGTGCTTTTCTTTAAACCTTATAGCACACGTTTTGAACATCATTTTCTTTAAAAGTACCCCATCACTTCTTCTGCCCTCTTGGCTCTCGACTCATCTGCTTCATGCCCCACTTGACTCTGATGATATGAGAACTCAGTCCCTATGGCAACCAGCGGGACTCGTAACCATCACAACATTCCTGTCTCTAATTCCTGCCCCTTTCATTTGCATAGAAATAACATTTTGGGATGAATGAGTGGTCCCCTCCAGTCTCAACCTGTGTCTGTCTAAGCTCTTCGAGCATCTTATTTGTGTTCCTGCCTGCCTGTATCAGTGCGAACATTTGCCTCGTGATGAGAATGACAAAGCAGACAGTGTAGAGGAGCCTGATCTGATCTCTCTGAGCTCTGGGCCTCATTTTAATATCGCCTTTGGCCATGTATTTTTTATTACACTCATATTTTATCAAACAATCTTACCAACAAGCAGGTAATGACATAATTAACCTACAGGGGGGAGTGCCCTCATCGGCAGGACAGTAGGTTTAATTGGGGAGGCTTCAAAGCAATGTCGGCCAGTGGAAGAGGTTGGAAAGTGGTGGGATAGCAGGCACAGCATCGCCACCGTGTCCTGAAAAAAAAGACAGCAGCAGGCGGCAACAATGAGTACAGAGCTAATGAGGTTTTAATGACATTAACTTCCAGGTCCAGCTAGTGCTGAGCTCTGTGTTTTACATCTAGGTCATCGCTACAACTATTAAAGGGCTTCACTTTCTACAACAAAACCCCAAATCTTTATTTTAATTTCCATACATCTGAGATCGGGGCAAGATTTTGAAATCAAAAAGGAAATTAAGATGATTTCTGATACTTGTAGGGTTTGTTTCCTTTCTTCTCTAATAAAAGCTTATTATTCAAATCCACACACATGGCTGCTGCTGGAGTTTTTGCCACATGCACTCTAAGTGGTCGTAATTCTTCCCACTTTTCCCTTCGGTGCTGTGCTAATGGACTACCTGAAGGGCTTTTGCACAGTTTCCTGTTTAGAATCAGATTACTTGCACCAGAGGTAACTAATAATCTAAATGAGCTTTATTTGTTGCGAGTGGACTTTCTGTACTGGTAGGGCTTTCTTTTTCTTTTTGCAAAGGGGCTCAAGGGTGGTCATTAGTTCATCCAAGCTACCAGACAACTCCTAGTTAGATTATACAAGCTTATTGCAGATATTTTTGATCCCTGGAGGAAGAAAATAATGACTATGATACCCCCTTATCCTCCCTTTAACTACATAAATAAACATGCATTCTCTTGTACTTAAATATCCCTAATATACAATATTGTAAACACAGATGGTCCCCCCAAAAATGCTGATTAGGTTAGAATGATCCTAAACCTTTCTCCAGAGTTATTTTGACCCCCTACAAAAACCATTGTAGGGCGTAGTTGATCTTTAACATCCACCAGGTCAATGGCAGTCCATTGGGGGTTAGGGTCAGTTTTAGGGGTAGGATTTCTGTTCGGTCAACATCCACCCCTTTTTATGGAATGCTTACCTGTTTTGAGCACCCAAATGGACAGAAAACAAAATAACAGATGTAATGGCAAAATGTATGATTAATTTGTAATGTAACATTTTCTAGTTTCTGTCTATTCAACATGTAGATAGACAAAATCCAATCCTAAACCTGACCTTTGATGGCTTGCTAGGGGCCTGGTGGACGTTCAAGCCTCTACAATAAATGATGAGGATTTTGGACTTTTTTTGTAAACTTGGAGAAACAGGCTTTTTGCCACTTAATGCTAGCAGAAACAAAGAGCCATGAAACGTAGCAATGATGCTATGCATTGGGTAAATGCAGACTGGTTGAACAGAAAATGGAGCCATGCTGGAGTTGGTCACGCAGAGAAGATTATAGATTAAAGAAAAGAAACAGAGACAACGACTGTAATGGAGAAGCTCAAATTACCAGATGTTCCACACAGTTTTGACACTGCTCCCGAGCAACAGTACACTGCTAGATGTTAGTCTGCAAAGCTCCGGGTAGCACCTTCAGATGCTATGCCGGGACTTTTTAAAGGTTTATTTACTTATTTACTATGTAGGCACAAATTCTGTTAAGCTATTAAGCCCTGTACAGCCTTCACATCAGCACCCTTCAGAAAGGAATCACTGTCTACAAGATGACAGAATGCAATGTGTAAATTAGGCTCACATCACTAACACTCAACACACCTTTTATTGTAACTCCAGTAACACCTAAGAGATCTTTAACACTCATTATTTCACTGCAGGTAAATAATTTTGCACATTGTAATTGTTTTTATTATTAGCCTCAATGATTCATCTAGCTTTTTAGAAAAAGAAGGTGCCTGTACCTGCCTGTGCTTTTCATTTTTTAATATTGTTTATCTTTAATTGGCACCAACAGCTCTATAAAGGACGAAACGCCCCGCTATATACAGTGAGTCTCTCTTGGTGAGTTTTTAAAGCAGCTCTTCTTCACGTACTACTCCACTTTTGCCGAGGCCATTTTGGCCAGCCTTCAGAGCAGATAGTACGAAGGACCGGGTGCTCGGAAACCCCGCAGGGTCACACTGCCCAGACTTGAGTGAAGACAGAGGCAGAGGAGAAAGAAGTCGACTGTCTAGCTGCCTAAAAATGTCTAATCTCATAAGCAGTCTGGTGCCTGCTGACTGGGGAGCGCAGGGACACCAAATACAACTTTAAAAGCCTTTTTCTTTCTTTTGCACTCCACATCCCTTTATCACAGACAAGCCATGTGCTGCTGGCTGAAAGGCAAATGCCTGGCAGGAGACCCCAGTGGAATCATGGGAAGAAAAAGCACATGTGTGCATTTGTGCTACATGTTTCTTTTCTTTCAGCATTTTTTCGAATAAAACAACACTAAATATTTCATGTTATGAATTTCCTCTGGAATAATGCAGCTTTTGTTTTTACATGCTTTCCCCACCATCGTTAATATTAAAAGGGAGGGCCTCTACAAAAATGTCTAAATTGATGCATTGTGTAGGCTTAAGGTCTGCAGAGCAATAATTCAGAGAGGGTCGCACAGCCGTGTGTAAAACACAGCGATGCATTCAAGAAATAGGAAAAAAAAAGATGTGTTTTCTCTAAATATTGAATATTTAAATGGCAGCAAAGAATGCTGCTGTCGCTGCTGGTGGTAATCACGGACGGTTAAAAAAAATGTGCTTCACTGTTACCATAAATACTTACTTTAAGTGCATTTTTTTGTAAATTTAGAAAACGAAAACAAAACGTAAAATGCTGCAGTTGCTAAATGTTCACCTAGAGGCTCCAGCAGTGAACAGAACAGCTAATATGCTGGTCAGTGAGTCAGATTTATCACCCACACCAATGGCAACTGACAACACAACAACAGAGCAGACTGTTGCTGTTACGTTCTGTAAACACATTATATTTTTGTCATGAATCGGATTAATTTATTGTAACTGAAAGTGTGATTTTCCTTATTTTTAAGATTGTTTCCCTCCATTTTCCTGGTGGATGCAAACACACCCAGATTTTATAAATACTGATCAAAACAAAAACTGAGGTTTCAGACTGCACTAAACAAACTTCTTCTACTTCTGGTTCTTTATGATGTCAGAATGATGTGTTAACCTGAGACAAAGTGTATTAACCTCAGGCATTCCAACCCCCCCGCAGCCAGTAAAGAGAAAAGTGCATTAAAGAGTGCTAAAGCCTGAATGAAATGAGGGCCTACTCAAAGAATTTAGGATTAAAGGTGAATAAAGTGCTGGAAATGAGGAGAAAAGCTGCCTTTTTAGTTTTTGTAATAAAATTTGTAATGTTTTATGGTATTTTAATAATCAAGTCTTAGAGGTCAACTGATGGAATTGCAAAGTAGTTTTTTTTTTTTTTTTAAATTTTCAATTATATAAACAATATACAGATGGTCATTTAGGAAAAACAAAGAAAAACATACAATATAAAATAAAGCTAAATATACTCTGATATCATTCCACCAGTTCACATATTAAGGAGTGGGAAGACATTCACACTCATGGAGACGGTGCTTTGATTAGATAAGTTATCAATTAAATTAAATTTCATTTATATAGCACCAAATAACAACAAACGTCACCTCAAGGTGCTTTATACTGTAAGGTAAAGATACCAGAATAATACAGAGAAAACCCCAACAATCAAGCGACAAGTAATAATACATATTTCTAATTACACAGAAAATATACATGTAAATGCATTTTCATATTATCTTATTTTTAAAACCTCTCAATTTTATAGCCGCACTTCAAAGCCAAGCCAGGCCTTTGGCACGTAGTATCTGCTTAAACAGATACGACTCTTGCTGTGGGATCTTTGTCCAGAGCCCTGACAGCATTGCATCATAGATATGAATTTAATGATCTTAAATCTGCAAAATCTGCACAGGAGTGTAATCCTAAAATATCACACATACATAATACAATAAAGCAGGAATATAACCAGAGCTGAATGTGAACTGGTCCTCACTGCGTCTGCAGCTCTCTGGGTTTATTTGTCATCTCAGCAAAACCCAAACCAGAACCACTTTATGGAAATGGTTTTTGGCTCGGGGTGCTCTGGCTGCAGATGCAAACTGTCTTTATTCTGAATTATTATAAACCAAAACGCTTAGAGAGACATGCTTCGACATTAATTTTCTTTCTGCTGTGGGATGCTCTGCCTCACGCCTTTGATGCTGTTCCCTTTCAACGTAAAACAAGACATGAATTTAACATCGCCACTGTTTATCTCGGCTAAGGCTCGTGCAGCTTTCAAATGCAGAAAATTTCCTGCGGCCATGTTGCTCAGAACAATTTAGCAGTTCAAAGTTGTTTTAATACATCTCTGTGTGGCTCTTCTCAAAGAACTTCCCAGCACTTTTCAAAGACTAACAGTAGAATTAACATCAAACACCTCTGTGTTGCTCCATCTTTGAGGTTCCACTTGAAAGCAACTGTTTACCATCTTTTTTTATCAGTCATCTTTGAAGAAGCTGTGGAGATTTCTGCGTACTGTACAAGCACGCGGTGTTTGGTTTGGTGGTGTTGTCCGTGATACATCGCACTGCCTGGGGTCACACTCTGTTTGTTCGCTCTTCTTATTTTTTTCCTTTCCGGCTATTCATCAGTTCTCCCGGACTCATTGGTGAGTTTACACCACGGGGAGGAAAGCGATTCACCTCTGAGGGGGTGAAGATTTCCTCTCAGCTCAAACAGGAGCAACGCACGCTTTCATCTCTGCAAAATGTCTGCTGAAATATTAAAGGCGCTTTGAATGTGTTGTTTCCAATAAATAAGTCATCGCTTAATTTGGAGACACAAGTTTGAGAGGTGGAAACAACAACTACTCAAAAACACTGCATTTAAACACGTTTAGTGAAATGTGTTCAGCGAGTTGATCAGCAAACTAGTGATGAAGAATATTGAGGAATTATTACTATTTGTGCTCTTTGACCCTTATGCACCCGGTTGCAATATATTGGTAAAGTGGACATGAAACACTACATGCATTAAAAGCTAATTTACACCACGGAGCCCTGCTCTTAAAATTGTCACAGATTTAACACCGTGTGTGAGGCTGGATTGGGTCATTTGTGTTTTTATTTGTTTTTAGAGCATGTGCAGAGCTGTGTTGTACATCATGGGACATCGCTGGGTTGGTTGGTTGATCACTGCTATTAGACTTAGAATAGTTTCTGTTAGCTAACTAGTGACAAAACTGATAACTCAGTGAAAAATAAAATAATAGCACCAAGGATATACTGCCCACTTTCACCATTGGCTAACTGCACTGAAATAGGAGAGTCCACCAGTTAGCCGTAATGCTGGGGTTTGTGGAGCACTTTTTAAATGAGGACTGTATGGAGGAGAACCTGTTTGAGTCAGGTGACCTGGTGGTTCACTGACAAGCTGGAGTGCTATAATCTCCAGTCAGGTGGACAGACTGAGGGGCACAATCAGCTGACAGAGCAGATGTCCACAAGACGCAATCAACACTATTTTATATAGCAGTTATATCAGGGTTAAGACTCTTTTCCCAAGCACACGCAGTTTATAACATAACTGGGTACTGCATGTGCATCACTACACACACATAACTGAGTTTCTCACCAGATCAGGAGTCCTAACACAGAGAGTGTTAAATCCCCGACTTGTTTTTAGAGCAGGGCTCCATGGTTTAAATTAGCCTTAATATTTGTACAGTGTAGCGTTTCATTTCCATTTTAAGTATACTTAGTAACATGTTAATTATTAACCAGTTAGTACATATCATTAACCACCCTTTGTTTCTTAACAGTAAACTGCTTTATTAATTAAGTGGAAATATGGTTCAAAGAATATGGCCAGAAACTATGTGTCAGCTTACAATCCAAACCCACACTCTGTCTGTAAGCTCACTGCATACCTGACTACTAGCTCAGATAGGAGCTAATAATAATAATAATAATAATAATAATAATAATAATAATAATAATAATAATAATAATCTGTTCTAAGATCTACCATACACAGTAAAAAACACGGACGCAGTTTGTGGATTGGACGAATAAAGCCAATGTCAAAATACCTTAATCCTTAATTCTTCTGTCTATAGCTATCTGCAGAGCTATAGCTGCAAAAGCACTTCTGGTCTTATGGAAGTCTATGACAAAAGTCTTGCTTTGGACCTCTGCAAGCACTTTGCATTCATTGTCTCAGTTCATTGTCTTAGTTACCAATTTTGGGTCACAGTGGATAAAAAATAAAATCTATTTTGTAAAACTTTGTCATGACAAAAAGGCATATTTTCTGCTTACTCATTGGTTAGTCAATGAGCAAATGGTTGCACAGTCAGATCATACCCCTCCCATAAAATCTGTTTTTTGCAATCAAGATGAAAACAATAGAAATGATAATCTCTTAAAAACGGGAGCAACCTCCTTCTTTTATATAGTCTATGGGTCCCGTCCATTATTTTGCACAAATTTGTTTCTTGGAGAGCAGCAATAAAACCCCAGCGCAGCACAGCACGATGCAAAAATCACTGACAAATGACAAAACAGTGACTCAGTCAGACACAGCATGGGAGGGTGGAGGAGGGTTGCAATGTGGCTTGTGGATCCAACAGCAGCTGTGTGATGTTAGCTGATCTATAGAGATTACTGTTAAATTGATGCTAATCTTCAGTAATACACAGCACTACAGCAAACGTTGCAATCGCAAAGACTTCTTCATCATCCATCCACTTTCTTCCACTTATCCACAGGGCGCATCCTGGACAGGTTGTCGGTTTGTCACAGGCCTAACACAGAGAGACAGACGACTCCTCACTCCTACGTTCACACCTACGCCCAATTTAGAGTCAACCCAGGCATGTTTTTGGACTGTGAGAGGAAGCCAGAGTGCCCGAGCATGCAAACTTCGCCCAGGAGATTCCTTCTTGCTGTGAGCGAAGAGTCCCAACCGCCATATCACCCCGTTGCCTTTCATCAACATCATCAAAACTAAAACCTGCTGAGCTTCTATAGCATTCGCTGGAGAATACCAGCTGCATTAAGGATCAATGATGAGAAAGCTGCTTCAGTGGTTATCTACGATCTTTTCACACCATTTCGGGGATGACTTGTGACCTGTTGTGTGTTATATTTAAATCCGGAAGGGAGATTAGACTGAAAAAAACTGCAAGATCACAAGATCAGTAGGTTAACCTGTCAACAAAAAAAAAAAAAAAACTTTTTTTGAGACCCGGTATGAAGTAAATACATAATTCAAAGAGTTCTAAGGCATCTCTAAACTTCTGACTGTCAGTGTTCGACATGACAGATTCTTTATATAATCTACTTTCTGAGGGCATGCATGCGTATTAATAAAATATCATGGGATGGTTTCCTATGAGGCTTTGGGTTAAAAAGCTAACAACCTGAAATTATTTTTATGCATCTTTAAAGACACACGCTGCAGATTATCTCAGAGGAACCGGACAGATTCGGAAATCCTTGCCTCCTGGTCACTTTGTGCTCCACAGAAGAAAAACAAGTCCTTAATATAACACTGTGATAATCACAGGCTCTCCAGCAGCTGAGTGACAGAAAGCAACAGAGGTTGCAGGTACGAGTAGGGCTGGGTATCGTCACTGATTTTTAGAATCGATTCAATTCCGATTCACAAGGTCCAGAATCGATTCGATCCACGATTCGATTTAATTCGATTGATTTGATTCACTTCGATTTGAATATGGGAAATTTTGACAGTCAGAAATATTATAATTCAGATTAGTACATTTACATATTTTTGTATCTATAAAAAGGAAGCTGACACACGCAAGACTTTATCAAAGGTGTGAGCGTCACAGCAGATGCCTTTGTGTCAAAGTAGCTGAAGATAAAACACAGAAACACATGAAGGTGATTTTTCCTGGCCTGGGATTTTATAAAAATATTCTGCAGTACATCAAAAACGAAAGAAAACCATTAATCAACATATGAACATTACCTCTGAAGTTACAGCGGTTTTATTAGAGACATGGCTAAGCATTTTGCATTTTGCATAATTTTAAAAATTTTAAATTTGTTCAGCATTGAACGGCAGAAATTAGGTTTTCTTTTCGGAAGTATATAAAACAGAAAAAAAAAAAGTCGGCCGATAGCGCTGTAAACAAGGGTAGACTTGTGCGTAACAAGCAAGCGAATAATGCAGAAAACCGTACAGAGAGAGAGAGAGAGAGAGAGAGAGAGAGAGAGAGAGAGCTGTGCATCGTGGTCGAAGCAAAACAGTAAAAGTAAGAGTGAATACATGACGATGTTTTTGTGAAGCGTAGTTTGGATCCTCTTTTGCTGCTGGTTCGGTCAATATTGTTTGGAGAGACATCAAACTAACAGCTTTAGAATCAGCGCATAAAGGAGGTGAACACAAAGCGCGGACCCGCCGACAGATCAGAATCAGCGGGCTGTCGGCTTTCCGCCCCGACTGTGAGAAATTCGACATCTAACTGATTCTGATCCGCGGGCTGCGCTGTGTGTTTAATTCTTTGTGCAGAATCCGTGTTCCTGCTCTCATTTACTGTCTTAGCTGTTTGGTGGTTGTTGAAATTTTGTGAGATTTCACCAGAGATTCTGGCATTTCGGGCAAAATAAATTTATATTAAAAAAATCGATTCAGGATTTTAATGAATCCATTTCACGTAATCCAAGCCAGAATCGATTTTAATCGATAAATCGATTATAAAAACCCACCCCTAGGTACGAGTCCACCTGGACATTTTCTATGTCGGTCACCTGTCAATCACAGGGATGCCATGTTCCACTGGAATGTCTGCTGCAACCGTCGGATGCTCATAGCTGCTGCTGTTGATGCCGGGTGAGTCTTGGAAACACTTTGTGGGAGTAACACTCCATTAATTTAAAAAGTTGAAATATATTTAACCTCTGCTGCTCTGTGCCCCGAGTGCGAAGCCATCTGGAGCTGCGATTGATTTAGAAATGATATTAAAGAGAAGTCTGAGACTTCCCCCGTAGACACGTGACCCAAAGCAGCGCTGCAGACGGAGAGTCACGACTGTCATCGTATCAAAGGGAATCTTTATCTCACCCAGCTCCAGAAAGCTCCATCACAGCCGCCTTTTTCTCCCACTACAATAAATGTTCAAGAGTCGGAGTTTCTAACTGATCACACGACACGCCTGATTTGAGTCTGTTTAGTTGCATCACTTCAAGCAGCGCTTCAGTATCAGAATAAACACAGTCTGCAAAGAGAGCTCCTGCGTCTGATCTGGTCTGAGTACAAGTCAGTTGTGGTCACAGCGCAAACAACGTTCAAACACAAATGATGTGTGTGTGCTCAGCTGGTTGGAGCTGATGTCATCTTATTCACATCTTTCTTCATGATAGTCTTAGTGTCATAAGTAAAAGAATGCATACCTATTTTGCAACTGATGCTCAGATGATAAGAAGTTCTCAGGAATGCTCTCTCTGGGAGCGTGCACCTAAAAGTGATCCCACATGCTATACATTATGTTTTGTCAAGTATGGTACAGTCACAGCGGAGGAAACAGGGGTCAGGGGCCACAGCAGGACCAACATTATTGTATCTGTGTGTAATGAATTTGCGATTGCGTTGCTTTTGAAGTGGTTGCTTCAGAGATGTGGAAACATGTGCTGTCTCCAAAGCAACTTAGTGTTTCAGGGAGTGATAAAACAGCAATAAGATGTCAGTCTGCTATTAGTTTGTGACTCAACGGATCAAGTGGGCAATTATATACAGTCTGTTTGTGGGAATATATCGTGATTAACTTAATTTGTTGTTGTCCTTCTACATAGGTATTTATATTAACTGGTTATATTCACAGAATCTGAATAGAAAACAGAAACAGAAATTCCTTGGCAGGTGGAGGTTTAACTGCAAAATGACCATTTGGCAACCAGATGAGTAAATGTCCACTGTAAAGAGATACATCACACTGTTGCTGTCATTGGCACAGACTGGCTCAGATTGCAGTCTAACTCAGTTTCTATAACCAACAGCAGGTTTTTGCAAACCTTTGCCAGCCTGTCTGAGAGAGTCTGAGTTGGAGCACCAATGCCTCTAACTTGAAAGCATGTGCAGCCACTTTGTAATGGACTGTGGTCAGCTAGAGATCGTCAGAAATACACTCAACTGGTCACCAAAAGTGAAAAAAAAATCAGTGCATTCACCGAAACCCAAGGTCGTGGTCGCAGGAAGTCCGCTTTCCTATTTTTACTCTGATGTAAGTGAGCCATTAGCTGGGATCATGCCTGTGAAGGACAAGGTATTGTTTCTTAGTGTACTGAATTCTCTCTACAAATACAAAAGTCGGTTATTTCAACTGACTGATATGCCGGCACAGCTGTCTCGATGGACATCTCAACTGTTTTGTGCAGTTGGTGCAGATTTATTGAAATTATCTGACAAAGAAAATAAAGTCCGCGGTGAGGTACAGATGACAGAGCAGCGGTTTCGGTGAGCAAAATTGTCGCATTTTATCAGTCTTTTACTTTGCACTAAAGAGCACGCCTGTCTGTGCCTCTGCACCCAAAAGCTTACTAATGAAGCTTTATAACCAAGCTGCTAAATTTAGACGATCCCACCATCCAAATATGTCGATGTTGTTGAATGTTGGGAGAAAGCTTCTGAATTGCTGCACCTTCTGTTTTTAAACGTAGACCATCACGCTGTCGTGCAGAACGTAGTTATTACAAAGACAATATTAACCCATCTGTAGATCAGACTGTTACAGAAAACGGGGGCTTTGAATTGGAGTAAAATAATATTCATTGGGATTTTTTTTCCCAGGTTGTTCTTTGAGTATAAGTGGCATACAAATTAGTTTATTAAGTTGACTTTTGTGTGACCTTGACTGTTGCCGAGCTTCTCTAAGCGATCCCGCAGTCATTTATGTTGTTAATTATGTTTCCAACCCACAAATATTTTTCTTTTTCAGGTAATTTATCCACAATCCTCTGTTTGCATCCCAATGGGTCAAGGAGCTTTGAGGCGCTGTTATGTGTGATTGTATCTCCATCAGGGTCACCTTGCACTTGCATAAAAACAGGGTTTAATTGTTCTCTTCCACCAGTCTCCCATCATCTTTCTTTTTGTTTTCTTCCAAGGGATGTTGAGTGGAAGGCTGATGAGAATAATCTACATGCCGGAGAGAGAAAGAGAGAGAGAGAGAGAGAGAGAGACAAGAAAAGAAGGAAAGACGGCGCAGCAAAACTTTGAGATGGGAGGTGATGATGCAAGTCAGAGGCAAGATGCCTAATACCCCCGGCTAACGATCCAGCAACTGGAATGCAAACCCTCGGTGAGTTCAGGTGGGGAGGTTCAGTTGGGGGAAGGGAGGAGAATTCTTCCCTTTCTTTTTTAGCAGGGACGTCAGGGTGCCACTCTGCTCCGAGGCCTTTGGTGCCATTGTCACTTCCTCTTCCTGCAGAAATAGCTCAGTGGCAGCAAGCGATGATCAAGGAGGGAGATTTAACATTCAGACAATGACTCTACTCTGAAAAGAGGAGTTTCATCAAAATAAGGAAAAAATACAGCGACAATAGCTTCTAATTTTTACACACTTTGTTACCTAGCTACGGTATAAAAAACTAATTTGATACCAGACTGCTACAAAAATGTAGTCATTGAAGGTTAACAGGATGTAAAAGGAATTAATTAAAGAACCACAAATGAACACTGTTATGTAGGTTTAAGGAGCAGGTCGTGCGGGACCAAACCTTTATCCTAATAAACTACTCTATTTGACTGTCTCATCAGAGTCACTTAAACACATGCATCAAAGAAAGGAGTCAACAACAGTTATGATACCAGGGGATGGCTTCAAAGCAGTGACGAGGACGCTGGATCCCGATGCTAAACAAAGTGTGGTCTGACCTTCACCTACACTTCAAGCACAGGAGACCCTACATCATTCATCGTGGAGAGAGACTGTAGCATGAAACTCCAGCCTTCAATGAGCATAAAGCAACTCACAATATTCCACAAGAGAAGAAAAAAAGACCACAGCACTGGGGGGATTCTTGGATGAACGTATGAACAGACTGACTGTCCTTCGTTTCATCCACAGAGAAACACACAGCTGCCCTCAAACAAGCGGAAAAACTGAAACAGAGATTGTTTGCAGATCTGACCTCATAATTTGAAACTTTGAGTATCCATCAACTCATGCACTTTCCCCAAAAGACCCTCTCTACAGTCACCCAGCATCTGAACAATTACACGATCGCCTTTATTTGCTTATAGATCCATTTTCATTGCTGATGCTAACATTCTCGCTGATGTCTCTCAGTGAATCCTGTGTTTTATGTTTACATCCAGAGCCTATGACACGGTTTGTACAGTATTGTAATATATCGGTTTAACTCAGTGACCTGCATCCAGATTAATCACACAGTGCAAAGTGTCTGCGGTCACTGCTTAATGGTTTAGAAAATATCCAAAAACATAATCCTCCTCATACTCAGCTTCATCGGGCATGGCTTCTTTTTTTTTCTGCCATTTTCTGTTTCTGTCATCAGAACCCTCCAGTATCAAAGGCAGTGCCACTGCACTGTGAACCTCCCACAGAGCGCTGCGCACCGTGTTACTCTGACAGGAAGGCAACGTAAACAGACGTCTTCATCATTCGCTGTGCATAAATTCAGATGAGCCTTCACCAGAAGTCTCAGAGGCTAGGCTTTTTATTAGTTTACAGTCCCGATTGGATCAGGTGATAATCATGAAAGATTAAATGTGTGTTGTGTAAATTCAGCTTTTTAGATGAAAAACATCAGAGCAAAGAGGAGACACCAAAAATAATAATAATAAAAAGAATCTGCCAACATCCAACAAAGTTCTAAAAAACAGATTTTCTCTCCATTGTACAGCTCAATTTCCTCCATCCTCGTCTTTAATTATAGCCCCGATCTGCAGTACCTGGTCTGGGCTGCTGCTTCTCCTCAGCACACAATGAACACATAAAAACACAGGCGAGCTTCCCTTTTTATCTCCTGACACTTCAAAGGCAATCCATGCAAAATTTAGCATGCCTATTTTACCACCAGCACGGCAGCTCATAGAGTGTCCTCTCTGCATCAGAGTGAAGACATCTCACCGGGGAGAGGTGGGCGGTGGGTGGAGGTGAGGTGGGGTGACAGGTGATTCTGCCACACACACACACAAACACGCACACACACACACACACAAAAAAAACCAGCTCAGAAACTTATTTTGCAGTTCTCAAGCCTCCTGAACCTTTGAGGGAGACCAAATATTGCAGAAACATTCACATTTCTGTGAAAATACAACCAACAGAAAAAGTATATTTTAGAATATCATCTTTATAAAACTGTGACTGTGGCTTGTAGAGGTCTTTGTATTTTTTTCTTACATGGAGAGCTACTAAATCTAAACTTGTGAAAACACATCTTTTATATTTATTACATTACAAAAGTTCTCTTGAAGTTGCAGAGGTACAAAGCTAACATATACTGGACAGAACTGCACTGAAAAAAAGGGATTGGCCAGCTCTTGGATTTACATAAGCATCTTGCGTGTATTTAACACAATTGCCTCATGCTTTAAAGTTAAGTGTAACTATATAGTGTAGAAACTACATGATATGCAGAGAGGGTAGATTAAATTGTTCATATCATGTTCAAGTGAAGTAAGTCAATAATATAGCAATGTTAAATTCCGCGACACTGCACGGGATTTCAGTCTCGCACTCTTTGGATCGTGGTTTCAGGAAGGCATCCATCTCAGTCAAGTCGAGCAGCCACCTCTACTTTTTTTGGTATACCAAAAAAAGTAAATTGGGTGGTTGTTACATTAAAAAAGTCTACCTTGTAATTTGAACACAATAATTTCATGTTTCTATGAACGTAATTAAATCATGTAGGATTTGCATAGAATTCAAAAACTTAATTTGTTCCTGTTGAGATGAAATGATACAATCTAGTAAGAGTGGTTAGTTGCTGAACTCATGAAATTCACAAGATCGCACAAGATTTCAAACTGCAGGAAAATCAGTGGAGTTATAAGAGGCAGAGAACTACACACACACCACGTGCATGCTATTGCTATTTATTGTGGATTAACCTTTCAAGGACAAAAACAAAAAAATTCTGCATCAAATACAGGAAATCATAGCTTTCCTGTGTTTCCTAGATTGTTGGCATGGTGGTTAGCGCTGTTGCTTCACAGTAAGAAGGTCCTGGGTTCAAATCCACATTCTGGCTAGTTTGCAGTGGCTTCTCTCTGGGTATTCTGGTTTCCTCCCACAGTTAAAAGTCATGCAGTTATTAGAGTTAGGGTTAACTGGTGATTCTAAATTACCTGTGAATGTAAGTGCACGTGGTTGTTTGCTTCTATGTGAAAGACTGGTGAGCTGTCCAGAGTGTACCCTGCCTCGTAACCTATCACTTCAGGGTTATTTCCCAGCTCTCCTGCAACCCGGAGGATGGTAGTCATTGTAAATCCATTCAATTTTTATGGTAACCAGGATCTAGACTTTGTTGAACATCATGTAATATGAAGACAACATGTAGTATTTAAGTGACCAAGTAGTATTGGGGTAAAAGTTATTGAATAGTGTTGAAATAAAATGACAAAATTGTGAAGGATTAAAATATTCCAAGAGCTCAACTTACTTCATCTGAACATGTTTCAATCGCATTTTAGGAACACAAAATGCACAGGTTTATTGAATATGAAAAAGTTGTGTTGATTTAACTCAGTTGTTTAAGTTTCTGCCAAAGCAAAACATTTGTGTGCAACAAATGTCCACTATTGAATCAAGTAAATCCAACATGGCCTTTTTTTCAGTGTGAGCTTAGTTTCACTAAATCCAACACTTAGTGTCATACTAATTCAATGCATCATTCAGTTCATTTGGTTTTATTTACATAGGACCAAATCGAACAAATTCCCCAGTACCTACAAGGACATCTAGGATAACAGAGTATTTATCGTTATAAAGTGGACTGCTGAATTATAAATGAATAGTAACTAATTCCACATTATTTAAAGAAAAAGTGTCAGAAAAAAAGGCTTTTCTCATGTCCCAGTATCCTCGATAGCCAGTAAGTGCTCCACAGGGCCTCCGCCTTTCACTCAAATTCAATGTAGCTCAAAAACATTTCAGTGCAGAAAAATCTCTAAACGTTCAAGGTTTTGCTAATCTTTCACGCAGAAAAAAGTTTCCTGCAGAGCTGAAAGAGTTGAGACTCACTTCAGTTAGAATAGTGATCAAATCTTACTGAAGTTAGTCTTAATGTAGACAGGTCAGGAGTCAGACTCTGTCTGCCTGAAGTGTTTTTGTTAAATGGGCTTTTTGTCTCAGTCTTTCTGTGTGAAGCAGCAGGAGGTCAGGGGACGGCGTTCTGAGGGCTCCGGAGAGAAGAACACGGAGTCTAATCTCACATCACATCCTACTGAGGGACAGCACAGCTAATGGAGTTTCAGTGAAGTTGCGGAGGAGGGGGTGGCGTGCAGAGGGCAGAGGATCCTTCTGAGGAAAAAGTTATCAGAGAGACTAAGCTGAGACCAACAGATGCTCATTTGTGTTCATTTAAGACCTTTTTAAACTATAATTTCTCTACAAACCATCATCTACTTTCTAAAATTCATTTTTCATTGCATACATTTCTGCACATATATTACATTTAACTAGAATCAAGAAAAAGAGTTCATTAAATTATGAGGTACTTTTGTATAACATGAACTTTTTAAAAGCATACTTGCTTTAAAAAAGAAATCGTGAGTATTCAGTCAATAACAGCCCAAGTCCAAGAAACAACCATCAAAGGAAGGAAAATTCATAAGTTATTAACATGAACATGAGGAATGAAATTCAATATTAACATGAGTACGTCTGTGTTTACCTGGGGTTGCACAGGGGGCTTTATAATTGCAGCGTGTGGAGTTTGTGTGCAACCGTTTCTATAACTTTGCAAAACAGACACGTTGTCATCGGTCAGCTGTGTGGGCAAGAAACAAGCCAAACGCTGCCCACCTGTTTTTACTCTTTGCGGCACTTAATGTCGCGCTCAGTGTTTCCATTTTCTTGATAAATGGTCTGAAAATGAGCAGCCATATCCCCATTTTCAAACCTTCCCACATCTCCATCCTCTCAGCGGTGGCCAGCTTTTCACTCCGGCATGCACTGTGGTCATTTGCACCCATGTAAACACGTCTCGCAAACTACTTCTGACAGGCCATTAACCAGCCTTAAGCATGCCTCAGGTCGTGTTTATACACACATAGCAAAAGCAGTATTTATTCATATATGGCTCTTTTCACAAACAAGACTCATAAAGTCCTTTAAAGACAATACACAGCAAACAAAATAAAAAACAAATAATTACAAATGAAGAATACACAGCTCACAAATAAAACTTAAAAGCACAAAGATAAAAATGCACAGAAGCAGATCTAATGCAAGCCCAACTCTTGTCTTCTGCTGCCTCTTCTACAAATCCGCATAATCAGGAATTACTGTGCTCGTGCTCGATCACCCGGGTCCAGGAGACACATCCGCAGCATTCAGAAGAGTCCATTTCCCACCTCAAATATTTATGAAAACATAATTAATAGAATTTACTATATCAGAGGTTCTTGTAGTTAGTCTGACTGTGGTTACAGGAGTTTTCTCCCACCATCAGGAAAAGAAATTAATAAATAAAAAAACCCTCTCACAAGAGACCCTACAGATATGCAATAAATATGTGAATAATAAAATACTGTGATTTATTTATTTTAATTTGAATGATGAATTTTTAAAATCATTGGCATAATAAAGTACTGTGTGCATAATAAAGTACAGTGATTTATGTAGTTTTAATTTAACTTTTTAAAATTTGATTTAAAAAAAATCACTGGCTGGTATGCAGAGGATTTGGATACTGTTTTTCCCAACTGTTGAGCTGTTTTTGGCCCACCGGAGTCAAATTTATAGTTAGGAAATTCATGTTTATGTGACGTGTCAGTGGAGGACCCTTAGGCTACATCCACATGTACGTATTTTTGAAAACACAGATTTTTCTGTGTGTTTGGACATTTTGTCCACACGTAAATGCCGTTTTGGATCACTGAAAACTAGGGATGGGTATCGTTTAGGTTTTATCCGATACCGGTGCCAAACCGGTACTTTTGAAACGGTGCCGGTGCTTAAACGGTGCTCAAACCGGTGCTTAAAGAATGGAAAACACAAAAGTGGTCCAAAAACCTCTCATGTTCAGCTGTTTTTTTTGTAAAAAGATAACAATGTTAGCCTTTTCTGCAGCTATAGGGCATACATGGTATCACTCTTGGCTGGAAGCAGTGCTTAAACAATGGAAAAAAAACACAAACTTTGTCCAAAAACCTCTCATGTTTAACTGTTTTCCACTTTTTCTTTGGTCATTTTAACCTTTTTGGCCAGGGTGAAGGGAGTATCTGCCATCAAACAAGAAGACAGCTGCATGTAGCTATGATGGTGTTTGCTGTTCACCTTACTGCATTAATGTAATAACGTGGTTAGCCTACTCAACGTAAATTACACACGAACAACATTAAGCTACTCACGCAGAGAAGAACGGCTGCTGCTGCCATCATCATCCGTCATCATTTCTGCTACACTGGCAGGGCTAGGGGCCAGGACTCTCCTCTTCGGGTTTTTGGGGGATGTTGCTAATTCCGGGTCCGATAACAGGCACCACACCCGCAGTAGATGTGCTCGGTGTGAGGTCTCGCAGCAAGCTATCAAATACGGCGCATTTCTCGGCTTTAAAAAAAAAACACTATGCGTCGCCAGGTGTTTCATCAGATTTGAGGTGTTACCTCCTTTGACAGTATCACAGTATCACCTTAAAGCACTTGTTGCAGCTGCTGAGTTTGCATCTTTTGCTGTGAAGTACAGCCAGACTTTTGACCGCTTCGCCTTGGACATTTTTAATTTGTAGCTCTGCTCTAAAAGAACGTACGTACCTGGACCCGCCTACTATTCTCGGAAACTTAAAATGATTGGCTAGAATCTAAAGTGTATCATTCCGTACCAGTTGGTGGCGGTAATGCACCTTTCAGTTGTTTGCCAACCGCCAATACAAATGTAAGGAAGAAGAAAGTGTATCACAGCTCAGGAAAAAAAGCACCGAAATAAAGCACCGAAATGTGCGCTGCTTTTCGGTCTGGTTACTACCGTTTATGTCAGAACCGGTGCCATCATGGCACCGGATACCGGTACCCATCCCTACTGAAAACTGAGATTTTATTAAAACTCCTGCCAGGCTGGAGATTTGCCCATAGCTGGGTTTACACATCGACAAGGAAAACGGAGATTTAATCACGCAACGTATCGGTGTGCATTTACATGAAATGAATTTCTACAATGATAGAGACAAAATACTGTTGCTGTTAATGTTATATTATCTGCAGTTTTTACATGCTTACATAGACACATGCAGTTACTGTCCCTCCATTTAGAAAGACCGCTTCTACGTGCCATCTTTGTTTACTCTTTCCCACCCAGGCTTCTAGTCTTCTGATTGGCCAACATTTCTACATTAGGATTATATTGCCCCCTGTTGGTTTGGCATGTTTTGACAGCGTTTTACTTCGTTTTTTGCATTTACACGTGGACGGGATTTTTTTTTAAACTAAAACAGAAAATCTCAGTTTACAAAAATACCCGTGTACGTGTGGACATAGCCTTATATTCCCCACTAATCTAGATTAATCTAGATTCCCATTCTTTTTAAAATTGAACTGACAATTTTGGTGAAACAGTTAACTGTTTTATTTAAACTTTATTATGCCCAGCGTGAGAAAGCACATCTAAATTAGTCTGTAGGTAAAGGTCAGAATGTGAAACTGAATTTTGAATGTGGCAGGGATCCAGTGAACAGATGTACGTAGTGTTGTAATATGAGATGGTCAACTTGCCCCAGTGAGCAGTCTTGCAAAAGCACTCTGAACTGCTGTAAGCGTTCGATGCCTGACTTCCCGAGAGCAGAGAAAAGCGAATTACAGTAGGAAATGAGAAGCATCACTAGCTCTCCTTTTGAAACAATAGAGTTTACAAAGTAACATTCCTGAGGACAGAGGACAAAAAGGACAAAATAAAAGGTAATAATAATTAGCAGATGGAATGTATTATCAGCTGAAACTTGTGCCTCAAATGCTGCATCTGTAAAAGTAACAGAGCCGTAAGAAACAGCTGATGGCCACAGCTTTGATCTCCTTAGTACAGAAAACCCAGGGTTAACCCCAAAGTCACCTGGATAAGACAGCGTATATTAGAAGTCTACATGATGGTGTAATAGTTCAGAGAGGAGGGCCCAAACACAAAACCCTGGTATGTGGTGCAATCTTTCATCTTAAAGCCGAGCTCATACACACAAAAACGTAAAACTAAGAGCACAACGAAGCAGTGCATCAGTGACTGACAAAGACAAACTGGGATGTATTTATATACAGTTAGAAGACTGATTGGTTAATTTGATGCAGTTGACACTGATGAGTGCAGGGAAAGGAGAGAAACAGGACGTGAAGCTGACAGGAGCACAAAAAGAGCAGGAATTACAAAATAAATAAAACAGGCAAGGACTTGAAACAGAAGGCATGACACGTGTGCTTCTACCCCCCCCCCCCCCCCCCCCCCCCCAAAAAAAAAAAAAAAAAAAAAAAATGTTACCCCAGTGGAAGTAATGGCCTCAGACTTCAGTGAGCGGTTTAAAAAAAGTTCTCCAATGTGTAAATTCACTAAATGCATCACCTGGATACTCAGATGCTTCATTGTCGGACAGTTTATTGATGTGCTTGGGAGATAATTTCCCCCAAAAACATAATAATAAACAAGATGCAAACCCCAAACTGTCTGAATGTTCCAAACAGGAGCCTGTCAACAGGTAAATCTCTCCTCTGCAGCTTTACATATTCATAAGCACAGGCGAGCGTGTGCTGAAAGCGACGAGTAGAGATAATAAATTCAATAAAAATATGGAGCCGTGCTGTACGTCACACTCTGTTTTCTCCTCATTCAGGCTGTGGAGAGTCTCTGCGAGCTGAATTTCATCCTCCTGTTTGTTTACTTTATTACCTTGTTGCAAGTTTTTGAACAGCACTCCAAGCGATGGCTCGTCAATTATGCATATTGCATATTAATACTTAATTTTATTTGATTTGCCTTTCCTTTGCTGTTAATCCATGCACAAACAAGCCACGGATCCGTCAGAGCGGAAGAAGAGCTCTGGTTCCAGCGTCTATAGGAAACTGAAATCGCCCCAAAACCACTAAATCTGAGTAATTAACTCCTTCCTTCACGCTTGGCAGAGAGGGGTTTTTATTTTAATGATTTGATTCACTGATCCTTTAAATTTAGCCCCGCAGGAAGAGATGCAAATAAAACTCCGTCTTCATTTATTGTCTTTGCACCCTTTTCTGCTGCATATTGAATCAGGCAATAAAAGCCTCGTTGAATTTATGAAACACAAGAGCCAAACAATACCCCGGGCTGACTCGGTCACTTGGCTGATGCTGTCAACAACAACTGTCTCCAGACGACTTCCTGTCACCTGACACGCCTCAAACCGGTGTGTGTTTGGCACTGACATCAAGATGGAGCTTCAAAGGACAAAAGTGTAGTTTAAACCCGATTACTCAGGCATGAAATGACAGGGAGAACATGCGACTGTGTGTGTATCAGTTTCTGAAGGTGGAGATAACACCTAGAAACACCCACGCTGATGCGCCTGATCGATATCCAGTCGAACTGTATCGCTGACGCCGCGGATAGGACATCAAACGAGGTTCCTGCCTCCACCTCGCCTCGCTTTATCGGAGGCAGCGCTCATCCTCCGCCGCTGATGGTTGTCATTCATCAGATACGGCTGAGTATGAATATGAATGTAGAGTATTTGAACTGCCTCAACATTAACACGCTGAAGTCGACTGCACACGTTAATGTGAAGTGAGAGGGGATTCGGGCAGATCCTTCAGCTGAGCTGCTCTGAGAGATTAAAAGCTAGCAGGAAGTCAGTGATGTCAAATTAAAACCGTCACCGCTGATGGGACTTTTTATTTTTAAAGAAAATGAAGCCATTTCTGAGAGTTCTGCACTTTAGTGGAGTTTAAAGCTTCTGCTACTTCACTTGAGTGCTCCCATTAATTTAGCTACACTGTTGTACTCGCTTACACTTATGTGACACACACTCACCAGTAAAAATCTCTTCTAGAAGCCCAAAATCAACATTGTTTAATCCAGCAATGCTGAGATTTCATCTGGAATTTCATACTGTACAGTGCTGTGAAAAAGGATTTCAGTTTTTGACATATTTGTCACATTTAAATGTTTAAATTTAACAGTAGACAGAGATGACCCGAGTAAATACAAAATCTGTTTTTAAATCATGATTTTCTTTAAGTCATCTTAACCTACCTGGCCCTATAGAAGTGGTATAGTTAAGAAATGTTGTGTTAGTTTTATGTCAGCTGTAACAGGACTCCATCCTTCCAAAAAGTCTCGTCAATCCACAGATTGTTTTGCCCAAACATCTTGACTATCATTAAGATGCCTTTGTGCTCTGTTTGGGAGCCACAGGAGAGTTCTCTTTGCTTTCTTTCACATACTTTGTTTTTTCAGTTTTTTCTGTGAAAGTTTGTTCTGATTTTCTGCCCTTGTGTTTCTGTGTCACTGTTTCTCTTAAATGCCATTTTCCTTCCTTCTTTTTTGTATCCTTGCCCTATCACCGTACACATACCAGCTGCTTCCTCTTTTCCCTCGTTGATTTATTTCCGTCCTTTTCCATAATTCCTTCTTTCTTTGTTCCTCTTTTCTACATTTGTCATCTTTTAATCAGCTTATTTCTTAAACTCTTTCAATCTCTTATCCTCTCTGTTTCATAACATAATTTCTTCTTTTTCTCTTCTCTTACTTTTCATGTCCCCCTTTATGTTTCTTTCCTCTTCTCTCTCATTTGTCTTTTCTTCCTTCCTGAACCTTCTCAAACCTCCCACTGCTGCGCCTTTGTTTCAGTATAACACTATTGATGTGTGTTTCTGGACACAAATTGTCTTTTTGTGTGTGTTCATAGAGAGAAATTTAGACATTTTCAATAGTGATTTGTGTCAGTGAGTGAAAAGTCTTTTGTGTAAAAAAACCAAAAAAAAACAATGGTAGAAGTTTCTGGTTGCACACCAGAGATCAAACTTTCCAGTCCCATGTGGAACTGATGATTCTTGTGATTTCTTTGATATTACTTTTAGACTTAAGTTTTCATTCATTGTTTGGGGAAGTTTAAGCAAACAAACTTCTTGGTTGTATTTAGCCAATAAAACTGTCTGATAAGCGTTACAATAAGATCCTGTTTTGGGTTAAATTGTTGCCACATTTCAAAGCTTCATTTTCTCGGTTGCCAGGGTGACGCATTGCCGCAGGAGTCTCAGGAGAACATACATGTTGTTCCCAGTGTATTAAAAACACTCTGGTTTCAAATTTATGCTGAAAAACAAAAAGAAAAATGATCCGTGTATCCGTGTACACCAACAGATTTACTGGATTACCGTCATTAGTGCACATTTTGCCATCAGGCTGGCCTGCCTGCTCTTTTCATCTTTGCTTGCTTTCTTTGTCCTTCTTTAAATCCTTGCCTCTATTTCCTTTTATATTATTTTCAATTCCTGCCTTAGATTAGTAAAGACCTGAATCCCCTGTAAATTAATATAATTTTTTAAGTCAGTTGAACTTCTTTCTGGATGAAATCTGATGCATTCTGATGTCATAAAGAGAAAAAAAATGGGTTAATGTTTTTCATGCTTTTTGATCGTGTGTGTGTGTGTAGTACTATCCTACTTTACATCCCCTAATTGCAATTACTAGCGGTGGCCTGGGCTATTATCATTTGACAGTTTACAGAAGTTTCTTTATTGCAGAGCTGAAAGCGTCTAAGTGGGTTAGGTGTCTTGAGCTTTTGCGTTGGTGCTCTTGACAGACTCCCTCTTCCTGCTTCTTAATTGCTTGCACCTCAGCAGGTCGGAGGCGAGGCACGAGCGCTTCCCCCCACCAGCGTCCCACCAAGGACTAATCTCGCACCGGTTAATGAAGCTCAAAAAACAAATCCAACGAAAAATTAACTCCTGTCACAGGAGGAGGGGGACACATGGAAGCCAAGATAGGCTGTCAGACAGACTGAACACCGAACCGCCAAACTCAGTCACAAAATGCACGCTGAGATTTACAGCATGACCACATTTCTTAGTCTTTTTCTTTGTTTGTTTGTTTGTTTGTTTTTTGAGAATTAAAGTTTTCTAAATAAATACATTGGATTTGCCAGAGATGCAAACTGTTTATCCAAAAGTATGTATTAGGTAAATTATTTAAAAAAAAATGGATGGTAAGTGGACAAAAAGGAAAAACCCCAATTTTTGAATAAAGTGAAAGTATTATTTTATTAATGATATTTTGACAAAGAATTGCAAACTAAAGACAGAAGCTTTATTTCATGCAGTCTACCTATTAACACAGCAACAGAATTTATTTTGTTGGACAGCTGATACGTTTTTCTTCCCTCCAATACAATCATCATCTTCTGGCGTCTCCACTGAACAAGCATCATAGGTTAGTTTCAAATGTTACCTGGAGCATCACACTTTTAAATTACAATACAGTTACTTAAGGCTATAATGACAATATAAAAGTCATTAGAAGGATTATTTAATTTAGTAGTGGTGCTTCACAGCAGCATCAGGTATAAAGTTGCACGCAGTTATGTTTGCAATTACATCCAGTTTAACTTAAAAGGCGCGTCCATATGAAGCAGATATGAAGCAAATACTGAAAACTGCAATTCCTCTAATGTCTATTCAATTCAATTTTATTTATACAGCGCCAAATCACAACACCAGTTGCCTCAAGGTGCTTTATATTGTAAGGTAGACCCTACAATAACACATACAGAGAAAAACCCAACAATCATATGACCCCCTATGAGCAAGCACTTTGGTAACAGTGAGAAAGAACAGAAACAGAAAGAAACCTCTGCCAGAACCAGGCTCGGGGAGGGTCATATGGGAGTCTATGGGAGTATGAGTCACTCCCATAGACTCCCATATTAAAATGTCCAGCAGCTGAAATAAAGATATAGTTTCCAGCCTGATACAAGAAACACCTTCGGTCTTGAATTCCCCTTTTTTAGCAGCTAAATAAATAGCGGTAAGACTGTCTGCTAGGTCTGATATCCACTGTTTCAAGTGACCGGATCAGATCTCCCAGTTGAGTTTGTGATCCACAGACTAATACATTTCATCAAAATGCAGCAGCGTATCAGAGACACCTGCTAACTCGTGCTGAGTACAGTCTAACAAAGCACTGTAGCATTAGCTGATACTCACAAGCTGACGTAGGGTGATGTCACAGTGGCTACGTCCATCATTTATGAGGTATGATCATACCACGGCGAGTCCTGGACCGGTATCTCACAGTCTATGACACCCTCGCCTACAGTGTTTTGTCTATTTTGTTTTTGTGAACTCACTTTGTGTCCTCAGGGGCCCAGCAGTACACAAAGGTGCACTTGTTGAGTCACAGAAATATAGAGCCTTAGCCTTTCTGCGCAGTTCACCTTTCACGAGCAGGTATTTAAAAAAATAAAATAAAATCCTCTTTCCATGGCCTTTCTGTAGAGATTAAGCATGGCAGCAGCTGCTGCTCTTTGATGGACATTTGGAGTGCCACATTCCTGCAAATGCTGCAGCTGTAGAGGGCAGTCACACCCCCTGCAGCAGGTACACGCGTGCCTGTGCACGTGCTTGAGGGTCAGCAGTGGTTTATGGAATAATCTGTTAGACATAAATTAATTGTCAGAACTGTCAGCCGCTGGAGCAGCAGCTCTCGAAGAGGCAGCTCTGGAAAAAGATTTGAAAGATGATTTGAATATTTTTCTGTCCTTCCCCTGGTGTCACATTTGATTTGACAGAACTTAATGGCTGCCAACATTGGAAATTCACCAGAGCTGGAATTAATGCTGGAATGGAAATCTCCTCTGCTGCTTTGCTTTTCCTTTTCTTTTTTTTTTTACATCTTATAAAAAGGGATCAAGAACTTTTGCCTTGTTAATACTTTCTTTTGTGTCTTTGATATTTTGTTAAGCCTCAGTGCTGGATACTTCAAATTTGTACAACCAAGAGAAGCTGGAGCATGGAGGGCTGTGGGTGTATGTGTCTGTGTGTCAGCATACTGTATTACACATTCATTGTTTCCATATTCACCTCTCCATCTGTGAAAAGAAGCCTCTTCCTCTTCTTACCTTCATTTTTTATCACGTTTCTCATTTTTAATGCAGCACCAGATCCACGGGTACTCCTGCAGCTCACTGTCCGCAACATACATGCAGCTGTGGAAAATAACATTTACATTTCTGCTGCGTTCAGCTTGTACTTTTTTTTGACAACTATAATCTTTGACAATTAAAATGACTGATGAACATATCAAATGTAATCTTTAATAAGACTGACCTTTCATAGTTGAGCAGTCTTAATTTTGCAGGATGCGATGATATTTTTGTGTTTTTTAACATGGAAATTTGAAACAGGAGAATAAGGATGTAAAAACAGCGTAATTGCAGTCCTGCTCCTAAAAAAACTGTTGATGTTTTTAAGCTGGATTTAAAAGAAAAATAATTCAAATACTCTCACAGTTGTTCTCTGCACAGCTCTGTTCTCAGCTCGGTTTGCATGAGAGCACACAGGTTGTGATACTGTGCCGTTAATCTCTGAGTCATTACGCTCTCTATGTGCAGGTCTTCATGTAAAGAAACACCAACATTATGTCTTCTCTGCCTGCTGAACTGAGAGCATCTCACAGATTCCCACACTTTAAGGCACGCTCCCACCAAGTCTGTGAGGGTGTAGGGCTGTTCCACTGTCAAACTGTCAAGTGCATGAGGGCTCACTTGAAGATATTCTGAGCCTTTTATGCACACTGAGAGTGCATTCCTGCAGACTCTGCCTAAGGGAATGACCCACAGATCAAAAAGGGCTACTGAGGGATGACCAATGGCATTACAGAAAAAGATAAACGTGGAAGTCGAGACCGGTACTAATGTTACAAGAAAACATTAGCACAAAATAAATAGGAGTTTATTAATTAATTGGCCCTCACAGGGTGATGTCAGCACTTTTTCTCCAGGTTTAATGTTTTTACCTTATAAAATGACAATACAGGGCTATTCTTCTCTACCTGACCTACTAGCATAATGCTAAACAACAGCCAGGAAGTGGAACATGAACTCTGGTCGGTAAAACTCAGACAGTCCACCAGTATTGCATTTTAATCAAAAAACAAAGATGATGCTCAGAAAAAAAAAAAAGAAGAACAATAATAATAATATGAATTATTAATCATAGGTAATCAATAACCAGCCATATGAAAGAATCCTTATCAACATAAGTCTGCAAATAGTTGCTTTGATTGCGTTTTCAGTCATTTCCACCTCAATTTCTAGGTTTACAATTAAAAGGCCCTATCATTGATATGAATGTGACAGTTAAATTAAGTTTACAGATAAAAGAAAAGAAAAAAATCAACATAGATAGCTGACGATGATATAAGCTGCACCTCATACTGGATTGGGCCAGTGCCATTTTTACTTTTAATTGTCTTTTAGGTCAGAGCATGGAGCAATCGCTAATCTGCTGCTGGATTGATCCAGTTCAACAACTCCAGTTCAAACCACATGATTTTCCTAGTTGTAGTCAGTCCTCCTCAGCCTGTGAAAAAGTTTTGTATCACTGAGTTTCGCCCCTTCAAGTGCAGCTGCAGGTATTTCCTTTGCATTTTGTTTCAGTTTTAACAATGCAAACTATTATTCTCCTTAAACTCAAGAAACGTTTTGGCTGCAGCAATGTAAACTCATTCCCTGGCTGTCTTTGAGATGATTGCGTGAGTTTATTTTCTGGGTTTGTCCACTTGCTCTTATTTGTGGATGCAGAGAAGAAAGAGAAAGATGGGAGGATGAGGGAGATTGGTTTCAGAGCAGTAATCTGGTTTGGAAGTCACGCCTGGCCCGTACACTCCCAGTAAATTTCCTGCTGTAAATGGGGGCTAATGGGGGAAAGGTCTGTGTAATTCTCTCTCCATTAGCTGCTCCGCCTGGCCTAATTGCCCAGCCGAGCCTGAACAATTTTGTTAGACGTTGCCCGGGTAATTATGGCTGCTTTGGCTAAAAATAACAGCCCGAATCCAGAGTCAGGCAGCGGATTTCTTCTTTCTTTGTCTTCCAATTCAACCATCTTCTTTCTCCACCCACCAGCAAGCAGCTCCATGCCACTGGGACAGACTGAGCTGTAAATAAAATGAATACGGAGGCGGCCGTCAGGGCTGAGGGAATCAAACCACAGGCAGTTTGTTCCTCCACGGACCAGCAGTCTTTGCTGCTGGTGAAAAGCTGAAGGACACCAACAAGGGATGAAGCTCTGATAATCCAGCTGGAGCTGCCATCATGAGGCAGTTTTAACCTCCAAAGTGATGTAACTTGCCACGGTGATGGTGACTTTTTTTTTTTTTTTTTTTACCATTTCACCATTCAGATCAAAGAACATGAGGCATTTCCCAAATAAATCCACGTACCTGAGACATCCACGTAAAGTCCGGGACTTTTGTTTCATCACATTTACCTCTTCCTTCTTGTCAACGAAATAAAAATGTCAGAGAGTAATTATTCTTAAAATGTGATTTTCAGTGAATCCGGCAAAACACAAATGCGATAAGGCATGTTAATGATAATACAGATGAAGATCTAGTGCTTTACCATTGATTTTCAAGCTTTCCTTTCTTGTTTGTTTTTTGGTTTTCTTTTTACTGTTCATGCTGTTATAAATCCAATCAATAATCAAAGCTGGGTATCTGACACTCACTGGAAAAGCAGTTTATGCAGGTGCAGCTGCTTCAGGTGAGGTCTGCATTATTCCAGGCTCACCGGCGTCCCGTGTGCTGACGGGACGTTTAAGGAAATTGTGACAGGAAAAGTTTCAGAGAGCAGCTTTCTTTCAAACTCTGACTGTGAGGAAAGTGTTCTTTTAAATGAAGACTCATGTTTTAATGTTCCCTCCATCCCTCCTTCCGGACAGATTTACCCCCGGCTTCGTGAGCTCCGTATTTATCCCAGCAGCCCGTTTTGCTGGCCTGGCACTTGTGTTTATGTAGTGCTGTGATTGTTGATTTATATTTTGACAGCATGCATCTGCGTATTTTGCTGATGTGTGTTTTTTTATTTGTGTATACGTGCACACTGCTGGTTGTGTGTGTGCTTGCGTGTTTCTCTGCCTGCGTGTGTGCGTGCATTGCTAACAGAAGCTATTGACTTGTTGTAAAGCCGCGGTCCTTGAGAGTATTTATGAGCGGGGAAGCGGAGCAGCTCGGTGGCATTTTCCTGTCGCTGAAGCAGAACGACTCTCTCGACTCTCCCTCTCCGCTATGACAGCCTCTGCTGAGCAAAGAGACACATTTCCCAGAGTCTACAGTACTTCCTCCCATCTTTTAATCCCATCCACAGCTATCTGACAAATCCATATGGAAACTTATTGATGACAAGTATTGAACAACAACTGAGTTGAGCTGCAATCGACCTGGAAGCGAGGGGCCTATGAATTCTAGTCTGTATACAAACTGTCCTACAATATTATATTTTAAGAAAAATGACAGATTACCTGTACACATGGTCAGATAATGAAAAAAATGTGCTGCCATTCAAATATATAGGGAAGTTTTTAGGCTCATTTATCAAGTTGAGCTTGGTTAATCTATTCAAAGGTGCTCTGCATTTTTGCTGACCCAAATGCTTCGTATATAAATCAGTCTGCAGCCTGTTAGAGGAAACCGAGGGAGTCGCAGAAGGTCTCTTTATTTAAGTTCCATTACAATCCATTCAGACAGTGGTAATAAAAAGTGTTTATTACATGAAAAAGGGTTACCTGACACACACTTTCAGCCTGGCTAACTGCCCTCATTACAGTGGGTATTACAGTGCAAAGCAACTACATCTTTACTTTGTGCCATTACAAGATTCACTGATGGCTAAAGTCGATACTGTTTGACATACAGACATGAATCATGTGGGCTGGTGAAGTAATCTGGAAAGCAACCAACTGCTAAGTATAGTCACCTACTTGTCATTTAGATACTGCACAAATCTGATGATGATTAGTTGGCCGATTTCAAACAGTATTTATCCAGATAGTTTGGAATTCATCCAAACGGGTTGGATTTGAGTTCTCTCTGAATCTAATGACATGCTGTTGTTGACTGGAGGCTTACAACTGATTTAAAAAAGGCATTCTTCTGACTGTTGTTAATTACCATTGAGCTTACTGCAAGTGTGGACAAATTATTTGATACCCAATTTAGCACCTGGCTGACCGTAGTTTGCTTGCTAACATTGCCAATAAGCTAAATATGGAAAATAACTCAAATCTAGCTAGGTTTTCTATGCTTAGATCAAAAGCATTTATCACATGAAAAGGGTTACTTGATGCATGTTAAAGGCACAACAGATGTTCTACTAATCTCCTATCTATTCGCACATTTGATTCAGCTTTTCATTTATTTATTTGTCTTTGTCAGCTCACTGACATACTGCAGTTTTGTCCTCCCTGAACCTCCATACCTCTCGTAATGCTGCATGTCGATGACGGATCCAGACATGACCTGCAACAGATGCACAGCTTAATTCCCTGTGCACACTCTAATGGAGACAAATGGATGAGTCAGGAAGCGACAGAAGGTGTCGCACATCTATATTCATCTAAATTTTCCCAAAATTGTGTCTTTATAGCAGTTGTGCATCGATGTCGACAAATAGCTGATACCTGCTGCTGCTCTGTCTGAAGGCCTGAACAAAGAGCTTCTCTATTTTTTCTGACAACGTTTATATGGATGTCAAATTTATCCTGAGTTAGACGGTATCAGTCTGTCATATGATTATAACATTTGCATAGAGGGATATTCAGCTGCTGTGAACTCAATGATTCAAGCCAGACACAGAGGGTAGCTGGTGGAAAAGAGACAGATGACTTCTCAGTGCTGATGCAGCCCCAAATTAGTGCCAAACAGAAAGAGGGGAAGTAGAAAAGTGATATACTTTAACTTCCAGACTGTGACACTGAACATAAGCTCACAGAGTACTTCATGAAACTTTTGTGTAGTTGCTTGTATGTGCTTCCTTTAGTTGAAAGGTTTCAAGGTCACATAGCTCCTCAGAGTTTAGGGTATGAAAGAAAGTCACTGACGGGATCAGACAGGGCAAACTGCTGCAGAGCTGGAACTGTAGAAGAGCCCATTCAGGCTCACGAAATATACAAAAGGTATGTGGACAAGAGATTTTGCAAACACAAGAATGTCAGTGTCACATTCATGCATCTAATTTCAGTATTTCCAGAGGATTATAAATCCTGCCTATAGAGCAGGAGCGTGAACTTTGACTCTCTTGAAATCTGATGGTCCAAATAATAACTCCTCACTGAGTTCTCACTCGTTTTTCAATTTGGTGTAATTTAAATGCCACCACATTTAAAGACTCCTGGAACTGCAGAGTGATTTGTATCAGCGAGCTCCGTCTCTAAGGATGGATGAAGGTCTGTTTAACTGACTGTGTTCCAGTTAATTGAAAATTTGTTGGATGGTTTTGTAAGTTTAACTTTGTCTAAAATATACTCGCCTGCCGCAGCATTAAAAGTCTTCATGTTCTCCCTCTGGCTGCCTCCATCGTACAGTCCAAAGACCCGACTGTACCTCCTGAGAGACCCTCTCTCCAGTGTTTCCTGGGTCTCCCTCACCCTTCTGCCAATTGGAATGTCTGAATATCATCACCTAGGAGCTATCCAGGAGGCATCATAATCAGATACTGTTTCATCTAGATTCTTTCGAAATCAAGGCGCAATGGCTCTACTCTGAGAACCACCTATGGTGTAGTCCCCCACCATTTCAGTGAATCTTATTACCACCGCTTGCATCTGCAAACATATTATTCCAGTCACTGCTCACGGCTCATGCCCACGGGTGAAGAGAGAAGCATTGATCAACTTGTTATTCAACAGCTTTGTCCTCATGCGCCGTTCTCTCCTTAAAGTGAGGACGAAGCAGAGAAGTCTGAGTTCCCAGGGTCTCCCAAGGAAAACTGCTCCTGAGTTTGTTCAGACTAACTGCAGTTCTAAAGACTCCTGGGATGAGGAGCACAAGTACCACGTCACCTTGCGTAGGACAGAGAAACAAGTGCTCCATCCTGGAACCAGGCCTCGGGAGGCCTTAGCACGTGGGACCCAGCCTCTGGTGGGCAAACACCTGCAGCAGAAGCTGTCGGGTTCTGGTGCTTGGAGGATCAGGTGGAAGTCAAATGCAGTCCAACTATTTATAAATTCTTAATTTTGAGACATTTTCAAAATAATAATTTTATATTTGGTCATTTGTTTTATTGTGGTTGTTTACTTTCATTTTTAACAAGATGTCACTAAACCAGACAATCTTTTAGAAACAAATATTTGACCTCAGCTCAGGCCTTTTTAAAAACACCAGCATTTCTTTCACATTAATTAGTTCGTAGTAGGTAGAGGGCTAATTACCTGAGCTCTATTTAATGACACTGTCTGAACTTTAGCCGCTGAATTCTAAATGAGAATTGGCTCTCATACACACAAACAACAATAAAAGGTATTTAACAGTAATTGTCTGGCAGCAAAAAAAGAGGATGACATTTCAGAGGATGGCGTCGCTGCTAATTGAGCTCAGTTTTACCTGAAGATTTATGAAGACGCTAAAGAGTGAGTTGTCCTCAGCTCTGCAAGGACACCCTGCACCTGAAAGACAGACGACGAGGCAGAATGCCTTTTAATGTGCACACTCTCAAACGCACACAGAGGTTGGTTTTTATCTAGTGGTGAAATATAGTACTGGGGTTGGGTGGGTTTGGGGGAGTAGGGGGTGCCAATACAAGGCTTTTGTCTCAACTGGATTCATCTCAAAAGAAAAGAAACACAAACATGGTTCAGTTTAACTAAAACAGGCCTACTCTCTCACTTTCTACTGCTTTAAAAAAAGTAAAAGACGAGCGAAAGAGAGATGTGAACTGCACGCCTCTAATTACTGAAACTGCAAAAATGCTGCGGCAAAAGACAAACAAACAAGCAATAAATGTGCCTGTCATTGAGGTGTATTGTCTGTAAAGGTTATAAAAAACCCTGAAAACTCAAGAGATGGCAGAGATAAGAAGAAAAACCTGTTTGGGAAGGTGAAATCCATCTGTTGCTCCGAGTTCAGACTCTGCTTATCTGAGTCTGTTCAACAGATGGGTCAAATCCAGTGTCATTTAAACACTGTTTACCCAGTTGACTTACTAAGCTTCCTGCAAACATTCATGGTGTCTCGGCATGTTTTCAGTTGAGCAGGGAGTTTAGAGACAGATGCCACACAGTGCTGCTAATAGCTGCAGTTCATAAAGACAGTTGGTATCACCTTGTTCCTTCAACACAAAGCCTAACTCACAAAGTGAGTAGGCTTTGCAAGTAGGGTAAACCCTGGTGTAACATAAAAACGCGAGCCTTCCAACATCCAAGAACCACCAGTAATGAGATTTTTAGCTTTTTACAGATCCATATAAATCGGGAGCTATTGGCAAAACATCTAAAAGCAGTTAACGCTGTACGTCTTAAACACGTCTATTCAAAAATGAAAAGAACAAATGGCTGACTGGCTTTTTGGCCCGTTTGAGATGGACAGAGGAGAAGCCACAGAAACCAGATCTTGTGAAGAGAGACCCGAGCAGAAACGTGAACGTGGGTAGCTCCTAGGTGAGGTTTACTGGACATGTCCTACTGGGAGGAGGCTCTGGGTAGACCCAGGACATGTAGACATGTTTCTACGCTTGCCTGGGAATGCCTCTGTGTTCCCTCGGATGAGGTGGAGGAAGTGGGTGGTGGTCAAGCTGGTTCTTTCTGGTTATTATGACCAATCCAAACCTCTTGGATGGTTTGCATCATGCAGTAGGTCACATTGCTTGTGAGACAATTCCGTTAAAAATCCTCCAAAAAAATGTATCATGTATCAACAGCACAAACACAAAAAAAGAGGTAAGGTCTAGCAAACACTGATTGGTTCAGTCTAAAGCAGCCACACCCCTAACACCAGGAAAGTGTCGAGACAAGATGCTGGGCTTTGTAACACGGGTCTATGGTCCCCATCAAAAAATAAAAGCTGTTATTGATTCTGAGGCAAGTAGGAGATTCAGTCATCATATTAAATTTTGCTGCCATCAAAGTTCTTCTTCATTCAACCTAAAGACAAACAGGATAAAGGAATGGGAGTAAATCAGAAAGCGAGGACACCTTTGCAGCCACAGCCCTTAAACAAAATTTCCTCAGATTCAACTGGGAATCGTAACATTCCAGTGAATTACAGAAATGTCCTTTCCCAGGTTTTATGGCCTTCCTGCTTTACGGCTGCTGTACCATCCCCACAGGAACAGTTTGGAAAAAATTAAACTGTGCTGGTGCTGGAAGCTTCTGCAAAGAAATCCGCATGTACTAAAATATATAAAAACAGCTTTCCTCTTTTTTCTCTCTCAGGTGCGCTGGTTTGGTCTTATCTCTGAATGACACTGAAAGTTTTAATGAGTTTATCCAGTATAAAGACACATATTTGGGATTTTTTTTGCCAGGAAATGCCTCAAGATTTAAGGTTTAGCTTTTCCTCATGCCCCTGAACACAAAATTGTTTAAAAAGAAAAAGAGGGATAGAAAGAGGGAGGGGAGGTGAAGAGAAAGTAGTTGTGGCCTTGTACGAACTAATCATTAGTTAGTACCTAGAAAAGTTAAACCATCCTCTACACTTCTTGAAGTTAGTTTTGGTGAAAAAAATATAATCACATTTATAAGCTAGTGGTTAACGATTTCAAGCAGCCAGACCATCAAGCAAAGTCTTTTGTTTTTAATGCTCCTCAGTACGCATATCCATAAAGGACTTATATATTCAAGGCTGCAATGAAAAGAGAAAAATCCACAAAAAACCTTCTTTTGTTTCTTTGAATGAAGAATTTGAAAGTCAACAAATCGGTACTAAAATAAATATTAAGGTTTGATAGTTAATATTAACAATAAGCAGCTACAGTTTGGGTGTTCGGGTGCGCTGTTGTTCTGCCAGTTTTTCCATTTAAAAAAACTGGTTTCTTCTTTTTTTGTTTGCTGAAGTAAATAAAACTCTGTGCCAGGAACAGGCTGATTATTGAAGACTGATTCCTGCTACAGCAGACAACATTTTGCATCAATAATCTGTTGAGCTGAAACAGGAGCTGAAAAATACACATATCTATATACTGGAACAGATTCATTATCATTCGTGTGTGGGACCTCATCGTTGCAGCTTTTGATCAATCACCTCACTTAAATCTGATCAGACTAAGGAGTGTTTACTGTTACAATCAGCATCAGGCTTTCACATCATCACCTTCATATCTAGAATCTCTCCAGATCTGTCGCCTCATTGGCAGGTTGTTATCCTTCTCCCAGTGTGTCACAGTGAGGCAGCCCTTGGATTTCATTACGCCACTCATTGATTCGCAGAACTAAGATGGAGCGGGACTCTAAAGGATGACAACTGGCAGCATGTCGGCCTGTCCATCTTCCTCTGCCAGCATCATCCAGTTCTCCACCTCTGCCACCAAGAAAGACGGTGTAATGGAAGGGAGATGGAGGCGTGGTGTAGAAGAGGAAAAATGGGATGACAGCAGAGAGGAGAGAAGGAAGGAGTGTCCCATCAGGTGACATTATTTTTTATCTTAGATGGCAAAAAAAATGCATCCAAAATGCACCAAGTGCAAAAATTTAATTTATCTTCACCAGTTTATTCAGTACTTTTGTAAACAGTATACACTGTAAAAGGAAAGAAGAAACAGGGGCAGAAAATTTTTAAAATACATTTAACCCTGGAACACTGTCACAGAGTGATTTTCACCTGAGCAAATATATTTACATGATTTTCAATATGTTGCATTTGTCTGAGTGTCATGTGCTTCAACTATTGTCTTTGATGTTTTGGAAGCCTTTGGTGTTTCCCTACCCCAAAGCCCGATTTTTCCTACAGGCATGTGTTTGGGTGGATTTCAGCCAGTGATCGTGTTAGTGTATAAAATCCGGCGCATTTCAAGGGTGACAACATTCAGGCTCACCATATTTACTGTCCTTTGTGAACTACAGTTGTCATCCTTTTGCAGGCTTGGTGTCTCTGGCATCCCAGCTAATGAGTAACATATAGGTAAATTTGTTTAAGTTGGAAATGGTTAGCTGATTACTGTTAGCGATCGATCTGCTGCAGAACGGTGGCATGACCCTTGTGGGCACAGTAAAAGCAAACAGAAGGGAGATCCCGCAAGTGATAAAAGGTAAAGAAAATCTCATGCCAGGCTCCAGTGCATTCGCCAAAGAAATAACCTTGGTGTCCTTCCTCCCTGACAAAGCTTCAAAAAAGAAGGTTGTCCTGCTCCTGTTATCCATGCACACACTACCAGGCATAGGCCCCACTCGCAAGCCTGAAGTGATTGAATTTGACAACCAAACAAAGGGAGGCGTTGATACTTCAGGTGGCTGTAGCTCAGGAGGTAGAGCAGGTCACCTGCTGATCGGAAGGTTAGTGGGTCGATCCCTGGCTCCTCCAGTTTGCATGTCAAGTATCCTTGGGCAAGATACTAACCTCAAGTTGCTCTCTGATGCATCCGTCGGAGTCTGAATGTAGTTAGGAAGCACTAAGTATAGAAGAAAGTGCTTGTGTGATTGGATGAATGTTGTATAGAAGACTTTGAGTGCTCTGGGTACGCTTTGAGTACACTATATAAGAATCAGTCAATTTACCATTTAGATGTGTGTTCACTATGGCTCTGAAAAAAAACCCAAGAGATGGCATGATCAGTGTTGGTGTGATGAACTCGTGGATCATTCGCAATGAGACTACAATAAAGAGGTGACAACCAAATGCAGAGGAGGCCTTATATACAGGCTTTGGCACTGGCACTCATCAAACCATTGGTAGAGGAGATGCTCCCCTCTTCAAATCCCTCATGTCAACTCAGAGTCCTTACCTGTAGCGTGCTCGACATCCATAGACGTGTCACTCTTGCAGGTGAGGCAGGACCAGTGGTAGTCCCTTGGTGAGGTGTGCTGGTGAGGTGAGGCTTGGACAGGAAGTGTGTTCACGCCATTACTACCCTGCGTGCAGTGTTGGGAAGGTTACTTTTAAAATGTATTCCATTACAGATTACAGAATACATGCCCCAAAATGTATTCTGTAACGTATTCCGTTACGTTACTCAATGAGAGTAACGTATTTTGAATACTTTGCATTACTTAATATATTATCATGCTGTTTACAACTACGTGAATGTACTATTGCTGTGATTTATTACTGTTACGTAGTAAAGGGACCTCTGGCTAATACGTCGGGTTCTGTGTCGGGCTCGTAGCCAAAAACTAGCTTTACTTTGTTGTCTGGGTCAACTTTGCTAGCAAGAGACAGAGAGAGGCGTTGAAAGGCTGCTCCAACGGAACTTATTGTTTTGGAGAAAAACACGAACACAGTGTACAGTCGAGTCTTAATAGCTTACTTACAACTGGGCTCGTCAGGCACTCTTCTTGGCTGCAGTGGTTATTATTACATTTACATGCTTCCAGCTCCTGTTTTTGCTCGATGACAACTTGTACTTTTCCTTTTTCTCCCTCCTCGCGCTCACAGACACATAACGGGTATGGCAATTCATTCTCCCTGCAGCACGGACTACACTGCCTATGATGCTACATCCTTTAGAGCTATGCCTGTAGCATTCTGCCTATTAGCTTAGCACAACAACAAAAAGCCGCTCTCTCACCCAGGAAACACGCAGAGAGACAGCGTCACCCTGTAACCATGGCAACCGTAACGCTGCCGCCTGGAACAACAGAACGTAGCTGTCAAACAAAACCCAAACAGGCCTGACCCGTGACAATATGAAACAGGGAAGTACCGCCGTGTAATCCATTTATTTCAACAAAGTAACTGTATTCTAAATACCACCTTTTTAAACGGTAACTGTAACGGAATACAGTTACTCATATTTTGTATTTTAGATACGTAACGGTGGTACATGTATTTCGTTACTCCCCAACACTGCCTGCGTGTACTGACTGCATGTCAGGAATAGGTAAGTAACAGTAACTAATTTGCATGTTATCCTTATTTAGTGCAGTGGTTAAGAATAAATATCACAAAGTGGTGATTTCCAAGGGAATCCATATGGTGAAAAAAATATTTTAGTCAACTGGTCATTTTTACCCACTCAAAAAATGCCATTTTTTTGTTTCTCTCTCCTGCAGCTGTTAGCATGTCAAGGAGACTGTGCCTTCACCAGGGAGGTCTCAAATGTCCCAAGAATGGGTGGACCAAAGACCAGCTTTCCAGGGTCATTATTTTTTTTATTTTTTGTTTTTTGTTTAGGAATCTGTTTGTTCTCGAATTCCTAATTTTTCAGTAATTTTGGAGCATTTTTAGGGTCCCCCCATTACACTTTTTTTTCATTTTGTTAGACATGGCACAGTTGAAAATAAAAGAAGACCACTCTAATTTTTCATGTGTTGTCATATTTTTATATATTTTATTGACAAGTACTTTTTGTTGAGTATATTATATCGGGTAAAAATCACCCGGCATTAGTGATGGTGTTACTATTTATAGCGACAGTGTTCTAGGGTTAATAAACACTTTAAATCAGGGTGAAGTAAAAGGAATGATCAAAATCAAACTATGAAGAATATATGGATATACTGGGTGACTGTAGCTGCTGTGACTGCCTTTTAAACGTGAACAATCAAAGCACGAAGCCAAAGGACAGCATGTGCATATCTTAGAGAATTTAACTGCATCCCAAATACTGCTGGGGTCTCAGCCTGCCCAGGAGTGACGCAGACACTGGAAGCTGGTGTACGTTTGGTGAAGTTTATTCACTTAATCAGTGGTTAGATTTGTGTACACATCTAAAGAGCTGAAATGGAAACTATTTGCATATTCATAAATCCAAGATTTTTTTTTTCAGAGTGAAGACATACACGTCATTTCATGTCACTTCTTAGGGTTTATGCTAAAATCATGCAAATGATTTTCAAAGCAGAGTATTTTTAAGGAGCCATCGCATCGTCAGGATCACATCTAAGAAAAGAGAACATGAAGAATTCTTCGGCTAGGGTTCACTGAGATTCAGCCTGTGTGAAAGCCGTGCCCTCGCCCTCTATATGTAATAGACCATCAGCAGCCAGCACACTATGATAACAATACACGGTCTCTTACATGTAGGGCACATCATCCAGACATTCTCCAACTATAAAATACAAATATTCATATTAACTCCATGCAGAGGTGAAATCTGAGAGGAAACACTTTACCTGAAACTGGGTCTAAAGATGTAAATACAATGACATACCAGGCTGAAGCTTGTCAGGCTGGATGCTTCCCAGATCAGTTTTTATTGAATTTCACTGACTGATTTTGCCCAGATTAGCTCGGAGACATCTGGCTACCATCACTGCAGCTACACCTGAAACCAGATTACAACTTCCTGTTTATGCTCCGTCTGCTGTCTTACATTCACTCTGGACTCAATTTGAAAACAAAGAAGCATCATATTGGAGATTTTTGTATATCAGTGGATCCTGTCTAGTATTAAAGTGAAACTTCCTCCTAAATATCTAGAGTTTATTTTTATGTTTCCCCAGATTTGACTTCTTTAACTCTCAATCTTTCTCTATTTTCTTATTTCTCTCCCTTATACTTCTTTTTAATAAAGCAGAAATTTGATGTGACATTTTACACTCTGTAATGCACTCTGTGCATTTACTTTTCCTCGCCTCACTCCCTCCTGTTGCACCTTTCACACCTCCCCATGCTTTGACCGATGCCCATCCTTTTCCCTTTCACACTCGTCATCCTCTCCTCCTCCTCTGCTGCCTGTTTGAAGCCCGAGAGACGAGGCCGGTCCCACGGGGATGTTTCAAATGAATATTAAAGTCGAGTTTTATCGGGTCAAACTGGACAGTTTTGTGTGTGCTTCAGCTGAAATGTCATTGTATCTAAAGCACATCATATAAGAAATGACAATATAGACAACACAGAGCGATTTGCCTTTTAGGCGAAAGTTCATTATTAATAAATGAACTTCACCTGAAAACTACATTTTCCATGTTTAAAAGGATAGATTAGATACAGTTTACCCAAAGCATAGTTTACATGTATTATGCTTCACCTTAGCTCACCTGGTCTTTTTAAACAGAACAATTTACCTAAAGGGGACATATTCTGCTCGTTTCCAGCTCCATATCATAATTCTTGCTCTATACTAGAGTAGCTTTGCATGAATCAAACATCCAAATAATTTATCTTTGTTTAAGAGTCTTTTATGGCCAACCTCACTTGAAGCTAAGTTACTACTGGACACCATTCATAAACAGAAGGGTTTGAACAGCAAGTGGGCGGGGCTTTTGTCCCAGACATGACGATTTAAAGATATCGACTCTTTATGACATCACGCAGAGCCAACAGTAGACTCCATTCAGAGCAGTCTTTCCCATACATGAATCTCATTATTTAAAACCTTCCCGTGTTTTATATTAACAAGCACGACTGGAGCTGCATGTATGACAAAGATGCATGAACACTCATCGCACACAGAGCACCAGTCTTTGTTCCGTCAAAGATCATATTAAGTGAGCCTTACATTCTATCTTCAGTCTTTCAAAGTGTTTGGATGATAATGTTTAATCCAATTTAGCTGCCATTTAGTGTCAAAATAATCTGAACTTCATTTACGTTTTCTGTTCAATTTTAATGGAAAAGTGAAAATGGAGGCAGCTGAAGGGCAAACGTCAGCAGTCAGGAAGGAGACAAAGGAACCAAAGAAACAGAGAAAGGAAAACTAATTAAGAGGAGTTATCAGTCAGAGCTGCAAACAGAAACAGAGATCACATCTGATTTCTGTCCATAGTGGCCCTGAACACCAGGTCAAACTCTCACCCTCTTCAGTTTTGGACATTTGCCTGACAAAAAAATCCAATAATGATAATAACGTAATTCAGTTGATTGTGCGATGGTTAGGTGTTCTTTGGCAGCTTGCTAATGAGGATGCATTTGCACTCTGAATAGTGCAGCAGTACGAACACAAAATGAGAAATTCCTCGCAGGAAATGTTCCCACCCTGCCCCCCCGAAAGCCCCGCCCAGCTAGCTGGAGATAACATTGAAGTCACCAAAGATTAACGAAGGCTCTTCTCTGTGTACAACACCACCAGAGACTCAGTTCTGTCTAGAAATGCCAAAACAGGATGAGAGAATAAGGAAGCCTGCATCTTTATTTTCCAACAGCGGTTATCGGTTTCAGGGTTTGACAGGAATTTGGCAGCAGGCTTTTCCGTGGAGTTTTCTCTGCCGGTTTTCCCCACAATGTACCTGGCTAACTTCCATCCACGTTCAACTTTAACCCTCTGAAGGCATCTTCGTTCCTGCATGTAGGAGTCTGGGACGTGACTTCGCTGTCGACCTTCTGTTTCTGCAAAATAAAAACTGGGCTTCAGCTAGAGCAGAGCTCTGGTACGAACGACTGTGTTAGGAGGGAATTTGGCTCACATTTTGAAATTTCCTCTGCTGTGATAAAACGCTGGGATGAAAGTTCAAATGCAAAACAAGTTAACACTGAAGTGGAGAAACATTTTGAAGAAAAAATAATTCTGTTGCCATTTCTAATTATAAGCTTTATCAACTAAGGTTTATTCAGATGTTTTAATAATGACAGAATTATTCATCCCACATGTAAACTGATGTTAAGGATGACAACAAAAACGTAGAATTAAGCTGCTTATTCACAAACTGTATATCAAAGATGGATGGGTCAGGTTACGTGAAGACCATGGACTCCAAATGCAGATTCTTCCCAAATGAGTAACAAAAGAAAGTAATTGATGGTAAAACAAAACACAGAAACACTCGAGCTATAGGCTGAACACAGGAAACAGGATGATGTGACAAAGAGCCGAGGCAAACTGAGGGAATAAATAAACAAGGGCAAAGGGGAGACGCCTGGGAATACAAAATCTAATAATGAGACATAGGAAGGCACTTGGACTCATGACCAGCAAAACAACACAAGAACTGAACATGGGGACATCACTGACAGAAGCTGTACATGGGGAAGGAATATTATAAGCATAATAGTAATGTAACAGATGCACCAAGAAGAAAACACAAAAAGCAATCTAAGAAACAAACTGAAGACAATAAATAATCAATACAACTGAAGATGCTCAACAAAGTGGCTAACAAGAATAAACAATGGGGACCAATACTAAATAATGAGAAGAACTCAAAGTACATAATAGACAATCCTTCTCAAAACCCCCGAAAATAATGAACTGGCAGCAAACTCAAAACTCTGGCATTATGTCGCCCACTCTGTATCTTACGTGTTCAATTATAAGCTAATGATGTGAATTCAATTCAATTCAATTTTATTTATATAGCGCCAATATCACAGCAACAGTCTCCTCAAGGCGCTTTGTATTGCACAGTAGATCGTATAATAATCAGTGCTGGGTAAGTTACTTTAAAATAGTAACTTAGTTACATTACTAGTTACTTCTATCAAAAGTAACTCAGTTACTTTAAGTTACTCGTTACTTTCAACGTAACTAGTTACTAGGGAAAGTAACTTTGGTTTTACTCAGAATTCTCTTGTTAATGTGTTGCTTCCATAACTTTGCCAGTCTTCTAGCTTGCTTACTTGCCACAAGTGCACTGTGCCACCTTCCAATAGAAAGGAAAAGATAATGTGCACATTTCCACGAGAGAAATCCCACGCCTGGACCGTCATTGACTGCTGCCATGATTCTAGCCTACGTCACAGCGTCATGTGCGCTTTTTACATCCAACACAAAAACTGCAGTCGTGGTGCTTTGATTGTACTCAGAACTCGGAAATTCTGCCTTCTAAATAGGAAGATGTAGGTAACACCAGACTGCAGATGAGCTGCATACAGGGCTGGACTGGGACAAAAAATCGGCCCGGGCGTTTTGACTAGAGACCGGCCCACCATTATAGGAAAAATCATAAAGCCTTTGAATGAAAACAAACACTGTTGTGACAGTGATGTACACTGTCTTGATGGTATATTTGCATCAATCTATCAATCGTTTGTTGTAAGATTCAGATAATTATTTTTTAAAAGCTAGACATTTTAAATGAGAATAAGAAAGAAAAGTATTTCTTTGTGCCCACCTCTCCCTGTTAATGCCCTACCTGGCCCCCCTGGCAAAACTTTGCTAGATCCGCACCTGCACAGTTACCAGCTGTCAGCTACCTAAAAAGGATCCTGGTGTTATTTGTCTCTCAGAAACAGTTCATAACTTCCCTTCAACTCATTTATGTCACCTAAAAGGTAAACCTGTTTCTCCATCACCTGTTCAGCTCTGATGATTCAGTAAGGACATCTCCTGGTTTCATCTTCATGTTTCCCTCTCACCAGATAACCAAACCGACATCATGACCAGCAGCTTTTTTGCAGCTGTGGCTCCAGCAAACATCAGCTGATACTAGAAATTAATATTAAATAAATTCTAACAACAGCTGATCAAGCTTAAACGTGCTGCTGTTGTTTAACGTGACATTGGCTGGTTTCCTCTTTCTGGCGCAAAGTGGGTGATAAACAAACAAGAGAGCCGATCAGCTGATCATTGATCAGTTTTCATGATTGAAGTAGAAACAGGAGAGAGAGGGGAGAGAATGAAAGAAGAAGAGGCAGCTGTGCAGCAAAGACACAGAATAACTCCAGCTTTGTGTCTTTTTCATTGTAGCTGAATTACGGGACAAACTGTTCCTTTTCACCTCAATAAGAAACGCGTAATATTTTCTCTGAATACCAGACGGGACAGTTGGCAACTCTAATAACTTATGAACAAAATAAAGTTCAACATCATTAACTTCATAGCACCCACCCAGCTGTATAGAAACTCTGTCATGCTAGCTAGTACGCAGTACGGAAAAAGTCAGAATAATGAAAATAAACTCCACCTAAACTTGGTTTATATCTGACTCGGATAGCCTGCAGGTCATAACTTCTTACCTGAAGTTGAGTTCACATTTGGACCGGCGGCCGCCTCGGGTCTCTTTTCCTTCTGCGTCCCCTTTCCCTCATCCATCTCTGATAATAATACATACAGAGATAAACCCAACAATCAAATAACCCCCTATTAGCAAGCACTTTGGCGACAGTGGCAAGGAAAAACTCCCTTTTAACAGGAAGAAACCTCCAGCAGAACCAGGTTTAGGAAGGGGCGGGGCCATCTGCTCCGACCGGTTTGGGTGAGAGAAGGAAAACAAGATAAGACATGCTGTGGAAGAGAGACACAGATTAATAACAGGTATTAATCTCTGTGACTGGAAAGGAAAAACTCAATGCATCATGGGAATCCCCCGGCAGCCTACATCTCCAGCGACACCTAAAGTAATAGTGAACAACTTTATTAAATGATGAGTGTGTTTCAGTTTGTAGCCTTCGTCAGGGTCACTGCAAAGTGTCAAATAGTTTGTGTGTAAATAAAAAACAGGAAACAGAAAAAAATCCAAAAATCCAATTTAGTCCACCCTCACAAATAAACCGATTGACATTTAACAAGGTGGTACTAGTTAATTGATTAATTGGTTAAGCCACAGCCTCACTAAAACTGCAGCATGGGCATCAACAGTCTGTTAATAATATTAACCACACAAAAAATGTATTTGTCAGATAACTCAATTACTTTTTTGGGGAGCACGTTGGCTTCATTTTCCATTTTCTACCCATAGAAGTGTCCGCTGATTTGTTGCATGGGACATAACTCAGGAAGTGGCAAAGAAGGTTGTTGTAAATGAGGAAGTTTGGTGTGTAATGTGCGGTTCATGTTTGAAATCTTTATTTATTTATTTATTTTTGTCTGCTGTCTAACCCCAACGAAACAGAAAAGGAGAATTTTAAAACAAAAGAAGGAAGTTACAAAGAAGAAGTTGGAGATTCACTTGTTTCAGGAAAAAAAAGAAAGAATTGTAGCCTCTCAAGGGATATATCTTTATTTCTACCTATGTGTCACATGTGTGGGAGTTGAACCTGAAGCCCACATGTCAAACTGATTGGCTGACTTCTGTTTCTGTAACACATCTGTCACTTTAAACATGAGCCGAGTGAATTTCAGATAATCTGAGTCACCTTCAGAGTTAACATCCAAAGCGTCTTCCGAATGCTTTCTAAACTAAATATTTCATTCGAGATCTCATTATGGTTTTCACGATTGTATTTAACTTTGGGCTCAAAGCTTCCTCTGATGAATTTCTCTCTGTGGAGGAGAAGCCAAAGGCTGGCACAATGAGTCCATCCATTTCTTCTGGAGAATTTTTCTCTTTTTTGGCTTCCCCCACCTCTGCTGCTGTTAATTCCCGAGATCTGTCCTTTTCTCTGACATTTGCACAAATGCTAAAGGGCCCAGGCTGTTTGCCTTCCTCCATGATGGAAGACGAGAAGTCTGGCTCAGTGGCAGCCGCAGAGAGCTCGATATATGAATTCAGCCAGGTTTCCTTCCACATGCGCGAGGCCCGGGGATGAAATCCATCTCTCTGTGATGAGACAATGATTTGCTGAGCTCCATTGTGGCTGCAGAGAGGCAGCAGAGGAGCGAATTTGCATGTAAATGCACGAGGAAATGATTTTGCAGTAACAGTGAGGCAACGTGCCCCTTCTTTACCTGCTGTGTTTGCTCTGGTGTCACAAAACAGCGTCTCGCAACACAGACCCTGCTGTAGAGTAAAACCCATCTACATCTGAGATATCGGTTCTAACTCAAGTGATGCTCATGTGAAATGACCACAACAAAGGAAGGGGGTGATTACTATTGCTTTGTGAAAGCTATTTTTAAAGCGACTGTAATTTAATTAAGATAAAAGTTGGAAAAAAGATTTTCAGCCTGGGTTTGGGTGTTCCAGCTGTGTGACTCACAAAACTTGCTTCACAACTGGTCTTGAAATGAACTGCACGGTATACTGCATAACTGACCCAACACCAACCACTTCAACATTGTGCATTTCCACTGTGAATATTGGACTTAATGGAACTCTGGAAGCAGTGGCGATTACAGTGACTACCCATGACAGATTCATTTTACACAAAATCCTAAAAAACTACCCACAGAAGGAATAAAACTCCGAAAAATGGAATAAGTTCCCCACAAATGACAAAAATCATGCATATTTAGTTAAGGGACTTTTATTATAGAAGATGAGCAAAGAGCTGTCAATTTGAGGTAAATAGATAAATAGTTCAAGTACACCAAAGTATACGGAATAGACTTTAGCAGTGAATAGGCAGACTACAGAACGGAGCAATCGTCAGCTGACATTGAGCTGTATGCCAAGAGTGAACGAGACATCGATTCACTGATCCACACCACCAGGATGTACAGCAACAACATGTCGTTCAGACTCGAGAAGTGTAGTTGGATGGTAACAAAGAGAGGGAAGGTAGTCGAACTGAGGGGATCAAACTACCAGAAGGCAACATTGCAGACACTGAGGAAGCTACAAGTGCCTGGGAATCCCACAGGCAAATGAGAACCTCAAAGAGGCCACTAGGAAAGCTGCAACCACCAAGTACCTGCAGAGGGTCGGGCAAGTCCTGAGGAGACAGCTATCTAGTAAGAACAAGATCCAGGCTATCAACACCTACACCCTGCCTGTGATCAAGTACCCTGCTGGGATAATAAGCTGGCCAAAGGAGGAGATAGAAGCCACTGACATTAAGACAATGAAGCACCTGACCATGCATGGAGGGTTTCACATCGAGTCCAGCACCCTTAGACTGTACACTAAGCAGAGGGAACTAGCCGAGGGACTAGTGAGTGTCAGTATCACAGTCCAGGATGAGACAACAAACATCCACGAGTACATCAGGAAGATTGCCACAACCAATTGCTCGCTGAATGAATACCTCAGGCAGCAAAAACCCAAAAAAGAGGAGCAAGAGGAGGAACCATCAAGGAAAGACAGACCCCAGTAGAGTATGTATGACCAGGCTGGACAAAGCTTGACTGAATGACAGCGCAGAGGCACTAATCATGGCAGCACAGGAACAAGCTCTGAGCACAAGATCCATAAAGGCTGGGGTCTATCACACCAGGCAAGACCCCAGGTGCAGGCTGTGTAAAGATGCCCCTGAGACAATCCAGCACATAACAGCAGGATGCAAGATGCTAGCAGGGAGGGCATACATGGAACGCCATAACAGTAGCTGGCATAGTATACAGAAACATCTGTGCCGAGTATGGCCTGGAAGTCCTAAAGTCAAAATGGGAATGCACCCTAGGGTGGTCGAGAATGGCCGAGCCAAGATCCTGTGGGACTTCCAGATACAGACGGACAAAATGGTGGTGGCTAACCAACCAGAAATAGTAGTGGTAACTTTAGCTGGTTATTAATATAGGATTGGATGACAGAAGCTCGAGGTATGTCCCTTATTTCACGCAGTTTGAGCTGGATTCCACTCACCCTGGGAGGGTTAAGCAGAACCACTTTGGTTTAGTATCGGTTGAAACAGTTTATCCCAGTGATCGTATGAGTTATACATCTGTTTATCTTTGAAGAAAACTCAAAAGATTATTTTGAACAGCAAATTTAATTAGGGATTTTACCATCGGCAGTAGAGAGACGACATTCTGTGTCAAACTCCAAACTTCATGTTCAGGGTTCTATAAGGTCTATATCCAAGAAACAAAGGTGACTGCAGCAAACTACCAGCAACCAAAGTATTTTTTTAAAGATTCTCAATGCAGCACTTTTACTTTTTTAAAACCAGCTTCACCTAGCAACCTCGTAGTGATTCCCTTTTAACCACTGGTTACTAGGTAAAATTGTCTGAGTAGTCTTCAAAGCAATGCCCAACAACATCCAGCAAGCACTCGCAACCAGTTGAGGACTGCTGTAGTCTTTTTGGTCACAATCCTCGCTAAAGGACCAAACTGATGATGTGGGATGTGAAGTATTACCTCATGGCTGCACTGAACACATAATGCATGCGTGCTGTTTCCGGAGCAGATGCTGCAGATACTTTGCATTTTCACTGTAATCAGTGAAAGTGGCTGTACCAGGCACAAGAGCAGCTTTGGAGTGGTGCTTATCAGGTGTGGGAATCCACTCAGCAAACATAAAAACAGACTGATCTTCTGTTTTCCTTTTTTTTTTCAGTTTTGGTACTTTTCATACGTAAACTACCAGTACACAGGAAATGACTCTAGTATTGGCATTTATTTTAGCATTATCAGCTGGGAGTTGTTTATTTTACACAGTCTACAGTCGGTAGTTTAGTTAGCCATGCTGCGATCTCTCTGAAAAACAAAGTTTCACAGTTTTCACAGGGTCCAAAAGCAGAACGCAAAACAACCCCTAAAAGAAACCTCACCACCTTGTTAGCTGTGTATAATTTTAGTGGCTACACCTGCAGCACGAATTCCGCACAAAGGTGTGAAGCACGTAGCACTGCTCTGTGAATGGTCCGCATATGCCACACATTCACTGTGGCCACAAAGTCAGGGAGTGTATTGGGCTTAATGACACACATGCACACACAGTTAGATACTGCATAGGAGTTCTTCCACTTTCCCACACATTATATCGAGTCTGCTACAATTTCATACCCTACAGACAGATCAAACCTCCTCTTTTGTCTCCCTCTAGCAGCCATAAATGGTGCGCTCACCTCTGCGAACTGCCGAGAAGGTCACAGTTTCACAGGCCTCTGTGTCAATCTTTAATTGCACCAAAATTACACGCATCAAGCCAAGCAGCTCCATCAAGGACTGCTCTGTGATAATCATTGCTTTCAACTAGTCATGTGTCTGTGTGAACTGAAGGGATGCTGCACTATTAACAGTAAAGCAGAGGAAAACAGCAGGGGATGAAAAAGATGGTGGCGTTTGAGTGGAGGGTAAAGAAGACAGCAGGAAGAGAAAATCCGTTGACATGTCCCTAAAATGTCTCAGAGCGCCTCAGAGTTGGTAATTACCTGCATTTTCCATATTCACTTCTGTATTAATTCACCTTAATGCCAAAATATTACAGCCTTAATCTCGTGCAAATACCTACCTGTCACGGCAGGCTTGCGTGTGATTATGACAATGAGAAGAGAGGAGCAAGGTGTGAGCAGAGGGAATGGAAGAGACAGAAATGCAGCTGCCACGTTGATTAAGAAAGCCGAGGCTGAGAGGAGACAGGAGGCCACGGCCAGGCTCAGCACAGGTGTGAATCCTCACAGAGCTCCGTGTGGATTGTGTGGAATAGCACTGTGGAAAAACCCTGAAGTACTGATCTGATGAAGGTGAGATATTTTTATTACAGCCCAGAAGACTGCACTTTCTGAGCTCCTAATGCTAAAAAGCCAAAGACATTGGGTTCTGTATGCTCTGAGAGGGGTTATTCCAAAGTCAGTGAGGTCTTTTGGTTGATCCTAGCAGTAGGGCAACTGTTTAGGGACTGTTTATGAGACTGGCGTTCAAGCAAAAACTGGAAACCCATCACCGAAAAAAGAAACAACGTCACTGCTCCCTCGTTGATGCAATACCATGGATGTTGACTAGGTGATGCATCCAACCCACCAACACAAGTTATCTGTACAAACTCTGACAAAAGCCAGACAACATGCTGTGTGACTGTCAGGAGTAACCACATGATTTTCAGCTGAAAAAACAAGATACATTTTCAGCCTTTTCATCTCTTGCTTCTTTCAACATTTAAACTTCAAAATGCTCAAAAACACAGTCTCAGAGGTGACGCAAGCCAACATGTCTATTTTGTGCTTCGAGTGTTTAGTTTTGGTGAACACTGGTGTTGGTTGGTTGCATAAATGGTTAAAGCAGTGACATTCTGTCTAGTCAAAGGAGAGGCCACTCACTGCATGAAAATAAAAGATAATGTTCAAAAATTACCAGTGTGTGCTTGTGTATCTGAAACACACTCTGGATCTCCTCCAGCTTTTCAAGGTCCCAACTTTTTATTTTTATTTTGGTGAAGTAGGTTTATGCTTGTGAGACAGTCAGCATCATTGCATTGGTGTGGTCTCCTCTACACCAGTGGCACTATGGCAGTTACCACAGTTCCAGTCATTGGTGCTCAATGTTCTCCTTTAGTTTCACTCTTGAGGACAAACTCATAGCAGCATTCAGCTCTCAGTTGATGTTTGCTCTCTGCTGTGGTTAATTCAAAATGTGCAAATGCAGCTGTCACCGTAACTAACTAATCTAAAATGAGTGCATGAAAAGATAACCTGCCTTTTTAAAATGGGAATAGTCCCAGAACTTAATAACTGCATCTTTTTTACCTACAAATCACAACATTAAAACCCAAAGATTGTTTAGGTCCCTGTTTAGTTTGTTGGGTTGGTGGTAGAAGATCCTTTGTGACTGGCGACTACAGAGTTATATTAGAGAATAATGAATCATTCAATCCCCAGAGGTCACAAATCGGTCTTTGATCTTCAAAAGTTCATCTTGCAGATATTTGACATTATCACAGTGAAAGCAGCACCGGGATGTTTAGTTTGGAGCCAGCGTGCACTCGCATGTTATCATTTTAACATTTTCCACCTGCTAAAGGACCTGATTTCTGACAACAGTTTGATTATAATACTGTTTTTTGGGGCATTTCTGTTAATTAACTCTCTAAAAGCTGCCAATTCTCTATCCACAGTACAGAGGAAATATATATACACCGGTATATAAAAGTAAAACAAGCACAGCAGTGCTCTAACAGTAGTCCTAATACACTTAGGCCATCAGAGAGCTGACAGGGATAAGTGAAATCACAGCAGGTGGAAAGCTGCGATCACGCTCGTGTGCCCGTCTTTCAGGTGCCAGATCGATCTGATGGATGAGCTGGGATGATCATTTGCCTGCTGCGTGATGGGGCCAAACCAGCGGTCTGATTAACCAGCAGAATGGAGGACAGCCAATCCGGGCACTCCCCTCCAGCAGCAGTTAAAGGCCTCTTATAGATTTTCCTGGAGCGTCTTTACTCTTCAATCACAGAGCTACTTCATCAAGAAGCATCAATCAGCATCCAGTAGAGCGGCCAGTAATTACAGGGGGCCACTTCCAGGCGCTGATTTCTCCCCGAGCCGGCGTCATCGTCAGTCGCCAAACCCTCGCCAGTGACCATTCGATCCCCTTAGAGCTGGCCTAGCCTCAAATAGATGGCACACTTCAGCCAGTCTCATAAGCCAGGTGGATTTTTGTTTTTTAAATTCAGGTTTTTCTTAGCAGGCTGGAATGAAATCAGGCTCCTGAGAGGGGGAAAAAGCCTGATAGATGCCAGTGATGGCTAGAAAGAATTCAAACTGCAAGTCAGAGGTCAGTCAAACTCATCTGCTTGAGAGCCTCAGAAGGCTGTGTTCACACCACACACATTAGCGTGGTCGTAATCCTCAAATCCCTAACTTTAAAGAGTAATTCCAGGCTATTCAACTTAGGTCTTTCTCATGTTTAACATTATTCTCATCAAGTTAATATTTGACATCTTGGAACATGATGGTGTTACTAAAGAGAGGTATCTAGCAGTCAGACTATCAGGCAGGTTGAAAATGAACAGGCAGTTTAAGGAAGATTATCTAAAGCACTATATTTGGATGTCAAACTGAAAGGGAGTGCAGCTAAAATAGCTGTAATAATGTTTAAAGCAGGTGGTCAGTACATTCCAGCGTCATGCAGAAAGGACAACACATCAGAACCAGACACCACATACCAGGATGCATCTGTGGAAGACAAATGATTAAAACCACATTTTAAAATGTTTTATTTATAAGTTCTTTAAAAGTTGATTAAATCAGCAAACATCGGTAAAAGGCATTTAACAAATGAATATTAATGTAAAGTCAGTGAAGTTTATTTATAAAGTGCCAAACAATCAAGTTCAGAAAAGCTCTGAATAATGATAATAAAATAATAATATGATGGAAAATACATAAATACAGTTAAAAGCAATACAGCACAAAAAGAAATTAAGGAAAGAAGATAATGAAAATAGTTACTGGTAATATAAATAAACAGAAAGCTTCATTAAATAAGTTTTAAATCAATTTTTAAACAAGTCCACACAGACAGCTAAATGAGACTGGACTGGCAGACTAGCTGCGTGTTTGATAAGAAGCCCACATAAATAATCTGGAGCTTGTCCACTGAACCTCGTGGAGCACCACGCGACAGGTTAGAGAGGAAGAGAACGTGCTTACCCCAACAGATAAAGTCCTGTCAGGTAAATGTGATCAAAACCAGTCTTAAGCATATTAACTAACATCCTATGGTCAGTATAAAAGGCTGCACTGAGGTCAAGTAACAAAAATATTGCAGGCAACATGTTGTGTAATGTCTTCATTGGACCTTTTGCTGATATTTAAATGAAACTGCTTAGTAGGCATCACTTTTTGTCATGGTTTGCTGGGCAAACCGTGTCGGGGTGTGGAAGAAGGACCCAAAGTGCTGGCACTGTTGTGGTGTGAGTGAGCTTTATTGTGGAGAGGAACATACAAGAAAAAGTGAGGGTGGCGAGAACAGAACTGAGAAATAACCTAAACTGGAAAAAACTAAGAACTAACAACAAATCTGAGATACCATTGATTCATCATGTGACCAGAGGTCATGTAACCTCTCTTGCCATAACTGTTCTCGGTTATCAGACCATTCTGACAGGACAAATGTGGTCCAGAGGTCCAGCTGAAGGACTCCGATTAGAAAAACAGAAGATTAACAGACTGCTAGCAGCTATAACTGCAACTTTAGCAAGGTTTATAGCAACTTGAAAAACTTTTTGTTCTTTATTTTGATATGTCTGTTATCACTAAGGTGATATAAATGTCCAGCTGGACTGTAAATATGACTGGGGCTGTCTATATTTTTATTTTTTTCAGCAGTTTTTTTTGTTCCAAAATTTTGCTTACCTGAGCGAGTGTGTTACCTGTCTAGTTGTCACATATTTTTATGTCTTGTATCTTGACCATGTTTTATGTTCTGGGGAGCACAAAGGGAAAATGAATAGAAATGTCAGCTTCAGCTCTGCCTCAGTCGCTGCTGTATTCTCCCACTGATCAATAAATGACTCATTACTCTAAAAATGGAGCGGGAGGGGCAGAGAGCGAGAGAGTGAGCTGTGATGTAGTGTTGTAATGGGGTCATGCTTGTCTTTTGAGAGGTCATCAGTACGCTCTCTGTGTATATATGTAAATATGTGTATCTGCTGAGTCAGCAGGTCATGTGACAGCAAAGCTCAATCGCAGAGCAAATGTTGTTTCCCAGGCTGATTTGGACCTTAAAGAACCCAACAGAGGAAATTCATCTTAAAACAACAACAAAGAAAAATATAAAGGAGCCAAGAAGCTCCTAAGTGACAGGAATTCTGGGTATGAGTGTGTGGTACATTTCAGTTCAGTTCAATTCAGTCAGCTCCACCCTACAATAATACATACAGAGAAAAAAACCCAATAATCATATGACCCCCTAGCACTTTGACGACAGTGGGAAAGAAAAACTCCCTTTTAACAGGAAGAAACCTCCATCAGAACCAGGCTCAGGGAGGGGCGGGGCCATCTGCTGCGACTGGTTGGGGTGAGAGAAGGAAGACAGTATAAAAGACATGCTGTGGAAGAAAGCAAGAGATTAATAAGCCGCCAGCAGCGACACATCGTGCAACAGAACAAAGTGTCCAGATGGAGGAACTGCTGTCCGATGTTTGCTGGGCGGTTGGAAATATCACCAACAGGTGGAGCTTGGTGGATTATTTTTCCCACCTGCTTAATGATCAACACGCTGCATGACAGAGATCCTACAGATGTGGGCTGATGGCAGCGCTCTGTGACAGTTTACACCTGCACAACCTGAGTTGTTTTACTGATACAGAGAGCATTCTAATACCCAGTGTAAACGTGGGTCGAAGAATCAGGAGGCCTGTAGTTGCAGAATGTGAAAAACCTTTGTTTGCCTTCAACATCTGCAGTGCCTCTTTAGATTGATATATGACTTAGATGGAGTAAAATTCAGCAGAAAGTCTTTGTCATCTCATTATGAATAACAAAGTTCAACACAGTAACTTTATTTATTTAGAATATAAATATAAAACGTTGCTGGAAGTCTGGATAGCATTACCATTGCTTCTCCTTGCATCTCCATAATATGTTTCAGTTCCAAGACTTGACTGTCTGCACCATCAGACTTTAGTCAGAGGATGTTTTAGACAGTTAGCGATGCACCAGTTCAATCCTTGGATTGGATATCAGTCTGATCCTGACTCAAAAAGCTGATCGTGTATCAGTGACAGGCTGATGTAATGAATTCAGTTTCATGTTGACAACACCATTCATCACAGTGGAAGCCGAGATGATGCGGTGCTCCCCGTCAGCTTTTCTCACTCTCGTTATGTTTGGTGTAACACTTGTTATGAAGCAAAAGCTTGTTTTCTTGCAGGCACACAATACATGAAGCTATCGTCGATTCAAATGATATTTAAGAGACTGACAGCGGGGCAAGAAGAAAGTAGTGCAACTGTATCAGACGGCAGTTTGAGGTGAAGACTCATATTGAACTAATTATCTGAAAAACATAAATGCATTTGTTTTCTCTTAATCTCAAAAGGTACTGATCATTTTTTTAGGAAATGCATATTCTAGCACATTCTATTATTTTCTTATTTTTTCACAGGTCCATTTGCAAAATTAAAAAAAGCAATGTTTGAGCAAAACTGATGTTTATGCCTTACACATAAAAGAACAATTACCAGTCTCTTCCTGTGCACTGGTATCAGTGGATCAGTCCTCTGCCTCTGTCCAAAGCTGGACCAGGTGCTCTTAAAAGGAAGTGGCTTTAGTCCTAACCAGTCAGCTCCAGGTACCAAGAAGTTTTTTTAGGTCCAGTTTTCTGGAAGTGTGCTTCAGACCTGTGCAGCATTCTGATGGAAGCTTACAGCACAGGTGTTTGAGGAATTTATAACCATTTCATTTCCACATGTTGGCATAAAACCTCGTGTACACACACACACACACAGACTCAGAGCGAGTCAGATGGTGACAGTAATGAGGGCCTTGGGCTGCAGTGCAGGTGATGTGGCGTCACAGAAAACACGCATCGGATTAGATTCACCCCAACAGAGTCTCCTTCCACTTCAACCAGCCACTTATTCCTGTTTCATAAGACGAGGAAAGAGGATGACACTTCAGAGAGCATTCATCCCCTTTCTCTCTTTCTTCCATGCACAAAGAAATCGAGAGGGGAGAGGAGGAGGAGGAGAGATCTCCGTCTTCTAACTTATTCTGATGGCGTATCTTCTCCCCATCAGTCACGCATGGCTGCTAATCCTCTGCTATGCTTCTACAGAAAAGGAAAGAGAGGGAGGAGGGGGTCAGAAAGATGTGACAGAGTATATTTGCATTCAGGAGGAAAGTTATAGAACGAGGGATGAATCCTCGATGGGAGAAGCCATTATCAGCTCGCAGGTTATTCGGATGGTGAGAAAAAGAACGAGCGAAAAAGAGGCGAGAAATAAACCTGCTGCTCTCAGGTTGCGTTAAGCTCAAAAGGTGAACAGTCATCTCGGCCCATTAGAGAAGTGAGAGCGACGCCTTTTTATTCTTTAAGATGACAGACCGAGTCGCGAGCTGCTCTCAGATCAGAGTATGTCAGGAGGCGATGGTGACAACGATCAGCAAAAGCGGCGGCAACGGCGGGATTTAAAGAGCAGGTCAGGCCACTTTAAAATTCTAGCCTCAGAGCACGAGCTGCCAGTTGTCTGACAGTCTGATTGTCTTAAGAATAATCACTTCCAGATCTGCTGCTTAATGGCATTGTCTGCTCTGACGTTGCCACCTTAAAGCCTCATGTGCACTTAGTTCACATTCCGATTTCTTTTTTAAAAGAAGAGTTATTCTTACAAGTACTTGCACCAAAAGAAGGGAAAAAGAGTCGAGAGAAATGTAAACCCGTCAAAGACTACAGCAAGTTCAGAACATGAAACAAGAGCAAGGATCTGAAAAATGAGTAACAGAATAATTATGTATAATTAGTGACTGTTTGTAGCTACAGTCAAGCAATACACGCTCCATTTTACAAGATTAACAAGGCACAAAAAATCCTTAGGATAAATAAACTGTATTCACAGTCAGTTTCATTATGTTTGAAAAGATTGTCTTAGCAACCGGCATAGTAACCCTTTATCTGAATTAAAGTCACTGCTTAAATCAGTGTCATTGCAGCTGAATACTTAATATCTAAGCACTTCCATTATCTGCATTTAATCACCCCAAAAACTACACACAGCATCACTGCGAGATCAATAAAAGCACTCAAAGTTCTGGAGCAGAAACTGGATCTTTGGCAGATATGATCAGTTTGTTTACAGCAGTACACAAGACTCTAAAAGATAGATGTCGCCCACCAGATTTGGACTCTGATTTGAAGGTTTTAATGCATTTATTTATTTAATACTGTTCTGGAGCTACAAGTGAGGTTTACATTATCAGCTAATTCTAGCTAGCCAGGTTAGCAGATGGCAGGTTAGCATCTACAGACACACATATAAGCTAATCAGTGCAGAGTAACAGACAAAATGCTCAACTTTCACTCAGCAAAAAAGTAGCACAGCCTTCTTGAATAGTACTTTTGGGCCTGTTGAGCCATTTTAATGCATTTAATGCAATTAGCTAACAAACAGTTCCTAGCAGGAAGCTGTTTGTGTGGAGAGGAGTGTAGCAGGTTGGCCTTTATATTTGTAACTGATCTGCAATGATCTTGTTTTTCAGCGGCATCATTTTTGCTGGATGGGATCAGGTCTGGTCCGATGATTTTAACCTCACTTTGATCACTGTTTCTTACCCGAGCTTCAGATTTCTAAATAAAGTAGTCCTCTTTAGCTCAATGAAAGCATTTCTCCAGAGACACCATCTTTGCCGAGTTACGCCCACCTCTAAGCAATTATATTCCTGTCTTAATATCTTGTTCGACTTTGAAACATTTTGGGGTTTTGTGATATGTTTAAAACAGTGATTCAGTTCTGTTTCCAAGAACCTTTTTACCACTCACAGTTACAACACACCATGTGACTAAATTCCTGATTAAACTAAAAAAGGAAAATAGCTTTGTGTGACTATGTGTGACTGCAGGTGTGTAAACTGTGTGCCGCATAACAAGAAACCAGACTGAAGGGACACTGTGTTCTCTACTGGATGTGGGCCTGTGTTGATGGCAATATTTTAACCTGAGATTGTCGTCATCAGGAAGCCATTCTCACAAATTGAAATGATAAATGCTGAATGAACTTCTGGTTATTGGAACCTCCCCGCGATTATTTAAGCCAAGAAATGGAACGAGGTTTGTTTTCAGGGTGCAGGACGCCAACTAAAGCCCGTTCTGTCTCTCGTGTGACAGTGGGGAAAAATGGATGTCAGTACAGGTCATGAATTCATAGATGATGAAATAAATTGCCAATAATTGCTTCAGCGTGAGCTGAAGCAGACATTTTCTTCTCCATCATCAGCTCAGATACGACGTTTCTCTCCGTTTTTCCTCTCAAATGAAAACCGCCACAGATTGTTTCCTAACGAGACTGGGCGAGCGAGACAAGACATCTGTGCCCGTCTCATGGTCTCCTCCGTCAGTTGCCACGGCAACCGCGATAAGCCCCACTTCCTCTTGACCACCGAGCCGCTTAGGAGTACCTCCATCATTATCCCAAGGTGTTTTCAATGAGGAGGCTATTGTGAAGGTGCGCTGGCTGACTGTCTCCCTCCACTTATTTTCTTGCATGTATACAATGTGTAGGGGCTGAATGTGGTCAACACAGAAGCTCTGAATATCACTGCTATCCAGGTGTAATGATATTGGCGGTAACTCATGCTATCAAATAATCAGTCTCTGCTCTGAATGCATCCTTTACCTGATCTCACGAAAATGAGGCACATTAACAGTTGAGCGTGGGGTTAGACATGCAAATTATGATTATGCAGTGATTGAACTAAACTAAACTGACATAAATACATCCAGAAGATTGCAGCAAAACCTCCCGGAGTAACTCATATCCAGGGTGTTCCCCAGCCTTTTTGAGTGTTGTGTGCAAAACACGAAACTTTTACACAACTTGGACACAGGTTAGACTTTCCAAGTGACAGCTGTCTATGTGTTTTTGCTCAGGGCTCAATGTATGGGAAACATATTGGATCCATACACTACCAAATGAAAGAGCAGAAAGGTTCAAATGACCAACCAACCCAATATCACACCAAAGCGTTTAACAGACATTTATGCAGAAGTTGCATTACCAGCAGGGGGAGATAATATAACCAAAGACAAGAGGTCAAGAACAAAAAACGTATGAAGTACATGTCCTTAAATGTCAGAGATGATTAAGCTAGGCGGCTAATATTTTTGTACGTGTAAATTTGTTAACAATGTCTGATTAAACGCCTTCCCTGTGATTATCTTCATGTTGGCTTGAAATAAAATACCTCCCTCTGCTGTTACAGATGACATCATGGCTCTTTCATGTTGCTATAAATGCCACCACAATGGATGCTGTTCAATAGTAATAAAAAAAATGACTGAAACCAAGTAGAGCAGAGTTGAGTCGAGTCAAGCAAAAAGGGTACTAGTGGAAAAGAAGCTTTTGATTCCCGTCAATTTAAAGCAAACTGGGCATCAGAGTGTGTTTTTGGCAGAGGGCAGGAAGTCAGGACAGTATTGCATTGCAGCGAGTGAGATGTTTTTGTGTTTCACGAGTAACATACGGAGACAGAACAAAACGTGAAACAACAGAATTCAACCAAAGCATGCTGGGTTATGAACTGACTTTTATTTTCTCCATATGTGAAGTTTGTACTTTTATATATCTATAGAAGTACCTCATTACCCACAGTGAACAGAATTTTTTATACATGTCTTTATACATTACACTGTTTCATATAAATGATTTTTATATCTGTGAAGTACACATCGGCATTTCCAGTTAATAACTGTTACTTTTTTACTTTAAGTGTGCATAGCTGACCATAGACTTTTCTGTGTTGTTTATATTAGATATGCGATATGATTCATTATAACACATGAAAATAATCGTCAACATGAAATCATTCCAATTTGCCGAAGCTATCAGTCTTCTATATGCTGTGAACAACTAAAGCTTCAGAAATGCACTGCAGAGGAAAGAGAGGGGTCGAGCACTCTGCCATGTCTGTAGACTTTGCAGAAAATATGCAGGCAACATGTTAACATTTTAAAAATTTGCAGCCATCTTTGTGATGTTGTGTGCTGTAGAAACCCACTCGAAAAATGCATTTTAAAAAACGATAGAATTATTCAGAGTCATTTAGTTATTGCTGCTTTTCCATCGCTGTTTTCCACAAATCCATGTGATCAAAGCCTCATCACGTAACTCGTAAATTCAGCGTCACTGTTGCCTTGGTGCCCATATAGATTTAGAAAGTTTACTTAACATATAGAGAGACACGCTGGCAAACATTTTCATACTTTACTTAGGCAATTAAAAGTGATCGTCTTTCTCTTTACTCAATTAAGCTAATCTGAGTTTATAATCCTAATTATTAATTTAGCATAATTAAAAGAGCGTTATGATATGTATTAGTGCATGTTCATGTTTAAGAGTAAATACAGATACATTAACCAACATGTAGAATGTAATTTTCCTGCTGCTTCATTCTGACATTTTCTTTCATAATAGTGTAAAAATTCACCACAAGTGTCATTTGATACAAGCACGGTCGGCAGTCAGACACCCGGAGGAAGATGGCTGTGGCAGAAACACACCTCACAGTCCTGGCTGCGGAATCCATAAGTGCATTTTAAATGTGACTCACATTCACTGTTAGATTTTTGTGGATTCTGAGAATCTCAGTTGATATGAAGCTTAAAGTTTGAGCTGTAGTTTTGTAGACCCAGATGATATTAGAAGTCTCTGAGGCTCATATGGCATCAGCAGATCAAATATATATTTCTGACCATTTTGACTTGGATTATTTTTTACTTGTAATATGGTGTTTATATTCTACATCACATTGTTTTAACTTTGGAATAATTAACTTAAAATGCAAACCTTACACAAAAAGGCCTCTTGTTTTGGGAACACGGTGCTAACCACTGGACCACTATTTTAAATCTTGTGCATGTGTCAAGTGTAATATTTTATATATATTTAAATGTTTTACGCATTTTGGATGACTATAGGAAAAGTAATCATATAATTATATGCATTTTGAGCTCCTAAGTTGAGCCCCATCTTTCTATTTCTATTTTAATTGAGTGTCTGTAACAAAGTTTCCACCAGGGATTAAAAGATGCTCTTATTCTGAAAATGAAAATCTGCGGTTATGGATATGCTGAACATTTAAAGATATACTGGGGGAAAATCTGAATGTTGTTTTTACTAAGAATCATTAAATATTATTAACCATCAATAAAGAAAAAAAAAACATTGACCAAAAGCAGGAGTGGGCTTAACAAAGTTAGAAAGATGCTCCGGTAAGTCCCACATGCCTTACATCCCAGTATTCACATTATTCATTTCATTTCTGTCTGCAGTAATAAGCCCACGGATCGTTTAAAGGAAGTTTTCTGAATCATTTCCCTGAATCATTCTGTTTATTCATAACTCCATCTGAGTTTCACATCATCACATTTTAACTAGCAGATCCGTGAGTTATAAATTATCATTTTCTCCCACAGTTTTACAAGGTTTCATTAATATTTTACTACTAGCATAAAGACCCAAATTGTAATATGATTTTATTTGTATTCATTCCCATCATTATCCCGTTTCCCCCCCCCCCATTGTTTTTTCTTCTCCGTAATCCGTACACCTCCTCACTGCTGCTGTTAACAAACCAATTTCCCCTCTGGGTTCAATAAAAACACAACTGCCTGAAATAGGGAGAGAGGGAAATGACTTAAATTCTACTGGAGGCTGATAGAAGAAAAATAAATTTTAATCAGGATTTACATCTGAAATACAGTTTCAGAAAAACTGGGTCCAATCAGAAAGCAAATCATGTTCCAAGTCAAAGATGAAGCTTTAAAGCTGCTGTACAAAAATATATTGTTGTTACATGCACTACATACATGCTCTATAAGCTTTACACTGTTAGCACTATTTAAAATCACTCAGTTATGTGAAAAGTGTTTTTTTCTTTCTTTTGCCTCCGCAGCATGGTGGCGTGGTGGTTAGCACTATAGTCTTGAGTTCAAATCCACTCCCTTCTGCGTGGGTTCTCTCCAGGTACTCTGGCTTCTTCCCACAGTAAAAGACTTGCAGTTTTGGTTTGGTTAGCTGCTGATTCTGCATTGCCCATAGGTGTGAATGATTGTCTGTCTCTCTGTGTTAGTCCTGCGACAGGCTGGCGATGAGTCCAGGGTGTATCCTGCCTCTCTGGGAAAGGCTCTAGGAACCCGAGATCCCTCCAACATCCAACTCACCTTCATAAATCTCATCATTCCAATTTCAAGTGTTGAGATATCAGTTTTCTCAGTAACTCAGTCCAACAGCAGTCATCCCACACTCACTTCCATTTATCCCTGTGCCAAATTTATATAAGGTTTCCCCTTCTTAACTCTTCTTTTAATGGAGGTTTTATTCTAGACTTGGTACCACATTAACCTCTTAGCTGGTTTCTGTGCTTGAGGTGACCCATGTGTAGAAACAACTGCGAGTGAGACCAAAGTCAAGTAAGAATTTACACTAATGTTTCCTGTCTGAGGGCCTCACAGCTTCTCTTCTAATTGTATAAAATGAAAATATTCAAGCTGACTTTAGCTCAACTGAAATGCCAGTATGCTCACTTCATTTTGCAGTAAAGTTCCCACTATTCTTTTACACATGCATTGAATGGATCCCCATTTCTAATAACATTTCTTTTTTATTTGATGCAAAATATGACTTTTTAACTCCCTGAAGAAAGTTTTAGCTTTGTGTGAGATCGGGCTGAATCCAACTAAAAGTCTGCACAGAGCTGCAGATTTGGCCGAACAGCATTAGGATGATACCAAAGTTGATAAATGCTGGTATTTTGGGTTGTTTGATTCCTGTAGACAAGAGCTCTTCATTTGTTCATGTCCACTTGTCATTCACAGTCACCATACTAAAGATTAATACTGTTCATCATTTGCAGGTTGTTTGTTATTGAGCAGCAGATGATTTAATTCTGTTCCTATTATTGGTTATTTGAATTACTTTTATTATGTACTTGTTAATCAATTCAGATGCATTGATTGGTGTGTTTTTATGAACACATGAAAGGTTGACTTTTGACCTACTGTGTAATCCTCACAGCAGATCCATACTTCAAAAATGCTTTTATAAAATTTTATTCATGTGCTCTAGATTAATCTATCTAACAGAATATTAAATATTTCCAATATGCAAAATCTGAAATATCTGCAGCAGCAAATGGAATACAGATCAATGCAGCAGTAATATCAATCCATGAACATGTGAAAAAAGCACTTTAAAATTTGCAGTTTTGCTTGTATAAGGCTTGAACGCTCGGCTCTGATTTGACCCACAGATTAATAACGTAATGGCTTTAACGTAATTTAAGAGCAAGTTAGTTGGAACTGAACTTCAAGGGGTTAAAGAGGTGTGTATTTAACCCGAGTCTGTTCCTGTCCCTAAAAAGTGCCACCCCCCACACAGAAAGCAAGGAGCAGACAAAATGTCTGTTGCTCTCGAACTCTAATTGGTCCTCAAAGATAAAAAAAAAAACCACAGTCTCTCCATCTCCGCATGTCCTGCCTGACCTCAAGTGCTCTCTTGTTTCCTATTAGTTTTAATTGACTCCATCTCCCTTCATGTGTTGACCTCCAGTCCCCTCCTCTTCCTCCGACGGAGGCTGTCTACAGATCGCTCTGGTGAGGGCTGCCGCGCCATCCATCAGGGGCAAGAGAGCGGCAGCAGGAAGTTATGTCAGGAAGTTGGTAGTTTAGCGAGGTGGATGGAAGGTGACTCGTCAGGCTCGGCAGCTAGTTGCGTCCGGCGGCTGTCAGAATGCCTGACCTCCCCCTGCTCTCGACATGACAGAGAGGACGGCTGAGTGTCAGCTTAACTGCTCAGCCTGTCATGTCTGTCACGCCCGGCGATACAGGAAGTCATGTTTTCTGACCGTGGTAGGAGCAGTTGAAGCATTTTTTCTTTTATCCTTTCATCCTGGATTCAACTTTTTTTCCCCTCCCATACGGTGCCACGGACCTCAGAGCAGCTTGCTGTCACAAGATGAAGCTTCCTGGCAGGTTTCTCCGCCGCTCGTAAAGGTTTTATAGGAAGTAGATGAGTTTGGACAGAAGGAGATGAGCCAAAGAGGGCGCGTTTTTTTATTTCTGAACACTCTAAGCAATCTGTCTGTAAATCTAACACGACCCGTCACACCTACTATCTCCTCCCACAGTTCTCAATGACTTTGGCTTCATTCAACTCTTCATTTGACTTCTCGTATGCTTGTTGCCCTTTGTCTCTCAGATGTGTGCTGATGACTTGCTTAAGTTTTGCTTCCTGGTTCATGTCCTTGGAACTCTTTTCTAGATCCCATATGATGAAGAGGAAGTAATGTAGCCCAGGCTCTATCTCTAATTTAAGGTGGACCGACTTTTTGTCACATAGACCTTTTTTTCGGTCAACGGTAAACACGGCGGAGGTTTCACATGTGGTTGTATCAAAAAGCACATTTCATCCTGCTCCAAACAGAATTTGCATTCTGTATGAGTTCTATGATGTAACTGAGACAGGATGACCATATTAGGGATGTCATGTACAAAGGTCCCAACCAACTGCTGATTAAACATGCTCAGCATCAATTTGTGAGTTGCCAAATATGTAAATGAACATTTTCCCTTTGATGTTGATAGAAAATTAATCCATTGAGATGAATTTTCCTAAAGACATCTGTTGCTCGAAATGTGCTGTGTTTAAAAAAAAAATCTCTGAAGGCTTTGGGACCATTTGGTTACTGCACATTACAGACAAACATTTCAGGACTGGAAACTAAATCCAAACACTGAGGATAAAAACCTTTTTATGAACAGGAATTATTGCGCTGATGACTTGTGCGTGCATGCCTCATACTCCTGACTCACTGCAGTTACAGGTAATAGCTGTAGCACTGTTGGTACAATTTGCATTTCTTCATTTATTTTCATTTGAGACATTTAGACCCAGAATTTGTCTTTTTTTCCCAGCAGCACTTCACACAAGTGTGCCATATATTTTGGCTTTCAGCAATTCAGAACGAGTCCTCTTTCCTTTATTATGCGTAATGGAGTTTTAATGACGCTGTTGGTGAGGTTGGAGGAGAACAGAATTAAGTGCACACCTGAGGTGTATTGAGTGCTGGTTTACATAATGTATACCAAGGAGGCTTTAACTTCTTAATGAAGAAACATCCATTCATACCGGTGGCATTGTAAAACCTCGCATTAGAAAGTCGATTTTCTCCCCTGTTCTGAAACATTAGCCAGAAACTGAAGGAGTTAACATACGGTGAGATATTAATGTTTTCTACCCCTGCAGGGAAAATAGGAGATCTGCGAGAAGGAAAGATTCTTCCACAAATCACAGCTTCATTTCAACTATTCAGCCAAATATCCCTCTTAACAAATCATTTAGTATACCAACTCCTGAAATCTTATTTTCTTGAAACAAAAAAAGCCACCAGGGCTCAGAAAACAGCCGCTTCTAGCACCTATTAAAGTCTGGCTTAATGGAAAAGTGGCAACTGGATATTTCATAAGTCAAACGTACCTGAAGTAAATAGGTGCAGAGGGTAAGAGGTGCTAAAGAAAAGAATTTTTATCAAAGTAATATTTCTCCCTTTTCTCCTTTCACTGAACTCCTGTCACATGATTTATTGCAGCCGTTTTCAAAGTCTTTGTGCCCAAAGCACACCAAGCCAGAAATCACGACACACCTGTATTCATACCTGCACAAAATAATCTATCATCTGATATGTGAGGAAGAATTGGTCCAGCAAAACCATGTGGGTGGCAACCTAAAGAGGAAAAGGAGCTTACTATGAAGTGTTAAAAACTGTGGTGCCTGGTTCCAAAAGTGAGTCAGTCCCCAAAATATGAAACTTTACTGTGGAAATAAACATCTTTGCAGTTTGGATCCAAAAAGTGTGTTGGTAAAGTGGATCGTTTCACAACTCATCCACCTGGAATCAGGGGCTCACTGCACTCCATTTTGATGGACTCTGACAAATTTAGCTCTTAGCACCATTATGTGGCCAGGAGTAGAATTCATTACGGACTACATGCCAGCACCTCGGGACTGCAGCAGTGATGCCTCATTGCCAGATGCACTGAATGACTTCTGTGTATGCTTAAGGAACAAAAAAAGGTAACAGTGAGAAAAAACACCCCTCCTCTGGTCAGGGCTAACGTTGGGAAGACTTGGCATAAAGTCAATCCATAGAAAGCTGCTGGACCAGATAACATACCTGGCTGGGTGCTCTGGGAATGTGCTAACCAATTGGCAGATGTTCTGCTAGACATCCCTGAGCAGAGCAATGGTTGATACCTGCCTTAAAGGCAAAAGAATCATCCCTGTGCCCAAGAAGTCAACTGTGTCTTACCACAGCCATTATCAGCCTACAACACGTATCATAAAGTACTATGAAAGCTGGTCCTGAGGCTCATGAAGTCCTCTCTTCTGGAATAATTAGACCCTTTAGGTGGAGGTACAGAGCAGGTACATCAGACTGCTGTTCACAGACTTCCGCAAATCAGTCATCAACAGATTGAGTGAGCATACTGATCATGGACACCTCCTTCTGTAACAGTACCCTGCATGGTGTTCCACAAGGCTGTGTGGTCAGGCCACACTTGCTCACCCCTTTGACGCATGACTGTACTGCCACAGAGCTACACAGCGCAAACTACATCATCAAGTTTAGAGATGACAACATTGGTAAGGTGGTGGAGGTCAGCGGAGACAACGGAGATGATTGTTGACTTCAGGAGGAGCTCTGCCAGCCCAATGGGTCTGCTACTGAGACCAAGAGAAAAGTTTCTGAGAGTGAACATGGAAGGTGACCTCATACAGGCACAACCCCGAAACAGTTCAGCAGCGTCTCCACATTCTGTGAAGGCCGAAAAGGCCAACCTTCATCCTGCTATTCTTACCACATTTTACCCGAGGACAGCTGAGCACATCCTCTGCTCATACGTCAGTGTATCATGTGGGAACTGCAACAACTGAACCAAAGTCTCTCCAGCATTTTGTAATGATAGCAGAGAAGATCATGTCCTTAAATAGCAGATGTGTCTGCATGATAGACCTGCACAGCTTTTGTATGCACCTTGCTAGCTGCACCCTCCCATCCAAATGTAGTAGCATGCTCAAACGCTACATCCAGATACACAGAAACAACTTTCCTGGATTTCCTTGCCTGGATGACAGAGCATGCATGACACAGTATCCATGTGACCCCACGCCATTAGGGAACCACTAATTTACAGAATCTTTAAGATAAATAAAAATACTAAATATAATCACAAGCATGGTGTTATGGGAACATGGTGAGTCCTTGATCTTTCTCTCTCTGACTATAAAACTCTTCTGTTCTTAAGTTTTCATTCAACTTAGACACACAGGGCATCATCCAGATTAAAAAGCTCAATATTATTCAGGACTTAACATCCCAGACAGCCTCCAATTTCCTCATCAACTGGGATTTTATTTCCATGTCAGACTTCAGGATGTCCCTACTGTGTTTTCCTCCCACCGGTAATTATTTGACTCCACTTTTAGGTTTGTTTTTCCTACATATTGCAGAAACATTTGCATAATGGCTCTGCATTAAAACCAGAAAAGTGTTGCGTTATACTTACACAGTTGCTTGACTACATTAAAGCAACCTTTCTGATGGTTTATTACAACAGTCGTAGGGTACTCGGTTTTATTGGAGTTCTGTGCGTAGTCGTGCTGTGAAAGGTTTGAGATTTAGGCAGACTTTCTGCATCACATGGACAAAAATACTGAACTTTAAATGCAGTTTTTAACCAACATCAACATCAACAGTATGGATTTTCAGGATGACAGCTGGGGAGAACCACTGACAGTTCTCTATTGTGTGCTTATTATTAGTTATTAGTAAGTGGCACAGTGGTGCAACACTTAGCAATGCTGCAACATTGTAAAATGTGTGTGGGCTTGAATTTGCTGTTTGAAAAGGTGTTTTATATGGAAAACTGATCTCCCTTAAAAAAAGGACATACATCAGCTACCTGAAAGACCAACTCAACATTACGCTATTATTGCTACCCATTGTTTTCTCTGCACTGTGCGCTGGTAGAAATGCAGTGTGGTTTTGTCAGATGGTTCGATGTCTGTATTAGGAGGTTGGAAGGTGGAGGCAGTGTATCCAAGAAAACTTAGATGGCTGTGTTTTGATACTTTGATAGTTCCCATAGTTTTTCCCCACTTCCTAATTTGTTCCATGTTTCACTCACTGGTTGGAGTTATGGAAGTAAAACCTACTCGGCTAGGATTAAGCTATAAAAACATCTTTTTAAGTTTAGGAAAAAGGTTGTGGTTAAACTTCAAACAACAGTAAATCTGCTCTTTAACAACTAAGTTGCAAGTAATAGATGTGTCTCCCTCACTATAAGGGATCATACTCTCAAAGTCAGCCATGCTAGTGTCTTTTTGGAAACAATTGGTTTATTGGTGACAAACATCTGCAAATAATAATTATAACATTATATTTTTAGTTTGATGCAGAAAGAAAGTTAAAAATTAAAAGTCATGTTTTTAAATTAGCAACTTGTTTGAGATGTTTCAGGTAGGAAAACTTTTTAAACATGTATTACTTGATTTACTAGATGTAAATTATAGCTAAAAGTGATAAATTAAAACTACACGAACTTGCATAATTTCTCAAACATAAAAGAGAAAGGCATAAAATTAGCCGAGCACAGTGCTCACAGATACGCAGTTATATCAGTAAGCTATAGAAAAAGTTGTTACATGCAAGTTGCCATATATAAAGGGCATAAAAATGTCAAGCCCATGCTAAAAGAGATGAATAGGGGTAAGTTTAAGAAGCAGGCATAATGGAAAGTCATGCAAGTTTCCATTATATTCCATTGAAGCATTTTCAGAGGTTGATGTGTGCAGTATATAGTGTAATGTTCAGTATATAAATTAAAAATGATGAATATGTGATTGCACATTAACAGCTGTTCAATCAGTACAGACTGCAGGGGCATACATGGAATGTATTTTCCTTCCGTTAAGGTGGTTCTGATGCAGATCCAGTTCTGTCTTCATTAATTCTGAGGACGGCCCACATTTTAGCAGGTTAACACCAGACTGTCTTTTCTTTTTCATTTTGAAGAAAACAAAACAAGAAGTACTTAAATATTTAGGCTATATGTGGAAATATCACAGAATAAAGGAAGTCTAAAATATTACTTTTAGCGATCTTTGTGACTTCCGCCTAAGAAAGGTCCTGTATGATGCTTACATGCTCTTACTCCTCGTTGGTGGCGGTGGTGATGGTGGTGTGTGTGTGTGTGTGTGTGGGGGGGGGGGGGGGGGGGTCATTTCCTAATAGGTAAGAGTTTGCCTCTTTACCACCACCAACACCACCTAAAGGGGAACAGGATAAAAGCAGATGAAAAGCCACAGTGAGACCACAAACTCATTCAAGGAGTCATAACTCAATCAAATTTGAAAACAGAGACATACATCATCAACACGCTTTATTCTATCCGTGTTGTTCAATATACACTATGCCCTTTGGGCATAGACATGGAAGCAATACCACTGCAAAATCCACCCACCCACCTACCCACCCATTTATCCATCCTCTTCTGTTTATCTAAAGTGGGGTTGCGGTGGAAATACCCTACGCAGGTTACTCCAGACATCTCCCCTGCCACACTTTTCAGTTCCTCCTTGGGGATCCCAGGCCAGAGAAGAAATATAATCTCTCCAGTGGTTTTCCGGTGTACCAAAAATCTGACCACTGCAAACGTAAATCAGTGTGTTGTTGCTGGTAACGCAGGAGTCTTCTTCATGTGGGTCGGTTTTGTTCCAAAGCACTTTGGTCAGTGTCTTTGATGTCTTTCCTGTTCAGGGAAAAAGGTGCACTACATTAAGATCCTGTATCCTAATTAGGCAAAGACTTCACTGTACTACACTGTGTCTCCTCAAATAATATCAGCGCAGGCTGTATGATGAAATCAGGACACAGAATATAGATGTATTAAAAGTCAATGTTTGGCAGTGAGCACGTTATTTTTCTCTGAGTAAAAACTCAGTTTTGGAAGGACATTTGTTTTTTTTGAAAATCTCAGTGTGATTGATGAAACATCAAGGGGATAAATCCGTCACCGTTATCATTACCAACATGTCAGCTCGACTTTGAACACAACGCAGAGCAACCTGCCAAGGAGAAATGCTAATTATACTAATTACAAAACATAGATGTTATCCTCCGTGTGATGTGAACCACAAATGGATGTGGATGGAGGTGCCATTTTGGCATCAATAATCGCGTGTTACCATTTTACTGTGGATGAGTGCATTAAATGGAGAACTCTTTGAAGCTTCCTGGCTGTTTTGCAGCACTGAGGTCTCTTCCATAAAACCCATTAGCTTCTGTGTGATAGTGGACTGGGAGCACGCTAAAATCAGCCGCCGCTTTCTCACGTTGACCCTGAACGCAGCCTGAAAGTGTCGAGGGCGTCAGATGAGGACAGTCGCTGAGCAGTAATTACATGACAACCTTTAAATAACTGCCGCCTATAGCTGTCATTTCATAATATGTCTGTACCGGTTTGTCTGGCAGAATGTGACCACGAGTGAGTGTGGCTTGAACAGAGCAGAGCAGCAATTCATCACTGCAGTGTAGCAGGAAAAAAAATACTCTATTAAGGCTGGAAGTCTACTTTCTAAATCTGCAGTTTTCTGCAAATTTGGTCATTTTCATGATATAGTGACTAGCAAGAGAAACACATTGTTCACTGCAACTATATCCTCCTAATTGGGCAATTTAGCCTGTTTTTAAACTTGGGAAACGCATTAACAGACAGACTATTTAGTTCAGTTCACTCTGTTAACTTTCTAAAAGTAATTCCACTTTCGGTGGGCAAACATACCTGATCTAGATGTCTGCAAACTCTCCCTTCAAAGTCATGGCCGCTTCCAGGCTGGCTGCTTCTCAGATTGGCCCCTGGTTGTCTGACCGCCTGCAGGCCTGTGCAGACCAATGATCATCTTATGTGTAAGACTGACTCCACCATCATGGAGAGGCTAATCACTGGTGATGAGACCTGGATCTCCTGCTTAAGATGTAGAGAGTCAACACAAGTTTTAGTCAGAGGAGCCTGCAATGTTGAAGCCAGAAGAACGAGAGCAAATCAGGGAGAACAAACTGAGGGAAACACCAGGTGCATTTTTATGTCACCTGGCTATAGACAATGGATGTAAATTATCAGCTTTGCTAAAATACAGCAGTTTTACATCGAATGTATTAATGCATATGTATATAAACATCATTCGGGTAGCTTAGTTAGTGGCTTAGTACTGTTGCTTTAACGCATGAAGGTCCTTTTCTGCTGTTGTTTCTTCTGCTATTATCACACATTGGTTTTACCTCACTACCTGTCCGAACATCTGAACTCTGAACCCTGCGGCTACTTGTGCTGAAAAGCGTCTTATTTTAAAGAATTTTAATTTCAGTTGAAATAAAAGTTAAAAAACAAATCTGTCCCTAATTAGTCCCTACTGCATAAAGTGAAAAACTAAATAAAATGAGGCAATCTTCACTCACCACCTTCCCGGCTCGTAGTATTCACATTTGCCACATGCAACATACAAATTCATCCAAAAGCATCTCCAACTCACGAATGCTCATATCAGAATTTTCCATGGAGCAACATCAAATTGGCAGCCATTTTGGAAGGTGTGGCTTTATGTATACACACACACACACACACACACACACACACACACACACACACACATACATATATAATAATTCCCCACTTGCCCCTGTGGGCGGTCAATCCTTCAAGCTCGGGTCCTCTACCAGAGGCCTGGGAGCTTGAGGGTCCTGCGCAGTATCTTAGCTGTTCCTAGGACTGCGCTCTTCTGGACAGAGATCTCTGATGTTGTTCCCGGGATCTGCTGGAACCACTCGCCTAGTTTGGGAGTCACCGCACCTAGTGCTCCGACATCCTATTCATGTAACAACCTCCACCAGGGTTACTTGCGTAGTAGCATTCCAACAACGCCCTGTTTTCGTCTCTTGCCCACCGATGCCTTCTTGTTCCAGTAGCCCACTTCTCGTCAGGGTGCCCTGGTTCCTCAACACCTGACGCGGACCTTGTTGATCCGGGCGACATCCGAGCCGGCATGCCTTCATATTTAACAGCTAAGATACTGCGCAGGAACCTCAAGCTCCCAGGCCTCTGGTAGAGGACACAAACTTGAAGGATAGACCGCCCGCAGGGGTGAGAGGGGAATTATATATATATATATATATATATATATATATATATATATATATATATATATATATAGATAGATAGATAGATACTTTTTTAAAGAAAAATTGTCAACTGTTGACTAACAGTGACAAAGAGATCGAAACCAGTTGAATGCAAGTGTGTTCCATGTAAAAATCGAATCCTGAATTCAATTATACTCAACTAGGATGAACGGCCTAACCCTGAGGAGACCTCCATCTCTAGCTGGCTGAACTTCTTATCTGTGATTGGTGGTCAGACAATGACAACATCCCTGTTGTCATCCTTGCTGTTGATCAATGCCACAATTCCAGGCCAAATGACCTCAGCGAGGGCCGCCGTGCGAGGGCATAAGTCAGCCAGTCTTTGTTGAGCCGGCGTTCTAAAGTGGCTGTTTTCACCTCGTCGCAAAAGCAGCAGCAGCTGCCTCTGATGCTCTCCTCTGGCTCTGACACGGGCTGATTGGTGTGTCATTGAGCTCCCAGCTTTATTCGACTGTCCATCAAAGCTGAAAGCTGAAGGGTCCCTGTCTCTCTGGTTAAACTCAGCCCCCCAGGGCCCCCAAGCGCAAGGTCACTTGGCAAGTGATGTGCTGGTGACCTTGGTGGGATGGGGTATAATATGAATACAATCATGCTGAGTGGTGAAATAATGGTGCCGTAAATTCAATAAACAACCCGGTGGACCTGACATCACCTTCCTTTCATGACATCTTTTTCTGACAGGACAAAGTAATACAGCGCTCCCCGGAGAGTCCCTGAAAACAGTCAATTTCTCTGTACTAAATGTCAAGGCAGTCGTGCGTGGAAATATGAAAATGGAAGAGTGGAGGAGGAGGCACTTAACGGTGAGGAGAGGACAGCAGCACCTGCTATCAGCAGGAATCCCGCTCTCTACCTGTCTGAACATCTGAACTCTGGAGGAAAAATACAGTTAACCAGAGAGAGAGAATGGAGGACGAGCCGCAGCAGAGAGAGAGAGAGAGTGCCTAGAAAAAACAACACAATGAAGCTGGGAGCATTTTTAAACTCTGACTTTCATTTGAGCTGGAGATCAAAGAAAATCATTTGTTAATATTTCTGCCTTTTTTATGAAAAAACTAATAATAACTCTGTCAGCGGGATCCTCATTTACAGAACAGTTACTGAAGATGTCCTTTGGCATCAGTTTCTCAACTCATCACACAGACATTTAATCAAGAACCTTTGGTGTCACGTTTCAACTCACCAGCTACCTGTAGGAATATTTCAGCCCAAAGCACAACCTAAGCAAAGTGTGAGGTAGGTAGGTAGATAGATAGATAGATAGATAGATAGATAGATAGATAGATAGATAGATAGATAGATAGATAGATAGATAGATAGATAGATAGATAGATAGATAGATAGATGGATGGATGGATGGATGGATGGATGGATGGATGGATGGATGGATGGATGGATGGATGGATGGATAGATAGATAGATAGATAGATAGATAGATCTAAAAGCAAGGTAAAGCAAATGTCACCACTTTGTAATAATCGCGTCACCAGGATGTAACAGGACATATCTTCTTAACAGCTTTACCCACAGCAAGGACACAGTCATGGCTCTTCCCACCTGAGCACTGAGCAAACACCATGATAACTGATGTAGGCCAAATGATAAGTACACTTAGATGGATCTTTGCTCAGATATGTAGATATGTTCCAGAAACCTCTACTGTGCTCATGGTAAATAGCCTGTATTAGCATAACACTTTACTAGTCCCTAAGGACCCCAAAGCGCTTTACACATGCAGTCATCCACCCATTCACACACTGGTGATGGCAAGCCACAGCCACCCTGGGGCGCACTGACAGAGGCGAGGCTGCCAGACACTGGTGCCACCAGGGTGAAGTGTCTTGCCCAAGGACACAACGACCGAGACTGTCCGAGCCAGGGCTCGAACCGGCAACCTTCCAATTGCAAGGCAAACTCCCAACTCTTGAGCCACGATCGCCCACGATCGCCCCGCATCAACTCATTCAGATGTTTCACGGTTCAGCTGTTGATTTGCGTCTTGAGAGGAGGGTTGAGTTTTCCATTATATTTTTATTCAAGATTCATTGAATATCTCTCTCTTATATTTAGTAGAGCTAAACAGCTATAGAAAACAAAGCAAACTGAAGCTCTCAGAGGTTACAGTACCTCACCTCTTACAAGTTTTTGAGTGGACCTCACTGCACTTGCAGACAGAAATGTTGTGTCAGTCAACTCCTGATTCACAGATCTGGTAGTGACAGTGCAGCCACTTACCGGGTGTTAATACCAAAAATAGCACTGGACTGCATTAATTGGAGCAAACAACGTTTTCCTTTTTTGTAATTTATTCTTCTGACGCCGTTTGCATTTCTGTGGTTTCAGAAGTTTGGAGACGTGTTCTGTTTAAATGTGCACCAGTGACGTTTATCAAAAAGATTCAGTGGTATGAACTCATAATTGATAAGCATATTTTGAGAGTAAGAAATACAGTGAAGAAAACAGTAACGGCAGATGGTCGCCCCTCCCTGAGCCTGTTTCTTCCTGTTAAAAGGCAGTTTTTCCTTCCCACTGTCGTCAAAGTGCTTGCTCATAGGGATTAATATGATTGTTGGGTTTGAATGGGTTTGAATTGAATTAAAATACAAAATAATTAAAATAAAACAAAACCATTATGTCTGTACAGTGTTTTTACAGTACATCCTCTGCTTTCTCATCTTTCTTTGGGTACCAAATGAATGTGATCCAAAGATGGTTATGGTAATAGTAGTATGACTAGTTCTGTATGTGGATCCAGAACCTGACCTTTTCTGGATAAATATAAATAAATAAATAAATAAATATATAAGTGGAACGTTTTGTTTCTCCATACTGCTGTTATGTATCTGCATACAGCCTAATGCTGATAATGACTTTGACCTCAGTGAAAAGATAAAACTGTGGTACACGTGACTGTTTTCATAAGTTGTAAAAGCAGTTCTAAAAATAGGACAACTGTTTGCCTAACACAGTTAGTATAACACACTGACATTTAGACCGTATCTGAAGTGGGATTGAAGTTTAGATGAGCTTTAAACTGCATCCAGTTTATTGCTTTTTTCTTCTCTTTTTTTGAAGCGCAGTGAAAATACAGGTAGGCCTTTTTATCCTCAGTCATGTTCAGGCTGTATTGAAGCTGTTCAGTTTCCCCTCCTCCTGCAGGTGAGCGGGGTCCTCAGCTCGGCCATAAACCTCTCAGCAGCTGCTCACAGAGAGCCATTCTGCTCTGATGGACGTCGCTTCTGATGAAGGTAAAGCTGCACTGATGCCCTGAAAGGACAGTTTCATCATGATTACATTTACATTTAAAGGGTCACTTAACCCAAATTACACAGTATCTATTTTACTGTGTACGCATCGTCATTTCTGTTCATCCAGATGGTTTGAGTTTGCAGCACTTAAACTCCAGTAAAATGAAGGTGAACAGATTATCACAATGAAGCTGATAAAGTGACATTTTAAATTAGTTAGTTAAATAATTAACATCATTACGTCTGTAAAAAAAAAAAAAAAAAAAATCACGTGTCAATTTGGACTTGGCATCGTTACCGAAACATTTTGGCATCATCCTGAAATAGTTTGGTTTCTCACCTTGTGCTTCAAACTAGAAACAGAAGTTGTCTTTCTTTCTTCTCTGCAGACGTTCATGTGGAGAGTAACAGAACATTAAATTTAGGCTCACGAGTCACTCGCTAGATTCCACCTTTATACTAGCTTTATAATGTGTGGTTTGGGTAATTGGCTGTGGAAGCTCATGAAATATCAGGTTATATCATGCTGAATTTTAGTTGGCTCCAACAGCTCAGCTGATCTCAGCCTGTACACAAAGAAAATCTACTGGAACTCACAACAAAAATCACTGTGAGTTATTTCTGAGTGATTATTTTCCACACACTGCACCACTACAAACAATCAGACTTCCCCCGCCTGCTGAATCCCACTTCAACCCCTGAATATTCTCATTTTTGTGTTGAGCTGTGGAGCCAGAGTCACCCATCTACAATGCAGGCAACAGGAAATAGAGCTATTTAGTTATTTGCTTTGTTTTTCCTCTCCTTGTGTTCCACCTAACAGATGTTCATGATGAGTGAATTCACTAGAATTAGGATTTAAGTTCAAATAGAATTTGTAGACCGTTAATATTAATTTGTTATTAATGAGGTTTTTTGTAGCCCAAGTATCTGTACTTAAACAACTACAAGGGGAGTAAATGAGGAATAGCAGTAACACTAAGATGGTCCAAAGGTGCCTGAGAAGATAATGTTGAGTACGAGATCAGCCAAATGTAAATCAGGTGAGTTTTTTATCTTGTGGAACTTTAACACACCTCACAGAGGTGAAAAACTGTGAAAAGGCAGAAACTGTCACCCTAAAAGTGTCTGTTAAACAGTAAAATATGATTAAAGTAAGTTACAGACTTCATAAATTTGAAATGATGAAGCCAGGCTTTACGCAGTCACGCAGGAACTGAAAAAACTAAAAGACACACTCCTGCTCGTTTTACCAACTTGACTGTTTTCTATGTAGATTTGTGAGATTAGCTGTAAAGATTTCTCTGTAGTGGCCTCGGTGAGGGAGAGGAGAGCAGTAATGTAGAACACGAGCTCAGTTGAGTAGCTGACCTTGTTAACCTCTCTTCCGACTGTATGTTTTGACATATCTGCTGTATGTTTGCATGTATCTGTGACGGGAGGGTTTTTTTAGGGCCTTCCCAGCATTCTCCGATTTCCCATCGCCGCATTAATCCTCATGTTTTCTTGTGTAGAGCTGCAGGCCGACTCTCTGCAGCCCCTCTGCCCTCGCTTCCCCCCCCTCCCCCAGGGGACGCTCCTCCGCTGCGTCCAGACTTGTCAGAGCAGATTCTCGTCAAATTACCGATGTCCTGCATCGGGGTAATTGCTTGCCAAACCCACTCCACTGATGCAAATTTAAGGGGTCGCCTGTGATGGAGATAATGCCAAATTGGTTTTGAGATTTTGAGATGTCTACTCAGCATGGGTAGATAGATATGTGAGACCTTAAATGAAAAAAAAAAGGAAGAGATGGAATAAGGCTGTGTGCGGGGAATGCTGATTTGGCATTACTCGACATTGGAGAAGACTGATAGATTTCTCCTGCCTGCAGCGTGCTTCTCACACAGAAAATAATTGTAAAGTATATCTGGAGGGCTTATAGTGCGGCATAACAGACTCATGCACTGCAGTCATAACACCTCCTCTCTTGTCCCGTAATGTCCAATTGCCTCGGCTAAGTAGTCATTAATTGCGGTGGGGCTGATGGCCGGAGTCCAGCTCGAGTGTTGTGTGGCCCGACTGTTAATGATGCAGAGAAAGCGGCTCAAACTGGCGTCTCAGCCTCAGTGGATGGCTGAGCTGCCCCGGGCCTCTGTGATGCTGATGTCACCTGATGGGAGAGGCTCTCTGGCGCTAGTGAAGCACTCGATTGGCTCAGCCATGGGGACATATCAAACTATGCAGCTCATTCCACGAGGATTAAACTCTGGAGACTTAAGAAGTTAAGCTGAGAGTCCTCTGGGGAAGAACCCTCACATGTCTGCTGGTGGAGGGTTTTAAACTCAGACTGGGCTAAGTTGGTGGTTGTGGTGGATTTGGTAGTGAAGAGGGGCTGAAGAGGCTGTTCATGGGTAAAATGGTAATGACAGTTAAGGAGTGGTAATTAATGGAGTTAGGAGGAAAGTCCCCTCATGGGATTGGAGAGCAGGAGGCCCAAGGGCGAACAGAGAATGAACCATTTAAGCAACAATCCATCGAGTGACATCAACAAGGCTGAACAACTGAACTAAGTGTGCAGTCTATTGTCTCAGAGTTTTTGCATGTATAAAAATGGCTGTAAATCCTAAACAGTGAATGCAGACTGCTTTAAAAAATTTAAAGCTGATGCATCTTGACTGTTTGATTTAAAATCTGGTGTACAGAGGCAAGACTATGAAAAACATGCTGTACTACAAAAAGTTCTGGACCTTAAAGAGGAAAAACACAATTTTCTGATATAGCTTTAGCATTTTCACATTCCCATCAATTCAGTTCAGTTTTGTTTATACAGTGCCACAACACAACCATTGATTAAAGGTGCTTTATACTGTAAAGATGCTAAAATAATACAGAGAAAACACCAACAATCAGAGACCCTCCCTATGAGCAAGGCGAGAGCGAGAAGGAAAAACTATGGGTTACTGTGGAGATCTGCAAGCAACCAAAGTGGTCATGAGGTTTTTGGTGCAGCGCTATGTACCAAACATCCACGCATGCACGCACAAACACTCACCAGTCAGTCAGGGAATACACCTTTTTGCCTAGCAACCCATGGTTGCCATGCTGTAACTGATCACTCTTTAGTGTGATTTGCTAATAATGACATGCTAATATTAGCATGTAGCTGATATTAGCACTACAGTTCACATTCCATTTGCCTTGTTTACGAATAACTTCTTGCATTTATCATGTAACATTCCCCGCTGTCCCATATCTTAAAGTCAAAATGCTAACATTACTTTAGCAGTATAACAAAGTGGACTAAATGGCAGCTGTGGATCTGCATAAAGAAAGGGCAGCTTGTGTAAATGCCTAAAGGTCACTAGCACTACAAAATTACAGAGATTTTTAGCTAATTAAACAAACACCAGTTTGCTTCTTTGCTAGCAGCTGCATTCCCTAATTATCTAATGAGTGGGCCTGCGAATGAGAGGAAAGGTGAGCTCCTCAGCTCTGTCACACCTCACATACTGCCACCAGTCAAAGGCCAATGAGCTCTGGATGTTTGTGTGAGGCAACATTTCAGAGGCTAATGAAATATTTTGTCATCCGGAATCGTCCCCCTGGTCTTCCCATCATACCTTTGTCACTTCGCTTCCTTTTCCTTCACAGCGAATGCTCAACATTGTCACTGCGGGACTTAACAAGCCTGGCAAATAATTAAAATTCAACCAAATGATGAAATAGTTGCAACAAAGCGTCCTTGAAGGGTCGTCAGGGCCCGTTCTGAAAGCAGCAAGGGGGTGGGGGGGGGGGGGGGGGGGAGAGAAAGCAGCGCTCTTTTTTTTCTCTTCACAGAGAATAATGTTAAGCTGCTGCTCCCAGCTTAAGGGCCTCTTAAATTGGAAAGGCACTGGCCTATAGAGACATGTACCTGTCAAACAAATACCACACGCCTCTGATTCTCTCTCTCCTCTTTCTCTCCGGCTTCATTTTAAACTCTCAGATGGTATTCAAGTCAGACGCGGGGTGCCGTAGAGATTGTTGGGTTTGAGAACAGAGATGGGGATTCGCCTCTTAGAGGTATCACAGCGACGCTGCTGTCGGAGGAATTAAGAGGTGAACTCGGCGGCCCTCCGGTGATCCGCTGAGAAGATGTTTCTCACGGCCCAAAGGAAGCCCGTCGAGTCAAAATGTACGATGGCGGCATGGTACAGTTAAAGTGTAACAATGAACACGTTAGAATCTGAAAGGAGATTTTTTTTAAAAATATTGTTGGGTTTTTTTGGTTTGTTCATTGTAAAGGTTAGGAGTCAAAGGAATTTCAGGGTGGCGAACACATTCAAATTCAGTTTGCACTAATATCTTGGAGGTTTTCTGTGTCTTTGCTTACTATATAAATCTCAAAGTAGGCCTCCTTTGTGTCAATGAAAGCCTCACTGAAAATATAAAGATAAGCTCTGGCAGACTTGGTTCTATGGTGGGCTTTAAAGGGTTAAGCTTCAGTGTGAGTGGATCTGACTGAGAAACTGAGGGACACTGAATGTTCAAAGGGTATCGGCTGGTCAGTCTCAAGGCCTGCTTTATTCTCTCTTTTCCTCTAATGGGACCGTCATAAGATTTTATGTTAAATAAGATGAGAAACCGACCATTTGATGTCTTTTTTTATCCAGATGATTTAGCTTCATTTATCATTTAGATTTTTTTTTAATGGTTTTTGAGTCCGCCAACAAAAAATGATTGTTAATTTTTTTTCATGTCTGAGCTCAAACTTCATATCCTGAATGGCTGTTATGAGGAGCAAATTAGCTATAGAGATCAAACAGCTTAACATGTACCATGTTATAGACATAGTTATTGCTGCTCTAAGGCTGGCTACGGGCACTGACTCACTTTTGGAGCCTCTAGTGGACATTAGATGAACTGCAGATTTGAGTTGGTAGGAACCATTCTAGGAGGAGTTGGTTAGGGTACAACCAGATACTCCATAGAGATGGGAGTCACTAAAGCTTTCGAGTCGTCACTGTTTTTACTGTTGTCTGTTACAATATTAAAAATTTGTTTTATGAGCACTTTCCAAATCCATATGCATCGTCTCCCCTGTCTCCTCTACTCTCTTCTCTCTTTCCTCTGCTGGCTGTCAGTCTGACCGAGCATCACGGTTGAAACTGGCTTCCTTCCCTGTGCCAGGGGAATTGATCTGTTTGGTCCCCTGACACTCCCTGTTAGCATTGATTAACCAGTGAGTCACGCTACCTCTACAAAGACAACGTTTGAAGCCTTCATTTTTTTCCCTTAATTATTTAGAGTCACAGCGAGGTGCACGCTCATCCCAACCTCATACATCATGCAAAATACTCTGACTGACATCCACACTGCTTTCAGGCGTTTTTCCTGTAAACCGGGAGTGTTTGTTTTAGTCGTGAGCTCTGGGGCAGGAGGTGCAGTTAGCGTATGCTGTGATGGGAAGCTGAGAGCTGAATTACCACTAATGGCTGCGGCTGAGCGGAGTGAGGGATGATTTTATGGATGAAGTCATGTATTTTTCCTCAGATTTAAAGGTCTCTCTGAGAGGCCCGTTAGCGTTCACGGCTGCATTCACTGGGCTGTTGTGCTCCCATCATCCAACTCCGGCTCAGTCTATTTCTGCAGTGATAAAACAGCAGAGTGATTAAAATGCTGTGATAAAAGCAGCGAGAACAAGAACGCTGCAGTAGAGGATGTTTATGTGACCACTGAGCATGTCAGAGGAACAGAGATTTATTAATGGCTCAGGTGTGTGTGGAGGAAATGCTAACCTTTCACTCGCAGATGTTTCACCAATGCTAGATATTTTTTGTCACAGACAGGATTCGGCTTAATGGAATGCTCATATTTCAGAGTTTTCAAAAAATTAAAAAGGACTCAAAGAGTTTGTCCTGCATTTGTGTCGCGTTGTCAGGATCAGCTCTACGCTGTCACAGAGACTCAGCTCATTAGTCAAATCTGTAATTTGTCAGGATCAGTGGTACTTACCACGACAACATTTGCATTTTAATGTGGCCTGCACGCATGCAAACAGTTTCACGTGAGTCTTATTATGTCAACCCAATGTGCTAATAAAACTGACAGTTGTGAATTTTTCAGGGTTTTAGTGGAGAGTTTGATGATTTTGTCGACATAACAATGAAATGCAAGAGACAAAGTTAAAGTATATTAAAATATGCAGGAACATTTAAAAGACACCAGCTGTACTTCAGTACTGCTGAATGAGAACCTTTTTATTCCAGAGACTTATCTGATTTCCTTTGCACATCATATGAGAGTTTATTCACTGCAAATCAGAGAGTGTGATTTTTAGGCCTAACATTAGCTAGCATAATGTTAGCTTCTAGCTAGCTATTGAGCTGACTTGCTGTCAACCATCCAAGGATGGGAAGGTTGCATGTTTCATCTCCTGAAAATCAATAATTATGAAAATATTGGCAATAAATGAGGATATTTCTATATGTCTTTCTCTGTAGAAGTGATGGAGGAGACAGAAAAAGAGGAGGAGGAGAAGGAGATAATAAGAAAACAATATTGAGGAAGAGATAATGAAAAGATATAAGATACAAACCTTAAATAGCCATACATAGTTTAAAAGAGCTACTTGTGATCTTTAAATGAAAACTAACTTATAACACACTTCATGGCAGCTTTTAGGTATATTTTGGTGTTTACATTCTGATTTCCCTTTTCTTTCTTGAATTGAAGTAATCACCTCCTGACAAATACTGTGACAAATACATCCTGTGCAATCGTGTTTGTGTAATAAGGTTTTTTTTATTGTTACTGAATGACTGTGTTCTCCTCTTTTTTTATACTATTCTTTTGTAATTATATTTAAACTTTTTTTCTCTTGACACCGCAGGGACTGCACTTAATTTCGCTGCACTTGTTACAATGACAAAAAAGATATTCTGATTCTTCTTCTAACTATTTGAGGATTGATGTTGGAGTATAAAGAGTTACAAAAGAAAACAAAGGAATGTAAAATAAAACAACTCAATGACTAAAGCACAACAACAACAACAAATAAATACAGGTATGAAGGGATGAGGTGGGAAGAGTTTCTGTGTTCATCTTTGTGGCAGCGAAGCTGAAACAATGAGATTTTTTATTTTTTTTTTTTGCATTTTATTATGTTGGGATTTGTATTTTAATTGGGTTGTGATAGAATGAAACAGACATTAGAGAAAGTGTTGCTGCCTGTCCAGTGAATGGTGCAGAGGCCTGTCGGTATTATCCATTTGTTGTCCGTAGCGACAGTTGTTTGGATGACCTGTGCCTCTGTTGATGTAGGAATCCAAACAGAGAACTGAATGAAACATCAATGACCAAGCAGAACTCCCTGGGCAACAGCTGGCAGTTCAATATTCAGGCCACAGAAAGATTTCTTCACAGCAACATTTTGTGGATTCCACCTCTTTGCATTACCAGTCTGTGTAATCCCTCCATATTTGTTCTTACCGAACATTTTATGAAATTTCACCAAAGGGAAAGGTACAATAGTCTTGAATTTCCTTCATTTGCACATAATCTGTCCAGAGACTTTCTAAAGTCTTTAGGGATGATTTCATAACCTTTCTCAGCTTAATAAGTCGCAAAAAAACTGAGGTTCTCAGAAACCTTATTGTTAAGCTGTCATAGATCCATAACATTTAAAACAGTGCGCCGTCTCACACCGGATTCTCATTCACCTGACTGAAAGCAGCTGCCCCATCATTAAATTACCTGCAAATCCAGGAGGTTTAGATACTTTTACCCTTCATAAATGTTGGACTATTTTCCTCTATAATTAACAAAGGAAGTATAATCTTTTTGTTCTAGTTGTAAGATTGGATTCTCTGTATGTAAGACTTGTACATAAATCTGCAGAGTTTCACACCACACTCTTACAGAATCATAGAAAACTCTTCAGACTTCACAAACTTTGGACCAGCACACATCTGAAAACTCTGCATGACCCGCTGTTGTTTGTTACTAGAATATTTCTAAGAAACTGTCCTGAGTTGCCAGAGGCCTCTTGTTGCCTCTCGTCTCAGAACATCTTCCTGCTTCCAGCAGCGTCTTAGAGAGCGCAGTCAAACTTTTGTGTGAAGCCTAGGGGACGGAGCCGGAGCACGAGCCGCCCTTCCTCATTTAATTGGCGCCTCTATCTGCTTGTTAGTTCACAACACTTTAATTTGACAGCGGCGTTAAGGATCGGCCCCTCTGTACTAGAAGAAAACTTGATAATGCTGTCAGTAACTAATTAGCGGTTATGGCATCTGTCAGGAAATTGTGTGTAGGGGCAATTAAAAATGATGCACTATTAGTTTTCGCCAACCTCACTGACCCAGTTAGCGTGGGCGGTCAGGATGGGTGGGGCAAAGCGGGCACGCACAGGAGCTCTTCGAGGTTATATCTGGAACAATCGTTTTCTGGGTTGCTCTGACTTTACGTTTGATGTTTTTATTTCCTCGTGCTCAGACATATCATTTAACCAGGATTCATGCAGCACGCTCTCATCAGAGGCCGACCTTCAGTATACTGCGTGCTGTCTGTGAGCTGCTCCCAACAGCTACGGAAATAATAAATGTCAGACTTTTATGGTTCCTGTCCACATGCCACTTAAAACAGGAAGTCGGTCCAACAAACCACCGTAGAATCCAGCGACCAGTTCTCAAATCTGACCGACAAGTGAAAGCAACAGTGGATCATCGGCCCGAGAGTGAAGATGCTGTAGTCTGACCCTCTTACCAGCAGTTTAATAATCAGTAGCAAGTGACCTCACCTTGATATGGATAGTTACGATCCCACAGAATGAATTCTAATGATTTTAGGGAACTTGTGACCTTTCCTCAAGTGCCACTATCAAAGCAGCACAAATAAAATTGAACAACTCAGATGTTTTTTACTGAATGATTGGTAAATTGAGATTTCAATGAGCCTGTGACCTCTACTGGGGCTTTCATGTAGAAATATTAATGTAAGGATTTTAGTGATTCTGAGTGTCTCCTGAGATTAGCATAGATCCCACATGTGTATATCAGTTTCCCTAGATGAGGATTTCTAATGATTTTTTTTATTCTTCAGCATTACAAATCAGGCTATACGTTTGTGGCATGAATAAGGCACGGCGGGTCCAGGGATCAGTGTTTTTAGACATTTTATTTCCGACACCTCACACCACACACACCTCACACACCTGAGTCCCCGTGTTTTTAACGTGGCGGGCGTGATTGCGGATGCCGTGCAGGTGCGTCCGCCCTCCCTGCACGCCACCGCAGACCACCCCCCACCACACACCCCCATCGCCCGATTGAGGCCGGGGAGTCATCCGGCCGAACCTACTCCCCCCCCCCCCCCCACCCCACCGGTTGGGGAGAGCAACGTCCGTTGCGGAGGCCGCCCACACCTCCAATGGCGGCGAGCCTTGTCCGGGGGTCGGCCACGCCTCCAGCAACAGCGGCGAAACCGGTCCGGAGGCCGGCTACCCGGCAAGCCGGCATGACCCCGCCGGCCCCGGGAGGGGCTCACTACCCGGCGCATCTGACGCTCCGGGGCAGCTCGATCCTCGACCTCGGGCACAGGTCGAGCAGGCTCCCCTGGCACGGGGACCGCCATCTCCCCTCCCGGTTTCTCCACCTCTTCCGGCTGGAGCGGCTCGTCCGCCGCTGGCTGGGGCGCTGGCGGGAGCGGCTCGTCCGCCGCTGGCTGGGGTGCTGGCGGGAGCGGCTCCGGCAGCCCCTCCCGCGACTCCTCTTCCTCCAGCCGGTGCAGACCCTCGCACGCCTCGTCTGCCGCCTCCGGTCGGAGCGGCTCGTCCACCGCTCCCGGCAGGAGCAGCCCTTCACCCGGCTGTTCCCCCTCCTCCGGCAGGCGAAGATCCCCGCGCGCCTCGTCTGCCACCTCCGGCTGCTCAGGTGCCCCACGCGGCTCCTCCACCGCTTCGCTGTCCTCGGTACACACCTGTGGGGGTGGCGCCCAGGCCCAGAGCAGCGCCGCCAGCTCCCCAATCCGTTGCAGGTGGCGCTCGGACTGGACCTGCTGCTCTGCCTGCTGGCGACGCACCTCCGCCGCCTGCTCCCGCTGGGCGGCCGCCATTTCGGCCACCCTCTGGGCCAGCTCCTCCACTCCCTGGCTCCGATAAGAACCCGCCGTGCCTCCTCCTGGGTTTCGGCACCACTGTGGCATGAATAAGGCACGGCGGGTCCAGGGATCAGTGTTTTTAGACATTTTATTTCCGACACCTCACACCACACACACCTCACACACCTGAGTCCCCGTGTTTTTAACGTGGCGGGCGTGATTGCGGATGCCGTGCAGGTGCGTCCGCCCTCCCTGCACGCCACCGCAGACCACGCCCCACCACAACGTTCTACTGCCATCCTCATGGGATAAAGCAGTTTGACGTCATTCACCTTTCTTTTAGACCTGCCATCGATTTCATCTTAATAAATTTAGCTTTAATGATGTATGGTATGTAATGTAATATTTAATGTATTCAGCGATGCGCCATCATCAGATCAAAACTTTGGTTTATTAACAGATACCAGCAAAAAACATGCCATTTCTAGAAGCTAACAACATTAGCAACAATGCTATCACACTACAGCTGTGTCCAAATTCATGGGCTGCATCCTCCTGAGGACCCGGCCTTCGCGGTCTACGTGGGCCGGGTCCTCAGAAGGTCGGGTAGGCCGGAAATAAACGGCTGGGGAAATTGGACGGTCTAGCCTTCTGATTAGCGCCACCGCTGTCTCGGTGGAGTTTAATAAAGTCGGCCGTCTGCTCCTTGCTATCTAAAATATAACAGGACACTGGCGTAAATTCTCGATCGTCTCATACTTCTGTTTAATCAGTTTTCTGTTTGACGTTTATTCAGCTGTGTAAAAACCAAGGAGGAACCCACCCGGAGGATTAATAAAGTTTTATTTTATCTAATCTAATCTAATAACTTTAATCTCAGCCAAACCGATTTACTCATGAACAAACACCACACTGGGCTCTATTGCAGAACTAACACAGGGAGACAGGTTAACTGTTTCTAAATTGTCTAACCACACAAACTGTGTGTCTTTGGACTGTGGGAGGAAACCAGAGTGGACATGCAAACTCCACACCGAAAGGCACCGACCAGCTGGTGGATTTGAACTCAGAACCTTCTTGCTGTGAGGTAATATATATCAGATATCTAAAGTCTGAAATAGCATCTATGTTCTTTGAAATGTCATCACTTCATCTTTTAGTTGTATTGGTGAAGTTTATGCATTCATTTCATCTGGACCTAGCTTTAAACCTGGTATTTTTGTTCTTTGCAGGAAGCTCCACTAGCATCAAATTCCCCTCAACCAACCAACCAACTCTTCAGCACAGTCCAACAAACAGTCGTGTTGCCTCCAGTTTAAAGATTGAGTTTCTACCGCTGATTTCCGAGTGCTGCTTTAGTTTGAGGAACCATGTTGGCATGAGCCAGCTGTCATAAAATGGGCAGCCTTTACAATGTTACTAATGGCTGGTGACTCCTGAGCCTTGGTGATTGGCTGTGGTTTGCTGTGGTTTCTAGCCACACTAGAATGTGGCCAATCTCCTGGCTGTAAATCTGAGCCTTTGGTATATCACATTCTCATAACTCGCTCCATCCAGCAACTCTGGGAAGGATTAGTGTGTTTAGAGAACGGATTCAAATTTATTTCAAATTCAAACTGACTAAAAAAGTCAGAGAATTTAAACCCCAGACTGAAGAGTATTTAAACCAGTCTACATGATGTTGTTGAAGTAGAATTTCCTCCCTTTACTCTCATCATTTGAAAAACTCCAACTGTCACTTAATATTGTTTGAGAGCACGAAGGGGACTTTAATTCCAAAACCTGAAAGCCTAAAGTAACACCTCCCACTTTACACCTCCATTAAAAACCAGAGTGTGTCTCGTGTTTTATTTCCTGGTGTGTAGAGAGCATTGTCGCCTCACGGAGCTGCCAGCGTAGCTGCAAGAGCTCAACTCAGATACTTGATCATTAAAAACAATTAAAAGAATCCCGAGAATTGCCTTCCTAAAAGCTCATCATAGCCGTATGAGACCAGTTTTCCTGTCAGTGGTTAGTCATGTGATTCCTTCTCTGCTGACAGCCATCTTCTGTTGGCTCCTCCTCTCTTCACTTGCTTGGGCTTTTGTTTGTTTGTTTGTTTGCTAATTACTTTTTTTGACACCTGTGCCAACTTTGCACTGGTGTGAAAAAGCAGCTCTGCACAAGCCTGACACTCAGCTGCACTCAGACACACACACACACCCTACCTCTCACTTCCACTGTATCTTTAATACACAGACACACACAGAGACACAGATCCCCTTGTGTGCAATTACCTCTTCTTTACCTGCACGCCTTCAAAAACAGCTAGCGTGCAGAGTGCAGCAAACAGTAAACAAAACACACAAACACATGCATGTATTTATATATTTATATAGAACTTAAATCCCTCAGCTGTTGGATGGCACGGTGTTGGCAGCGTTGGAGATATACAGTCTGTAGTTTTCTCTAGCGAAGTGACCCACCCATCCATAAAGCAGCCCATCATAACACATGCCAGCTTATCACAGAGAAGCCACACTGCTGTCAATAAAACTAAGTCTGTGCAAAACTTCAGACAAGCGGCGTCACATGACACGTCAGGTGCCTCCCCACCGAGCCCGGCTGTGACAGATGGGTACGACATGTGTTTTTGGAAGCAGAAGCAAAGTAAAAAAAAAGAAAAACAAAGAAAGAAAATCCCTGCTGGTTGTTTTTAGACAGCGGCATCCCCGGTGGGCTCCTCCCCTTCCTTCGCTTCTCTCCTCCTGCAGCCAGCTGAGTGATGAGCTCACCAGCGTCGCAGATGGAGGCGTGCATGAGAGCACGTTACAGGGAAGATGTGGTGATCTGAGGAGGGACTATGCCTGTGTGACTACTTGAGTTGATTCAGCTGCCTCTCTGCAAAGTGGTGCCTTCAGGGACTGTCAGCCTGGCTGGATATGATAATTCATAATCATCCAGGTCTCACAGCAGCAGCATATTATCCTGAGATTGGTGGCGGTAAGTGTAGTAGCAGCAGGTAGCACTGAGAACCGAGGTGAAGTAACGCTGACCTGTGCAGAGTTGAACTGCTTCAAAATCCAATTCTTTTGTTCAACTTTTATCATAGTGAAAAGCTAAGTTTTCCAACTCCAGAGTACATTTGAATAAAAACATAGCAAAACAACATTAAGTATCCAAGAAGAATAAGGTATTACATTTTTATAATTGTTACCAGTGAATTAAAAACTAAATTATGTGAAATATACTCACATTAAGATCCAGTATATCAAGCTCTTATCATTTTCTCAATTTTCAGGCTCATATTAGGAGAAGCAAAGCTCAAAAACACTGAATCCAAACTGAGATTTGAAGCAAAGCTTCAAGGCTCTGACCTCAAACCTCATTAACCGGATTAGCAAATGCTCCCCATGTACACTACACTGAGCTCTTTTACACTTTGTTTTCTGCTTTTCTTCATTTTTAAGTCCAGTCTGATCAGCACTTCATTCAGACTGAACCACAACAGTAGTCAAACATGTCAAAGCCTCGAGTCTTGTTTGTCAGGTCAAAATAGCTACAAAAAAGTGCCGAACCTGACTGTGAAACTGAGGAACACTCATGCTGCAGAGAGCTGTCAACCACAAAGTGAATCATCCTTTTTCACCTTTAAAAGGGAATATTTATAAAATGGGCATCACATCTTACTTAATAAAACCTGAAAATAGAAATTTTAGCCTTTATACATTAGCTTTTTTATATTATGCTCTTTGAGATGAGAACCAGACACACAGTGCATTACAAAGGTATTAAAACTGGTCAGAAAGTCACAAATTGAGAGATCAGCTGCCTCATTCTCTTTTACAGTCCAGCTTTTTGTGCAAATGCGAGCAGTCACCCCCTGCTGGCCATAAGAAAAAAATGCAATTCCACAAAGACTTTACTTTCTGAAACTACATCCATCTTTTAGATACAGTCTTTGGTGTCTAATCGGTGGGTCCAGCAACCCCAAATTCACTAAACACATGACACAGGAAGTGGAATCACGTGGGCACCTTTCTGTTAATGCTGCATGATTTCCGGGATGCTCATTCAGACATGAAGCCGACACTTTTGGATGCTATCAGATTAACAATGACGAATGAATGTCTGAGAGCGGCTTTGGTTTTACTATAATATGTTAAAAGCTAAGAGACATGTTTCCATGGTAATAGTCAGTGACAGCTGCTGAACAGTGGTACTAAAATGACAAGAAGAGGTTCACAATTTGGCTAATAATGTTGTAAAGGATATTTTAAAGTGAGAAAGGACATACAGTACTGACCTCAGCAGCTCAGTTCAGTGCAGACAACATGAAATCTTCTGCATCTCTTATATGGCTCTCATATATGGCCAAAGTTTCAAATGATAAGGCTTCGCATCACTTTAAATGCTCTGCTTCACTTTTTTGTGAGTGTGTCAGAGTCATCATCTCAGACCAGCTTCTGATGGAGCAGCAAACGCTTTCTTTTCTGAAAGAAAAGCCTAGCAACAGAAAACATGTTTTGGTGCACAGATGGATTAAAATAAGGATCAGCTACACCTTCAGAGGTTCAATGAGGAAACAGAGGTGAATGTGGCTGATAACCTCCAGGCCACGACAGGAAGTCTTTTTCCAGGAACAGAAAATGACGGGGACTGATTAAAAAAAGAAAAAGCCTGGCTGACCAATATGAAGTTGCCTGGGGACAGAGTGGAAGAGAAAGAGAGATGAAGGGAGGGCAAGTGAGATACATTTATATTATGTGATTAAAGGGAAAGGGGAGGCTGGTCACCCGGCGACAGACACAGTGATGTAGTGGGAGTTGAGCGGAGGCTCTATACTCTCTAATTGACCCCGGTTAGGATCCACACACCCTTTCCCTGGCTCACAAAGAGCGCCTAATTGCTGCAGCTGATTGGGTCCTGATAGAATTACGTCTGTCAGTGAAGGTCATTAGGCTCAGATTCATCTTCCATCTCGGGGATGAGCAAAGCCACCCTCCTTATTCCACAGGCTGTCTTAACGAGCTCACCGCGGGCTCTTTTATCAGGGAGAAAATCCCAGATAAAGCAAGAAGCCGTCCAACTCGTGTCTGTCTACGCGCGTGTGTGTGTGTGTTGTAGCGTGTTGTCTGCCTGTGATCGCAGATACACGGATCGATATTTGTGAGCGTGAACAACTTTGGTTCCCCCTCGAGGTGAATTGATACCGGGCGGTGACAGAGGCTTTAATCTGGGAAGTTGAGCTGAAGCTTCCCGCACAGGAACAGGAAGTGGACCTCTCAGACGACCATAGGGTCTCGCCCAACCTCCCACGTTTCCCACGTCGGTGAACAATAAGAGTCGCAGTTTTGCGCTGTGTGAGAAGGAAGCAGAGCAAACTGCAGTCGACATCAACCGTTGCAGACACTCAGCTGTCAAAATGAGCTCGTCAAAGAATAGTAGTGAACAACATTAATGTATCAGACAAAAATCTTCAGATCAACATTCAGATTAAGGGGGTGGTGATTTGATTCTGGTGTAGAGCAACATCTTCCCCAAATGCAATGAAAGATGCAATAATCTAACTGACCTAGCTGAGCCATGGTGATGGAAAAATCTGCTAATGTATCAAGGCTATTTATTTTTATCAAAGAGTAAGAAAGATATTTACTGTTTGTAAAAATAGTTTGAAACAGGATAAAAGATTCTCAGGCCCAGACCGATTTAACAATTCAAACTAAACTGAGGGGTGCAGTTTCTCTCCAGTGCATTCCTCCTGCTCCAGTTAAACGTTTGTAATCGTGCACAAACACGCACAGCTCCTATGATCACTGTCAGATACTACTGAGAAGACAAAAGCCGGTAACAGGATGTCTGAAACCTGCTGATCCCTCACAGCTCTGAACAAGGTCGGACAATCTGCCCGAGTTTGTGTGAAGCGGGGAGATGAGAAAACACACACACAAAAGGAATAAGAGAAATACAGCGTATGATGGATTTAGCTCTCAGCAGGAGCACCGGAACATTGATGATGTCCACCCTTTTTGGCGTGTCCGATTTTCAGGATTTACTGCGTGAAAATCTCAGAGAGAGAGCGAGAGAGAGACACGATGAGTCAACGGCAGCTTGAGGTTCATGACTTCAAAACTGAGCTGTCAGAGCTGCCAGGACCAAACTTCTTTACTTCTGCATTTTACAACAGCTTTAGCAAAATACAAATAACTCATTTAGATGAGAGAGTCCTAAACCAAAATCAAACCTCCTCATTCTGTTTTTAATAATTCATGTTTCTAAAAACTCAGCCTCTCAAGATTATCGTCATATGATTGGTGAACGTGCAAATGTGACATTAACGGTGTTGGGGAAAAATATGTACAATTTAAATTCAAATGTAAAAATATGCTTAACTATTACATTAAAATGTTCTCATTAAAATGATGGTCAATATAAAGTAGTAATATATAAAAATGACTTGTGTAGAAGACAACATTCATCCTGGTGTTTTGCATCTACTTGCTTTGTTTAGCGCTGTCTCCACATTTACCCCACCTCTCATCTGCCAGTCGCACCGCTCTGTGCCATGTGACAAGCTGACCAAGGTAGGGATATTACTTTGACTTTTACTTGAAATAATCAATGTCTGAGGAAGTAAGTTCATTGAAATGAAATAAAGCACCCCCTGCCCCCAAATGTTACATATCTGTGTCTAGCACTTACAGCGAGTGGAGGATATTGAATTAAATTAACTGTTCGGTAGCTAACAGCTTTGACAGTAATCAGTACTGAGCTTTGCTCTGATGGGTCAAACTTATGTGTACATTTCCAGCTTTTCTGCACTGCTTAAAATGATTAAAACTTTGCTGAATTTGATAAGTTATGGCATTTTAACAGGGCAGCTTTGCACGAGACACCCATCCTTTAGTTTCTCAGCTCAGTTTGGCCCATCACAATCTTTATAAAGGCCATAAATAATATCTGAAAACTGGGCTGAGTCAGATTTGATCAAAACTCAGTCCAAAGTGGCCCTCTTTTTTTCTGCACCACAAATAACCCAAATATAGTCACCCAGCACAAACACTTTGAAAAGAATATTTTGCCAAAAGCCTCAACAACTTTATAAAACACAAAGACACTAGTTTCACTTTTCACACAAATCCCAAAGTTGTTGAGACATGTGGCAAAAATTTCATTCACTCAGCATCTTGACAAAGAGTCCTTGAGTCCACACAAGACTTCTGCTCAAACCACACATCCATCCAGCGTCTTCACTGCTTCTCCATTCCAGAAGTCTAGAACTTTCCCCAGGTGGCACAGGATGAAATGACAGGTAAATCTCTACCAGGTCACCAGTCCATCACACTGCTAACAGAGAAGCATTTACACTCACATTCACAATTATGCTCACTTCAGAATCACTTATTAACTTGATGTGCATGTTTCCGTCATGTGGGAGGAAGCTGGGGTACCCAGGGAAACCCTCACAGGAGCGGGGAGAACATGCACATGCCACAGTGGTGCTAATCACTGCACCTCCATGCTGTCGTTAAATAAAATCTAATTCATAAGAAATAAAAATAACAAACAATAAAGAGGATTGATGTGAGGTGGAGTGTAAGAGAGACTGGGATGGCTTTCATAGCCTGGAAAGCCCACCTGATCACCTTCCATTATCAGCGAGGTACATCAAGGACCACCTTGGGAGAGGGAGGATTCAGAGATGGAGAGTACAAATAGACTAAACTGTGTTATTAGTGGTGTCTATATGGTTTTATCCTCTTCCACTTATTCTTGTCAGCGTCGCAGGGGGGCTGGAGCCTATCACAGCTGTCTTGGGAAAAGAGGCAGGGTTCACCCTGGACAGGTCACCAGGTCACATTCACACCTATGGGCAATTTAGAGTTACCAATTAACATAATCCCACTAACTGCATGTGTTTGGACTGTGGGAGGAAGCCAGAGTACCTGCAGAGAACATGCAAACTCCACACAGAAAGACCCGGCCAGGTGGTGGAATTGAACTCAGGACCTTTTTGCTGTGAGGTATGAGTGCTAACCACTGTGCCGTAGGCCACTGTGTTTAAACTGTGTTAATAATAATAATGTAATATATGCCGTGTACAAACATAAACACACATCTTGGATCTTTATGCATCTTGGAAACTTGTTTTCCTTCTCATTAAGAAACAGTTCTTTACTTTTGCAGTTTTTGTTTTTGGGGCTGATGCAAGCACAGACCGCCGCCGCTGTTCTGCTGCAGCCGAGCGAATGGAGGCCCGAGCCGCCGGCTGCTCGTTGCTCTTCAGTACATTAAAGCCCTTTTGCTGTCCATTAGTGCACCTCTGTCACGTTTAAGAGGCGGAGGTGGGAGTTGCGCATTAACTGAAAGCTAAAACGAATGATATAGATGTGCAGAATTTAACCCCTGACCTGTGCTAGGGCGCCCACGCTGCCCGGCAAAGCTGCTGCCCCAGCGCTAACACTCGGGGAGGAACGCGGAGTAATCAAAACAAATGAGTCAGTGAGCGGAGAGGAAACCAGCGCCGTGAGCAGATTTCTAATGACGACTAATATTAGCATAACCTAATATGCTTGTTGATCAAGGGTAAACTTTTGGGGGAGGACATGTTAGGTGCAGAATAAACAAAAGCAGCTGCTGCCAAGGCTCCAGCAGCCTTCAGAGGGAGGAGGAAGACGCCGAGGCCATTCTTAATGTGGGCTGAGCCTGCTGCATGGATATGAGGCAATCTGTCGGCTCCATGCACGCTTATCAACTTCAGTTTTATTTCAGCAGAGTTCTCAGAGGCTCCAATTAAATTCATGTGGAAAGGGAGCAGTTTGAACAATTGCATTAATATATTTATTTTTTCCCTTTCACCATAAAAAAACATTTCTTTTGTTTCTTTTCTCCTTCCTGTTTTGCTAATTGCACAAACCTCCTCTGTGCTTTCGTTACAAGGCCACAGCTGCAGACCTGCCGTGCTTGTCCCGTAAATATTATATGAAGACTTAAGTAACAATTGTTGTTCTTTTCCCATGAACTATTCATGCTCGCTAAGTTAGGTGCACCGCGGGAGACGAGTGTGGGAGGAACCCTTGTTGCTAACCTGTTTGCAATGCAGTTTGGAGAAGGCAAAAGCGAGCCCTGCAAAAATAAAGAGTTCATTTTAACGAGTTAATTCTGTCTCATATTCAGCCTTCAAAACATATTCTTTATAGCAGCAGTGAGTCCCCCAGTGGATTCAGCTTCACACGTTCATGCCGTGTAGCCTGAAGATCCCAAAGATAGCAAAAATGTCCGCCTGAATTTTAAAGAAAAGGTGTTTACAATTATGCGGAAGGCTAAAATATTCCAACTTGATGACATGGTGAAAAATGTGGCATGAGCTTTAGACTGCATCTACAAACTGCTGTGACATCATGCATGCTGTATAAGGCTGTACATACACGAGTGTACGCTGAAAATTTGTATCACATTTCTGTAAAGAAAGAACAAATGGCAATGAGAGGCAAAGGCGTGTGGACACAGGCGACAACATACTTGTTCTGGTTTCTTTCAAGGCTAATGCAGACTACACATTATGGGCTTGATAAGAGTGCAAAGACGTGGATGCTTGGATGCTTCAATACAATGGTGCAAAAAGACTTGGCTTGTAGGATGAAACTGTCACCATCACCCTCTTAGTTTTTTGAAACCTGGCAGATCTAAGTGTTCAAGATCATCAATCAAGGAAGCAAAAAGGTTGTTTGCTTGTGGACTTCCAAACTACATCTTTTTACTAGTCACTGGCCACTAGGAAAAAAAACGCAAGTTTGAGGGATTTACACATTGGCTTCACTACTGAATCTTTTATATACCGTGACCAGAACTCAGTTACTCAGCTGAAATCAGCAGATTGGGCCTCCTTAAATATATGTCATGGCCCCCGTGCCTGACTGGCTGGCCCAGTATGGCTACATATGTTTTGTTTGTGTTTTCTCTCTCACCTCCATCTCACTGCCTGGGCAGAGTGCATTGCGGGCTCCGCCTCTGGGCCTCGCACCTGCAAGTGATCACCTGTCATTCTTTACTCAGTACTTAAAGCAGCAGCTGGGAGCACCTTGCCACTGGATTACTGTCTAACCCATGTCAGTGTTACTTCAGTTTTACAGTCCTCTTCGAGTGTCCTTCGAGTTTTTCCTGACATTGATTCTCCTGTCCTTGTGCTAGATTCTGCATGCCAGCCAGAGGATTTGTTGCTGTGGTCCTGTCATGAGTGTGGTGAGTCGGTGCGGCGTGAGCGTGGAGAAGAATCCCTGGGAGGAGAAAGCTAGCTTTGAGAAGTTCGCCTGTGTTTTCCTGACCCCTTCATGAACCCTGGTGACCTCAGACCCCTCTTCCCTCACTTGTATATATCACACATGGAGACTAAAATAAAGGAACTAATCTTTGTGATTTCAGTCTCCGCCCGAGTCCTTCCTGCGGCTCGTGACAATATACATATTTGTATGACTGGACTTTAAATGATTCACAACTGACAGTTATGCTTATTTGTCTTATTGTACTCAATTCAATCCAATTTTATTTTTATACACTGCCAAATCACAACAACAGTTACCTCAAGGCACTTTATATTGTAAGGTACATACAGAGATAAACCCAACAATCATATGACCCCCTATGAGCAAGCACTTTGGTGACAGTGGGAAGGAAAACCTCTGGCAGAATTCTGGGCCCTGATGCAGCTCCCCATCCTCTTTTAATCCAACTTTGCTCTGATTGGCTTCCCCTCACAAACAAGAGAGATGACCATGTAAGGACATCTCTCTACAACATCACAAAAATGCAAGTGTAGAATAAAAATGGCCTAAAAACTGTGAAACCCAGTCCTCATGTTATTTGTACATACATTGACCTCATTATTAAATACAGCAACTTGTGAATTTCTTATTGTAATAGGTTAAAACAACAAACTGGATATTGGGCCAACTCTGTATTGTTTTCTTGTTCCTTTTAATATTATTGCAGTGTAAATGCAAAGAGCAGCAGCAGAGGCACCATTAGTCTCTCTCAGTGTAACACACATGCACAAGAAAATACCAACCCCCAAATCTCACTGAACCACAGTGGAGCCTCGGAGAGTCTAATAAGTCAAACTGCAGGCTGAGCAGGCAGCGCATGAATACCAAATGCAGTCTAATTGATTACCTAATTTATGCAATAACCAGTATTTTTTTAATTATAGTTATTTATTGCCCAAATGTTTACGGGGCTTGGCTGATTCATGGGCAGCACGTCGAGCCACGGGTCAGACTCGGTGGACCCTGTTTATAAAACTGACAGCAAAATTATCACAGCTCCACTTCATCATCGCCGCTGTTGCCATAGCCGGAAACTAAAAACCAGCTCGTGTGCTCGGGAAGGAGCAGAGCATCACCCAGAATCTGAATGTAATTATCACTAAATCACATAATATTTGCTCTTATGTAACATCCTCAGTATCATCAGCAGTGAGAGCTCCTTCACTTGTGGCATTGCACGTTTAAGCCCTACAGACAATTCTTTCCTTCGGTGCATTTTCCAAGGAATGCGGCGCCATCAAACATGTTTTTTTTGGTTTGATCTCTTTTAGTTTACTCTAAATATCTACATGTGGAGGCTTAAAACCTGCTGCGGATGGCTGATGCAGCACAGTGAATTTGGCTCGGTTTATTTTTATCACAGTGACCTTATCACTGCGGTAATCCAGCTGAAGTGTGAATCATTTTGAAAAGCTCCAGCAGCCACTGATAGGTGCAAAGATGACAAAATGATATTGTAAAATCTTCCTGTCCTGAAAACATTTTTTTTGTTTTGTTTTTTTCAGGCTTCTCAAAAGTTGAGCCTAAAACAGAATGGCCCCCACTGACGTCTCCGAGGTCATTTAAATGTCAAATTTTCATGTCCAGATAACGGAGTTGGACCAGCTCCAAAACAGCAATGCTTCTGTGATGAGTAACTAATGACAGCAGTCCAAGGCGAGGCAAGTCATGAACCAGTGACATGGTGCGGGGGAGATGTTCTGGCACAAGCCCGATACACGACAGCTCATAACTTATGAGCTCTTCTGAGGTCTTTGTGTCCGATTCCATAAAGCCTGTGTCTCAGTGTCATTTAGGTGTCACGCAAAGGACCAACAGCTTAAAAGGCAGGGGTGGCTAATCAGCATAATATATTATATTATTGTCTTGTTCATCTTAGAGTTACAATTAGTTTTATATTGTCTAATTGGGTTTTATTTTTATTTTGTTTGCTTGAATAATCAGGCCCCATCTTATCTTAAAGAGCTCATACCATGCGACCCCCTCTCAGACAGCTGGTTTACACGTGGTTCTGAGGATATTTCAGCCTTTGGCATTCAGGCTTAGATGTAGACATAGATCGTGTTCACATATGGCTTCTTATTTCATGCCCATTTTTAATGCAGTGCCACCTGAGGGTCTGAACATCATAGACTTTGTCCCTTGCTCACAGATTTTTCCAGAGTATCTGAATCTCATGAACCCACTTTATTTTGAAATTCTTCCATAATTTTTAGTTGGTTTTTTTTGCAGAGTGGTGAACATCTGCCCATCTTTACTTCTAATACACCGTCCCTCTGTAAAATGCTCTTTTTATACTCATCATATTACTGACCTGCTGTCAGTTAACCCAATTAGTTGCCAAATGTTCCTCCAGCTGTTTCTTTAGTGCCATTTACTTTTCCCGCCTTTACTTGCCTCGTGCCAACTTTTTTGAGACATGTTGTTGTCATCAGATTCAAGATGACCCCATATAAATGTCACATTGTGTATTAAAGCATAGGTTTATGAGATTAGCAAATCCTTGCACCCTTTTTTAGTTCAATTTCATCCAACAGCTCAAGTTTTTTTAATTAAGCTTGTTTTCAGAATTCCTATTTTCCCCCATTACATGGTAAAAAGGTGCACGTTTAGAAGCTACAGGGGGTTGGTGGTGCAGCGAATCACTTTGACACTCATACCAGACACCCAATTTCCATATTTTCACATTTCATGTTTATTATTCTTTAATTGTTTATTTGTGATTTATGTACAAAATACAGATCTTGGTTGAGTTTAGGTCATAAAACTATGGTTATGGTATAAAATTTACTCTGTTAGCTTGAGAAAAACAAATAGACAGAATGGTTGGGTTGCCATGGTGACATGTCCCTGTTTTAACTGGACAAAATACCCGTAGCACGCGCAGAAGATACTTCATGTTACAAAGCCATGTACAAAATCTATAATAAATAACCCTCCTGCTTTTTAATACACGACTATAATCTTGAAAAGGATATTTGTGTCTGTTAACAAGAAATAATTAAGGGGGAGCCAGTGAGGGAGACGTTTTAACAGTGTGCGTTTACAACAGTTTTCTTTGTCGACAAAGTCAGACACAGAAACGAGCTGTGACGCGCGGCCTCGGAGGGGGATGTTTACTTCAGCCAAAGTGACTAGCGGGGGAGCTGGGTAATAACTGCCTGGTGTCACAGCGTGCTGCCAAATGCTGTAAATGCAGAACTCTTGTACCAGCCTCAAACATGGAGCGATGCTGCCGAATGACAGCGAGGCGCTGGATAAGCTCAAGATTGACTTGACATGACAGGAAGTTATCTAAATCCCGCCAGGACTTGTGGATAATATGATGGATTTCTTAAAGGCGCAATGAATGAAAAGGAAAAAGAAAAGATGTCACTGCACTGCTGCCATTGTTCAATTCTGAGAAAAATCTCAAGGAGATGAAGACCTGCCGTCTCCGATGACCTCTGACCTCCCACTGAAGAGAAAAAACCTGATTTGGAGTTCAGTTACAGTTGCCACTTTCAATTTGAAGCCTCCTTTCTCTTTTCCTCTGCCTTCCCAGAATGCCGTTCTGCATGTTGATGCTGGCGCTGAGGCCTCCCTGCGAGCTTCTTCGTCTATGTGTCCTTTTCTTCCTTAATGTCAGCGTGTTGCTGTTTTTATATGAGCAGCTGCAGCTGATCAGAGCTGACAGACTGCTTGATTTAATGAACAACTTTTAGCAACCAGGCCTTTGATTAAAATCAGAATCAGGAAACTGAGCACATTTAAAGTCCACCTAAAATTACAAAAGTCGTCCCTTTTTAAGCCACAAATCATGTCAAAGTGATTTTTGGTGTCTTATTAAATCTTTAAACTGAAATTAGAAAAAGAAAAATCAGCAGAAACCTTCCTTTAGCCTCTGAGTGGGCAGGCTCAGATTGACACCTTATCTGGTAGAGGACCACAGCGGATCATCTGCTTCCATCTTACGCTGTCCTTCTGTCCTCCCTCCATCTTTTCTGAGGTCTTCCTCTCTAGCTCCTACCCAGCAGCTCAAAAATATCCACTATCCCTCCTCTGCACATCATCAGATCAAACCATCTCAGCCTCTCTAACTTTATCTCCAAACTGCTCAGCCTGAGCTGTCAGTCAGTCAAAGTCCACTGCTAAAAAAAACATCACATGGAGATAATCAAATCATTCACATTTGATAGGATTATTCAAAAGTGGCAGTGGTTAGAATACCCAAACTTTTTTTGCTGGGCCACCCTTTGTTTTACAAGAAAATCTTGCCCCTACCCCCAGCCCAGCGCGGGCAGGGGAAACAAATTCTGTCAGGGATACCTACCTTGGCACTGCTGTTGTGCAGGTGAAGCCAAAGGCAAGATATCATCATATTTTGTAGTCTTTGGTTTGGAAGGAAGTTGGTTTTGGAAGCATATTTGGCGATACTTTGTGTGGGAGCCCTGTCAAAAACCTGTCCATTATGCTACCAGTGTCCAAGCATTCTTTTTTTTATTTATAGAGAGTGAATGCAGTCAGTCTGAGTTGGACTTTGAGTCACCTCCCCCCAGGTGACCTGTGCAATCACTTTGCAGTTGGGAAAGTTCTTTCAGAAAAAGAAGACCCTTTCATTGTGTGGCACCCTTGATTGAAAGTGGGTGTAACATGTTACAAAGCAGTGTATTACTTAGTGTGGTACATTTTTAGTGATGCAGTAATGTAAAGCATTACTGTACTAACACACAATTTATACCATATACAGGGAGGAGGAGAATGATGGAGTGACCTACAACTTTTGAAGAGTCAAGGTTTTCATATTATTTTTACTTTTACTGCACAAACAGACAGGAGCACTGTGGTAAAGTGCTGACAGCATGTCAACACACAGAACGGAGAGTGATGTTAAAGCTGACTGAAGGCTGCCCGCAGCCCAGCAGCCCCAGCCTGATTTTCAGGAGGTAACAAAGGCAGCGATGAGCAGCCAGGCTTGCAGCATTATCTCCTGCATTTCTTCCTGTTTATGTTTCTACAGTAGAATCACCGTGGCGATGGCTCTGAAGTCTCTTTGAGCTGGTTTTCATCTTTGCTTTGTGTTGTTGGTTTGTACGTGTGTCCTCATTAGGACGGGGATCTGTGTGAAGCCTGAGGTTTAAACTGTTAACGGGTAATTATGTGACAGTGCATTTCAGGACAGGTTACATAATAATGAAAACATAAAACAACAAGTAGTGTAACAAATTAGTTTCTCTGGAGAGTAATTAAGTAAAGTAATGCATTACTTTTTTAAGCAATGGAGCAACCAGTAATTAATTCTACTTGGTTTTCCTCTCTCTGCGACAACATGATGATGATCAGTAAAGCCAAAACTAGTGTGTGGCTACAGCTGAGTCTCACAAAACAAGGTGAAATCTATCGGCTCTGCCAGCTTTTAGATAAACCTTTTTGAAAACAGCACATTCACTATAAAGATAAAAGATTTTATAGCAAAAATGGAGTGTAATAAATAACTTCTGTAGTTTAATAGTTTGTGCTTGTACAGTCAGATCATATTTTTGTATTCAGTTGTCAAACCATCAGATCAGACTTCTCTTAGCTGCCTTCACTTTGTAATTAGCGCTGCCTCAGATCTGCTAATCGTCATCTTTCGCTAATCGGCTGGTGTGGAGTTCAGACTTGGATGGCCACAACGTTCAAAGATGCTCCATGTGGCACCGAACGTGCCGTGCCATCTTTTACGTTTGATCGCTGGGCACTGCTTATAGACGTGCGCGCACTCTGTTTTGCCAGTTTGGCTGCGAACCAACGCAATTCCGTTTCAGATGAAACCGTCAGCGGACTGGAGTCGACTTCAAAAAGGACAAAATAAAATGGTAAATTGCATTCTGGGTAGGTTCCTGTTGGCGGAGGGAACTGGCCTCCTCTCCTCTCCCTGCATCAGCATCAGAAAATAGGTAGATGGAGCGGTTTTGGCGATCTGACACGTTTAATGAATGAAGAGACAGTAATAACGAAACAAAAAGGAGCTGAAGATGTGTGTGCCAGCCTCGGTTTGCCTTCTGTTGTCCTCAGAGGACGGAGCGACACCAATTAACTCCCAAACAGTTGTAATCAGGGGACCTGTAAGATACCACGCAAATTAAATTAAACCGTCCCTAACCATATGCCAATACGTGTCGTCTTCAAAGCCTGTTTTCAATACGGCGAGAGCTTGTGACTCCGTGGCTCGATGGCTCGCCGGCTGAAACAAAAAAGCAGATAAATAACTCAATTACAAGCACACAAGAAAAAGAAGAAATAATCTTAGAATCTTGCCTCAGGGAGTTTCATTTTCAACTTAAAACACTCGATTGCTACCAGCTCCTGAACTGATTGACAGGTTGTTTAATGCAGAGGGATGTCGAACTGAATTCTGCTTTAGGCTCCAGAAAGTCTCAGTGTGGCCCCGGTGGAGAAATAAATTAGTGAAATAAAAGAAAGGAATCATCCTGTTCCTGATTGCTCTGGTTTATCTTTGTGAGAGAGCCACACCGACGACAGGCGGAGTCAGAGGGCAGTGGAGAAAATGTGCCCGACAAACAGCGACCCTGAAAGCAGGATGATGTCACTCGGGCAGCCCACCTGCCACGAGGCCAAATAGCACATCCGCTGCGATCGAGGCTGAAGCCGACGACCTTAATTGTGTCTACCTCCTCTCCTGCTGCAGCCTTATACGCCTGCAAGAGGGGAGAGAGTAAATATGTTTTGTGCATGCAGCAGATGAGGTCGTGTCAGATCATGTCACGACTTGACAGCGTTTTCTTCACCTCTGAGCGGTATTCTAATATCTAGTGCAAGTCATTTGGGAGGATCTGTCTGTGGAGAGCTGGGACTTTTCACACCTCCTTCCAATTTTTGTGACAAATTGCTGTGAATATTGCAGGCGTTCAAACCTTTTCACACTGCAGAGTTTTTGTATTGTAAAAAGGGGAGTACATAACACTCAAGGACACATTTATTTTTCTAAGATCTGAAATATGTTACACATTTAATGTAAAACATTTGAGGAAGGATATGCAACTGCTTTCAGACTGGATAGATGCCTCAGGGGTTTCCTGGAGGGTGAGATCAAACTAACATAATGTGAACTTTTTGGAGGTTTTACTCTCTGAATCTGACTTTCCCAAGTTTGCACTTGAAATAACATCTGCTTACAAAACAACTAATGTGAAGACACAAATTGCTTGCCTAACTCGTGTTAGTCACAAACCACAGGGCACCAATATTTAGCAAGTACAACAATAAAACATACAACAATAAGCAAATTTCCAGCCAGCCAAGTTCAAACCCGTCATTATGTCCTTGACAGTTGTCATCTTGTGTTTCTCACTAACTTTGTGGGCAGAGAAATAAAGCTGGGGCTAATAGCTCTTACAGGGATAGACTTGCTTATTTGCTAATCGCTTCTTCTTCCTGTGGGCCATTAGATAAGCAGCAGCAGCCACCGCTCTTGAAACCAGTGTGACGTCAACCCCAGTGATCACTATCGGGCCCGCTAATGGTCTCTGAAAGGGAGAAAACACATTCAATCACATTTACTCACAATGAAAGATATGACGACGTGTTCCGCTAACCGGAGCGGATCCGCCGTTCGTTACGCCGTGTCACAGCGCTTTGATTTTGAGTTCGATACACTGTTAGTTATTGTGCCGGCCTGTGTTTTTCCTGGATGTGCGGGGCGATCGCCTTTAATCATTAGCACAGGAAGGTACAGGCCGTATTGATTTAGACGAGCGCTCGAGCCCATCACAGCGGCTCATCATTAAAAGACACATTAAAAGACAAAAAACAAACCGCTAACTGGACACCGGGACCTCACACAGATCCACAGGTGCTGCTGCTGGACCGAGTCACTGAATGCACAAAGGCTCTGCATGTGGCTGTTAGAGGCAGACGGTGAGGAAAATTTGAACAAGTGAGAAATGAGGGGCCTCTACACAGATCGCAGGGGATCTCTGAAGACTGTGTGAGGTTTTGAATCGTGCAATCACTTTCAAACTCCACCCAGCAGTCTTTGTAGCAGCTCAATTACATGCACATCTTAAAACCATACATGTTGAAATATTTTCGAAAAGAATGAAATCTGGGCTCTAGTCTCATTTTTTTTTAGAGATGAAGAAGCGTGAAGGTCTGGGTCAGTCCTCAAGTGAAGCCATGAAAGTCTGAACCAGCTGCTGCATTTTAGAGGGAACATGTTGTAATATGTACAGCATGCCACACTCAGATTTAACACATTTTTTTTTTTTTATTTCAAATAATAGCTCTACATTGAAAGCAACTTCTGAGGATGTAAACATAAAGTAGCAGAAACTGCAGTTCCTCTAATGGCCACTTGAGGCTGACGTGACACGTGTTAGTATTCCCAGCTACCTCTGCGCCAAAACCGAGGCACAAACTTCGTCAGGTTTGGCACCGACGGCTCAAACGCAGTCAAGCGGTCCAGTTCTGTGACTCATACAAGTGGAGCTGAAGCTTAACAACCTGTGTCAGCAAACCTTTGGACTTTAACCTTTAACAATATCCAAATGGACAAATAAAAAAAATAGTCTGCGGAAAGAAACAGGTGTGCTGTATAAATAAGTGCTTAGGTAGAGTACAAACAACTTATATGTTGCTCTCAGTTTTGGAAATTCTCACAGATTTCAGATCTTTGGATCAGCCTGATCTGTTTATTTGCTATCTGTGTGATTCTTTCTCTGCAGGGCTGCTTTTCTGAATCACACCCAGCTCGGTGAGTCATTCTGTGCAGGAAGTAATTGGCATAAATTGTTTAATTTGAAGGTTATTGTTTCTTTTTAAATAGTTTCTTATTATATTATATTACTGAATAATCAGCATAGTATATGTGGAAGAGTTTCACATCCATACTGTGAACTGTCAGTTTTTATAACGGTTGCTTGCTTGCTGCTGGAGTGTCCTTGCACAATCCCCAGCCTCTCTCTGACAGACTAACTGTTTCTCCTGTGCAAACCTCTGTGACAGAAGTGCTTACTTGCAGTTTGCCTTCAGTTGTCAGGCGGTGACTTGGCTTCCTTTGTGCTCAGTCACTCTGCAGTCGTTTAGCAGCGCAGCATTCACCCGACAGCTCCTCACATCCGGACTCGCGGCCTGTCGTTAGCTCCTCTGCATATCAGAGCCATGTAATGGCGTTGCAAAAAGCCTAATTAGATCTAAATTAGCGTCACTTTCTTGACTCAACATTATGGATAGAGGATGAGGGACTAATTACACTGCTATTAATGCAGAGAGAGGTTAATGACAGGGGAGTTTGTCACCAAAAGCGAATGAGGAGGGACGTGATCGGCTCGGCTCGTTCAGCCGCCACATCTAGACCCTTCTTTTCTTTTTGCTGATGCAAGCTGTTCTGGCAGTTTGTGAGCCGCCTGCACTTTCACTTTGTTTGTGATCAATGTACACTTTATATGTGGTAAACAAATAATAACTCAGGTTTACAGGCTGTCGACTGCTCGGTAGATTAAAGCATAACTGTGGTGAGCGTCGCACGAGAGCGATGTATATGTTCGTCTGTAATTATGTGCGCAACAAATCATCAGAGGTGTCCGTCTGAACTTGGATTACAGCCGTGCACAGGTGGGGTCGTTAGCGGGATCGCAATACTCTGTTATGCTGTGTGGCACATCAAGTTAATGCGTGAAAGGCCACAAGGACGTCTATTCATCAGAATCAGCCTCAATTACACTGTAAAAAATCTCCATGCAAAGACATTTTGCTGAATACCGAATCTAAAAAGGTCCGTTTCCTTAAAACAAACCCAAAAAAAAGGCAGTCCTCAGTGCAGTAATAAGATCTTGACAAGTGCCAGGAACATACTAATAATCTCTGCTTTCTAGTAGAAAGAGTCTTAAAGTCTGTCCTGAGAGTAGCACTACACAACTGTCAGGTGTTCCTAATAAATGGCTCGGCGATTGCATCTTTAACAAGCCTTAAAGGCTACAGAGACCAGCAGCTCAGTCACAGTCTGGAGAGTGGAGAAGCAGAGAAAGGATCTCGTTTGTAGTCTGTTTTGTGGAGGGCTCTGGTTGCTGATTTGTACACTCACATTCTCCAATTAGCCAATGAGGTGTTGGGCAGACACCCACAGGTGGAGGCCAATTATTGCTGGCAGCTGTAGAGAGAAGTAGGGAGGGGGCAGAAATGAACGAATCGATTCACAAATATACAGCATCCTTATTTCTTTGTCTTTTGAACATTTCACATCATTAAACATGTGATCAAAGAGTTAATAAACAGGATTATAAATGTGAGCGGGCAGCCTTTAGCAAGGTACAGTTTTCAAAGGAGAAGAAAATTAATTGAGGTCCAGCATGAAGGCATCCCTGCCTCAATGCAAACTAGAAGATTTATTCATATACTGTTGTTATTTTCCACTTTGTTGCATTCTTTGCTTTATGTAACGATCTCTGCAGAACTTTCCTCTGTCTGCAGACGAATCAGCCCGAAGAAATATTCAGAGTTCAGTGGAAGAATTTGATTCATGGCCCTGTGTTTTTGTGTTGACTTTCAACAAAGACTGAAATTTGGTCAAATCTTTTTTTATTATTATTAAATCAGGACGTGAGCATGTCCTGAGACATGATGGGCATGTTTTTAGCTCCAGGAAAACACCAGCACACAAACAGGGAGCACTCCAGGACGCTCCTGAAGCAGCAGTGCTAACCACTGTGCCGTACGTCCAACTGTTATGTTCAAATCTACAGGTTAAAGGCATAAACTAGCATTTTGCGCTGGTGTTCATGAAGCTTTTCTCTGCATGACAAGTATTATGATTTCCAGCTGTGCTGTATGACCTAACTTAACCTCATCTTTCTCTAGCTCAGTGGTTCTTAAAGTGTGTGGCGAGACTTCTCACAGGTGGGGGCACAAGTTAACTGGCAGAAAAGTCATGTGGAACTAATGTTGCATTAGCTGCATCCGCGTGCATAAGTCAACAACCACAATAAAGAAGTGTACTGAAAAGTGCGAACCTGTGGTTGGGTCTGTCGTGCATTGTTTATAGTGGTGCCAAAATCCAGAATTGAGGCACGAGAGTCTCAACGTCATGTTTGCACTTTTCAGTACACTTCTATTTTGCAGCTGTTGACTTACACACGCGGCTGCAGCTTTTCGGCTTAAGCCACACATCAACAACAACAACAGGACCCAGTTCATTGTGTTTTAAGCCGGCGAGGCTTTATTGGGGATGCCGCTCAGGTACGTCCCCTTCTCCCGCAGCCGTGCCGCAGACCACGCCCCGCCACAACTCTGCAGTCAAAAACAGGCTCACTGCAGCCACTGAGAGTGTATTAAACTCTCACTAAATTATATATATTTCATCTCTGTTCACAAGTTTCTGGATTTCTTTGTTTAATAAGACTAAGACTGAACTTTATTTTTCCATGTTTGGCAATATTCACATTCTGTTTAACTTGTTGCTTTTTTGAAGAAGTGCTGCAGACTCATGACGCAGTCTAGTGACAAAAGTTACAAATAGCTGTTTGAAATGAAAGTTGTTTGTTTAAAACAAAAATTACAGAAGGATTCATTGTGAATTTATCATCTAAATAAAGTTGCAGCTATGCTTTTCTGTCATTGTTTTGTTTAGATGGGGCGTGGAAATATTTCTTTCCGCCATGTGGGGAATGATATAAAAAGTTTGACAACCACTGATCTAGCTGAACATTTGCAATGACCTTCACACATCCACACAACATAAACACTGAACAATGCCACAAAACATAATATTTCACTAGGTCTTGTTAACTATTATCACCATTAGCCTCCTTTTGCTGGTTGAACATTGTTTGTTGGACCCTCTCGTTCCACCATGTGACCAAAGTAGTGTTCACTGAGGGTGAGAAGCGTAAAACCTTTAAAAAAAAAAAAAAAAAATCCTTTATTGAAAATGTTCACATGAAATTACAATGCAATGTAAAAGGCACGTGAGAATAAGGGACTAAACAATCTGGTTTTTAGAGAAGACAAAGAAAATAAATAATTAAACTGCAAGTAAAATTAAGTATTTTTAAGATGTGTTTAATCTAATGGTAATTTTACAGAAGAACAAACAATATTTGACATTAACAACATTTACATTGTAAACATGCTTATCACCCATGTTTTTGGGACATGGGTGATATTATAAAGTCTTACTGCCTTTCTTTCACATATCCAAAGCTGGGTTGTGGTGCAGCAGCTCAGAACAGGATTTCACAGCATTGTGAGGCCACCACCCACAGGAACATGAAGTCCAGGCGTGGTGGCAGTTAAATTCATTTCAGTTCTGTTTTATTTATATAGTGTCCAAATCTCAACAACAGTCGCCTTAAAGAAATTTATATTTGAATGTGAAGTCCCTAAAATAATACAGAGAAAAACCCCAGATTCAGACTACCTCCCATGAGCAAGTGTTTGGCAACAGTGGGAAGGAAAAACTCCTTTTTTTCAGGAAAAACTCTCTAGCAGAGCCGGGCTCAGGCAAGGCGGCCATCTGCCGGGACTGGTTGGGGTAAGGGAAGACAGGGCTAGGACACACTGTGGATGAGAGCCAGAGATTGATAATAACTAATCATTAAATTCAGAGAGCTGTATAGAGACATAAGCCTGCAGTGTGAGAGCGAAGTGCTCTAATGGGGTGATATGGCACTATAAGGTCATTAAAATAAGTTCGGGCCTGATTATTTAAGAAGTGTGTCCTGAGATGTAGACTATTGTGTTCCAGAAAATGAGGATTGTTTTCTGGTCCTGATCCATTTCTGGTGATGTCATTGTTTTCATCAACAGCTTCATAATATAATTAAAAATTATTGTTATTTTCAATAAACTGTAGTTTTATTTGTTTAACTGTTACATAATACTTGTCAGAACTGCATGTGTATTTCCATTTCATTCATGCACTTAAAAAAAGATGAACACCACTGCGCGACAGGAAACAGGGTGAGATTTAACCGTGTGATCGTGAGGAGTTGACTGGTGGGGGTTTAGGCCTGGGAGTCGACTCCACTCAGCCAGCAAAGCGGCTCAGCGTTTCCCTCTTTTCAATGACTTTTAATGCGACTCCATAGAGAGAGACAAAATCTGGAGCTAAACACTGAAGACAAAGTATGCAAATGAGTAATTAGTTCAATAACAGTTTCCCAAAACATCAGCCCTTAAGCAACTGCTCTGCATCTATTATAACAATTACCATACGCAGCACGGCATGATGGATCTGCCCCTCGCTGCTACCGCCGCCGCCATCCCCAAACGCAGCGTACGACTGAGCGAACAGTGTGCTAATGGGAGACAAAAAAGGGAGGTAAAAAAGCAGAGAAAACACATTCGGCTCAGCGTGACAATCAGCTCATCCCGCTGACAAAGAGAAGAGGTTAAAAAAAAAAACTCCATCTGTGGGAGGAAGTGCTGCCTTGTCGACCTTGACAGAGATAGAAATATAAATTTGACTCTCAATTAATGGACTAGTCCTTCACTTCCCAACAGCAGCACATCCGAGATCCCATTACACTAAAAAAAGAAAAAACTTAAAAAAAAATTAAATAGAAGTCAGTATTTGTACTACCGTGTTAAAGACTTTAACGTTCTTCTTAACTTGTCTGAAGAATTAAAAAAATAGCTAGAACTAAAATGAACTTTCATTAGTTGTAAGATATTTTGTTGATGTTTGAATAACAGATGCTCACTTCAGCTGTAGTCAGTCTTCCAATCCAATCAATTCCAATCCAGTCAGTCTTCCAATCAATTTAATCACTGACTTAAGGTTTTTATACTTATTCTACATTTATGTGAGATCTTATGCCGTGTCACAGTATAAATATAAGTATGTAACAAAAAAAAGAGAATTACAGCTGTGTCTTTAGATTCAGTAATATAGTCTCACTTTCTTCAATTCAATTCAATTCAATTTTATTTATATAGCGCCAAATCACAACAAATGTCGCCTCAAGGCGCTTCATAGATACAGAGAAAAGCCCAACAATCATATGACCCCCTATGAGCAGCACTTTGGCGACAGTGGGAAGGAAAAACTCCCTTTTAACAGGAAGAAACCTCCGGCAGAACCAGGCTCAGGGAGGGGCGGCCATCTGCTGCGACCGGTTGGGGTGAGAGAAGGAAGACAGGATAAAAGACATGCTGTGGAAGAGAGACAGAGATTAATAACAGATACGATTCAATACAGAGAGGTCTGTTAACACATAGTGAGTGAGAAAGGTGACTGGAAAGGAAAAACTCAATGCATCATAGGAATCCCCCGGCAGCCTACATCTATTGCAGCATAACTAAGGGAGGATTCAGGGTCACCTGGTCCAGCCCTAACTATATGCTTTAGCAAAAAGGAAGGTTTTAAGCCTAATCTTTAAAGTAGAGATAGTGTCTGTCTCCTGAATCCAAACTGGAAGCTGGTTCCACAGAAGAGGGGCCTGAAAACTGAAGGCTCTCCCTCCCATTCTACTTTTAAATACTCTAGGAACAACAAGTAGGCCTGCAGAGCGGGAGCGAAGTGCTCTAATAGGGTGATATGGTACTACAAGGTCATTAAGATAAGATGGGGCCTGATTATTTAAGACCTTGTATGTGAGGAGCAGGATTTTGAATTCAATTCTGGATTTAACAGGAAGCCAATGAAGGGAAGCCAAAACAGGAGAAATATGCTCTCTCTTTCTAGTCCCTGTCAGTACTCTTGCTGCAGCATTTTGGATTAACTGAAGGCTTTTCAGTGAGTTTTTTGGACATCCTGATAATAATGAATTGCAGTAGTCTAGCCTGGAAGTAATAAATGCATGAACTAGTTTTTCAGCGTCACTCTGAGACAGGATATTTCTAATTTTAGAGATGTTGCGCAAATGGAAGAATGCAGTCTTACATATTTGTTTAATATGTGCGTTGAAGGACATATCCTGGTCAAAAATGACTCCAAGGTTCCTCACAGTGTTACTGGAGGCCAAGGTAATGCCATCCAGAGTAAGAATCTGGTTAGATACCATATTTCTAAGCTTTTCAGCGCCGAGTACGATGACCTCAGTTTTATCTGAGTTAAGAAGCAGAAAGTTAGTGGCCATCCAAGTCTTTATGTCTTTAAGACATTCCTGCAGTTTAACTAATTGGTGTGTGTTATCTGGCTTCATGGACAGATAGAGCTGGGTGTCATCTGCATAGCAGTGAAAATGTATGCTATGTCTTCTAATGATGCTGCCTAGGGGAAGCATGTATAATGTAAACAGAATTGGTCCTAGCACTGAACCCTGTGGAACTCCATAATTAACCTCAGTGTGTGAAGAGGACTCTCCATTTACATGCACAAATTGGAGTCTATTAGATAGATATGATACAAACCACTGCAGTACAATACCTGTAATACCTACAGCATGTTCTAATCGCTCTAATAGAATATTATGGTCAACAGTATCGAATGCTGCACTAAGGTCAAGAAGGACAAGCACAGAGATGAGTCCACTGTCAGAGGCCATAAGAAGATCATTTGTAACCTTCAATAAAGCTGTTTCTGTGCTGTGATGAACTCTGAAACCCGACCGAAACTCTTCAAATTGAGAGTATTGACCAAACTTTCTTGTGGTCAATATCTGTGCTTTACAGGCAGCTTGAAAAAAAAATGCTCTTACAAGCCAGATTACCAGAAAAGAGGCAGAAAAGGCAGCATTCAAGTGGTTTATTGGTGCAAGAGATAGAGGAGGAAATCGCATGGCAAGGGCACAGTGTCGCGTGCAGGAGAGGTATACCTTAGTGACTCGGTTTAGATAGACTGTGGAGATGAAATTAATTACAAATACTTTATTATTGAGGGAAATTATTTTTATTATTTTTTTTTTTTTTGGGGGGGGGGGGGGGGGGGTCATCAGCTCATGTTGTTCTGGAGGGTGATGGCTGCTGCCAGGAATGACCACATATTTCTCTCTGGTTTGCAGCATACTTGAAGATGGCTCTCACTAAAACACTGTGTTACGGTATGTGAACGGTATGTGAACAATTTCCAGTTATGTTTAGCAGTTTGTGCAATATTCTTCTTTGCACAATCAGCTCCAGGAACTCCAGCGCCAGCCTTCTTTACCAGTGTGTCACCAGTTTGACTTCAAACTCACAGACTCTGATACTGCTGCCCTAACAAATGGCTGGAAAGCAGTTTGGAATTTCCACAATCGACTTGTAGAAGATATTCCACATCTTGGTGCAGACATTAAAGTAGTAGTTCCCAAACTTTATCTGATGGCCCTATTTTTGTTTTGCATGAAAATCTTCGGTGCCCACCCGGCACACACCTCAAGAAGTAGAATCTGTTCTCTCCTTGGTAGATGTAGTCAATGTTACATTTCCAGTCTTCTCCCTCGTCTCTCAGCATGTAAACCGTGCTTTGTTTACTCCTGTTCCCCCTGAAATCCACAATCATCCATTCTGTTTTGTGTTCACTATGAGGTGATTGTTTCTGCACCATGCAACTGGTTAACCACGTGCCTGTTCTAAGCTTTGTCCATCACTGAGACACCCCACAACACTTATCAATGTAACTATGTAGATGTCTTTTAATTTGATTTTTGAGCGCCTACTTGGTTAATCCTTTTGTAAATAGCTTTTCTGTTACCATGGATACTCATGGTCTTCATAGAGTTCAATGTAGGAGGTCAAACAACTTGATCAGCACAACCTTCAAAACAACTCCAGTAGTATTGCAAATCTGATGTTATTTGTGGAAAAAATGCACTTTTTTCAGGACCAATGGATCAGTGAATGAGTGAGAAGCTGTGTTTCAGTGCATTTCTTTTTCTTTTAAACTGTATAACATTGATTTGTTATTGTTTTGTGTATACTAGGGACCTTTTTTGTCAACATGTTCTCTAAACAAAAAAATTATTTGTATAGTATATAAAAAATTACTGTTGTACTGCATACCGTTTTAAAATTTCATATTAAGCAGTATTAATAAAAAGATAAACTGACTTTGTTGTACAGGTGATTTAAATTTTATCTTACTGCATTATCCAAAATCCCATCTGGGCAAGCACACTTGGGGCCACCATGGAAACTGAGGACAAAAGTAGCTGGGTCCCAGTTGGGTAACCCAGGTGGGCCCCAAATATCAGACCCGCTTCTACCCATCTGGGCCTCACACTCGTTTGTTGGCTGGGCCTGATTTGGGACCCATCCGGGGCCCATCATTAACCCATCTGGGAAAACACACTTGGGGCCACCATGAAAACTGAGGACAAAAGTAGCTGGGTTCCAGGTGGGTAATCCAAGTGGGCCCCAACTATCAGACCCACTTCTACCCATCTGGGTCCCACACTTGTTTATTGGCTGGGCCTGATTTGGGGCCCATCCAGGGCCCGTCATTAACCTATGTGGGCAAACACATTTGGGGCCACCATGGAAACTGAGGACAAAAGTAGCTGGACCCCAGTTGGGTTTCCCAAGTGGGCCCCAAATATTAGCCCTGCTGCTCCCTATTTGGGCCCCACATATGTGTGTTGACTGGGGAAGCAGTTTTTTTTTTTTCAACATATACATGTTACTACGATTGTAGCCAACGACAGGTATCCAGGGTAGTTTGGTCTGATTTTTTCGCGGTTGGCGAGGCAGGCTGTGTGGAGGTAAAGTGAGGACCCAAGTGCGGGCAAAGGTTGGTATGACGAGTGAGTTTATTTAAGGTGGAGATGGCGAGGACACTTAGAAATAACTAAACTGGGAAATACATGAAACTGAAACCAAAACTCATAGAGTGGCATGCAAAGGAACACAGGAAGGACCACAGGGGAAACACAGGGAGGCTGTATCCCAATTCAGGGTCTGCAGCCTTAACGGTCCACAAGGGCCGCGTACTCAAAGACCGCTAAGGCTGGAAGTGAGAGGCTTGTGAAATGGGACGGTCTAGCCCCCGTCGCGCTGCCCAGGTTGCCTAGCAACCGTGACACCAACCGCTGGAAACGTATCATACGGCGTTGTTCGACAGAAATGAAGGAGAAAATCTTTTGTTAATTTGTTTGTTTTCACATGAGCTTTGTGTAATTTGATAAGTATCTGAGGCTGAGACCACGGGACTGTAAAACATGATTGTTGGGCTTCATTTCCTTACTGAACTGTCATTTTAAGATTAGCTAGTAAATAACACTTAGCTAATGTTGTTCATGAGTCTAAAGTCATGGTAAAATGGTAAATGACCTGTATTTGTATAGCGCTTTACTTAGTCCCTAAGGACCCCAAAGCGCTTTACACTACATTCAGTCATCCACCCATTCTCACACTGGTGATGACAAGCTACATTGTAATGTAAATATAATATGGCCAATATTAAAGTTAGTACCATATTAATCATGATTAGTTATTACAGCAGTGAGTTTGAACTCAGTGTCAAATACTGAGCTTCAGTAAAGACTCAAGTTGCCGTTATTTATATTTCCTATCACTTTATATCTTCACTCAAAGGCAAGTATCTTTGACAGTGTACAAATAGATTATATATAAGAGGCAAATATTGTTTTTTTAATGTGTTGGCATTAGTCAGCCTTAAACAGGCTGACTTCTGCTAAATGGGTCAAACTGGGCAGAAAGTATACAAACACATAACATCCTTATAGAATATGATGTAACACTATAGATCAACTTACCTCAGAATATATAAAGCATATAAACAATTACAGCAATATGATGCAACAAACACAGCAGTGCTACTAATCCAAAATACTCAAAGCTTCATAGAACTGAAACAAACATTTATTTTTAGGTCCATTCTGCTGCTGATACATACTTTAGGTTTCTGAATATTAAACTTGTTGCTGCCTTTCATAGTGTGTAACTTGAAGGCCCTGAGTACTTTCTCCCACACTGAAAACACTGGAATGGTAAAATGATTTGAACATTACCTAATAAGACTGATTCAGGACAGACAATTAGTGATTTTAAACCTTCCTAGCAGTCCTTCACAAACAGGGAACAGTCTGTCTATCCTCTCCATCTGTCAGCTGCTGCTGGCTCTTCCTCCTCCTCTTCCTCACACACTGCTGAGTTTGTCCTGGTGGATCATCAGGGGTGCAAAGCCTCACAGATGATGTGCAGCAGTGGGTCCCTCAGTCTGTCCTCACTCTGGACACTTGCAGTTGTCACACATGGAAATCAAATGTGTGATAAGCTGCAGGATTCAAACACAAGTGTAACTTATAAATACATGTTCATACTTTTATTCCACAATCAGAGAGAAAGAAAAAGAGAGAGAGTGCAGGACAGACAGACAGGTGACAGTCTCAGGTGTATACACTGCTACAAAACAGCACAAGAGAAGGAGGATTTAGTGTTTGTGTTATTACGAGTGCTAAACAAGAAGAGTTCCCAGATGGTACAGTGGACACGTGTGACTCCTGTGACTAACAAACAAACAAAAATTTGTAAAAAAATAAAATAAAAAAAAACGGGTAATTCTTTGTTTTTACATTCATCAGGTGCCAATATGCCCAAATATCAAAGAGAAATTAAAAATGCATGCCGTGGAAGAGTTCGGGTCTTAGGAAGCTAAAGTCATTATCTCACCCAAGGTTAGCCAAAAAGTCTGAAATTTCAGCCACCTGTGGATGACCAAATAAAGACATTTTAGAGAGATTTACAGAAATTACAGAAAGTCCAGAGTGGCCTATCAGCCTGATAGGCCACTCTGGACACACCCATGCCTCAGCAGGTGGTCTCTACTGTTGTTTACTGGGTGCAGCTGGGTTGGGAGAGGGTCGCCATGGCCATGAGCCAGGGCCAAATCTGGGACCATTGTTCTGGCCCCTATTTGTTTTTTACAGGACAGCGACGCAAGGGGAGCTGTGGTGGTGGTCGCATGATGGATTCGGGTGCAGAGCGCAAGCTGGGCTGGGATATAATGGGCCCGTGGAAGGACAAGAAGATGGGAGGCTCTTCCTTGTCTGCCGAAGACGGGGCTGGCGTGGACTCTCCTCTTAAGCCGGAATTCCTGGCCTGCTGATGGACCCATAATGAATATGTTGCATAATTTCAGCAGGGGTTTTTAGTGAATGTAGAAAATGGTAGTTTTACGGGTTTTAGAATTGTTTTATTTAGTTTTAGTAGATTGACAATATTTTATTACGTACATTTTAAGGGTGTTTTTTTTTTTATCTGTGCTCCCTGGCCTAGTAATAAACTGTTTCTGATCAGACCTGCTTCATCTCTGTGCCCGTGGTATCTGACTCGCTTGCTCCCCCTTGTATTTTAAAGAATCTTTCTTTTTAGCAGGACTTTCTGGCGCGACTGCTTTAGTGTCCCCATGTGTTACAATAGCACTTTTACAGAAACTAGAGGATGTTGGGTTTCAAATTAATTCTAAAAATGTTATAAGCGTTTGCATTTGGACGGTTAAATAGGCAAAAAATTCTCTAAACATTTGTACTTGTTGCCAGGTTTATGACTTACTTGAGCCTGTAGCTCTAACATGGGCCATGATTTATGATTGCTAATACGTAGCCAGTAACTCTATCAGGTCGTCGGGTAAATGACAGAAAGGCATTTTCTCTTAGAAAAGCTTTATTTTTTTGTTGTCACATTTTCTTGTTTTCTTTACTGGAAAAAAACAAAACAAAACAGTAAAGCAGGTTCACTTAGTTGCAGGATGGTTGCTATGCGTTTCCATGGCTACAAAATATCTCTCTGTCACACTCTCTCTCTCTCTCTCTCTAAGCTGGCATACGCTAACGATACAGTTGATTTGTCGCCGGTCTCGGCAACCTTGTAAGGTGACGACGAGGCGCGGGCCCCGTGTACGCGCCAGCGGCTGGACTGCTGGTGATAATTAGTCTCTGTAGTGGCGCCGCTCTGACTGGGCGCACATGTTCCAGCTGTCACAGGTGTATTCTGGGAGATGCGGTTTGGTGACAGCCGTGACAGCACCATCTGGACCTGTCCGCATCGCGGGACGCCAAGTCTACAGTGACAAGCTGCAAGCAGTGCCTGGAGACTATGAGATGAATGTGCACATGCATATGAGGGACTTTGTGTGTTTGTGTCTGTCCATTGTGCGTGCGTGTGTTCCTCTGTATGAATATTGAGCATGTCAGCGGGAGTGCATGTTGCATGGTGTGTGAGCAAATGCATGTTTTTTTTTTAACACAAATTCAAGTGTGTGAGAGATTCTGAGTGCATCATGTAGCTTTAACTGATGAATCCATGTTGCTTCGGTGCAGGTATACTGTGAGTGTGTATTTGTCTGTGTGTGTCAGTGTGTGTGTGTGTGTGTGTGTGTGAGATTTGATTCTACTGTGAAAACCTATTGCTGTGAGTCTGCTATGCAGCCTTTAAATTATAATGTGTCCATTAGCCTTGATATTTAGTGTTGCTGATGCTATGTCCAACAATCTGGTTACTGTGCCCAGGATAGTCATGACCATTTCCCATTAACCAGAGTACAAAAAGTGCACAGCAGCATCCCGATAAAGTGGTTACATCGTGTAAAAGTCATTGCACAGTCAGGAACACAATGTGTAAACAAAACAAATCTAGTAGTCATCACAACAACCCCATATCCCCAATATGAAAAAAAAAAAATCTGTGTAAGTCACTGAATATACAAGACAAGCATAGCCAGTGTGACAACAAGTATTAGTTGGAGAATGTCACACTGCCCATCTCATTGCTTGGCTAATGACTTGTGATTGACAACTTATAAGTGAAGGAGAAAACCCTGGTTTGTCAACCTTTCTGACTGTATAATTTTCTGTTGGTGTTTCATCCCAATGGAGTGCCTACATCAGGAATAACATTATGACCACCTGTGTAGTATTGTGCTGGTTACCCTGACATGGAGTGCATGCAGCATTAACCTTTAAAGCAGTTTGAGCTACACACACAAGTTAAACAAAAATCTTCCCTCTGTATACAGAGGAAATTTGCTTTAGACCAAAACTGTTATATGTATCCAGCTGCAAATTTGTTTAATTCAGCTGTAAAGTTGGACATTTTAACATGGGAGTATATGGAGACTGACTCATCGCTGGACCCTCGTGTGGGCATTGGAGGAACTGCAATTTTTCATACTTGCCTGCATTTTTCAACTCTGAAGGGTACCTCTTGGTCATTCTGTGGGATTATTATTGCACCGATTACTATTGCATCTTTCTAAAGCTCTGCTTCTGACCCACAACAGTTCAAAATCAATCAGAGACTCCTCTGACTCTGTTAGCATTCCTACCAACTTCATCTACGCCAAATGATTTCCAATACTCTGAAAAAGCTGCATGTAAACACAACCATGTGGGCCTGCCTGTGGACTTTGTACACACATGATCACTGTGAAAATCACCAGCTTTAAAGTTAGGCCTGTCCACATGATAGAATCACACCAGTAGTTTTCTGACGCATCTGATTTATTCTACGAGACAGCGTGAAGAGTGGGACTTGTTTCCCTTTAAGTCCTCGAACAAGAAACAGCTGCACCAGCTGTTTGTAAGCTCTGCAACAGGAATGCTTCCTGAGTCAGAATGTAAGCATAGATCTGTGACATGACTCATTATTTTTATGAACCTCTGACTTTTCTCAAGGACCACTGTCAGGGAAGAATTTGCAGAAATATGTCTAAACAGTTAACACTATGAATCTACTTTTAATTAGTATCTGAAGCCACTCCTTCAGAGTGCACAAATGTGAGCGAGAGTCAGCTTCAGATGCTTGTCAGTCTGAGCTCAGAGCCTTTGTTCCTGCAAGAACATGATGGACGTGACGCTGCTGCTAGCACGCGCGCGTGTGTGAGATGAAACAGCAGAGTAGATGAAACGCTGTCTGTGTGTGTGTGTGTGTGTGTGTGTGTGTGTGTGTGTGTGTGTGTGTGTGTGTGTGTGTGTGTGTGTGTGTGTGTGTGCGTGCGTGTGTGTGTGCGCGATGGAGGCTGATGTGTTGCAGTGAGGTGTTGCCCGTTACACTGAGCCTCCCCCTGGGCTGGTAGCTCTGGAAGCTCTCTGGAAGCTCACTTCACTCAGATACATGCAGATCAAACGCTGCATTGATCTCTGAGCTTCATAATACACATGCACACACACACACACACGCAGACACGCACTCTGGCTCCAACACTAGTTCTACCAACACCCCCGTCCTTTCCACCAGGAGCTGTGTGAAATATGAAACACATGTTAATTATGATCACGCCAAGTGTCAGTTACCGCTCACTGTTAAACCTTTTTTCCTTCCATCCAGGGAAAGTAAAAAGAGCTCTGTGGCTTTTTTCAAGATCACGTTTGACAGGTATATATTTGTGCCAAGGTTGTTAATTTAGAGTTCCTTGACAAAAGAAGACAGGAAAGCTTCACAGTGTGATTGATACGACCTTACAAAGTCATGGCCAGCTCACAAGATCCCATCACTTTCCTGTGACTCCCACTCAAGTGTCCTCCTGATAGTCCAGTATTCCCTCTTTTTTTAGCAACGGTTTGGTCTCCACCGACTCATACAACAATGAACATAAACCCATCCTTCTGTCTGTGGGATTCAAAGCAAAGCTACTTCTAGGACTTTAACATGTTGCCATGTGACTCTTCAAACTTGGTTTGAGTACTAAAATCTAGAGATGGCAGTCTGTAAGTCCCCAAAGTCACAAAGGTGAGGTCCAATTGTTAATGCTTATGCATAACAATGATGTGAAGAGCCCTCGATTTAATTAACATCCCCCCAACTGCCGTAAACAGAAGCTTAACACCAGCGACAGACAAACAGCAGGATCAGTGTGATCCACAGCAAACTGACAGAGCTAGCTTCAGTCCAGCGCACACTCTGCTCTGTATTCCTGCTGCACACGTGGACTCACAGCCGCTGTGTTCTGAATTAAGTCGCCTCCAACACTCTGGTCCTCGGCATAAAAGATCCGTGAATATTCATGATCCTCAGAGGGTGAATTTGAATAATTTTGGGTGACCCTCTGTGACCTTTCCTTTAACACCACAACAAGGATTTCATACTCATTTCACATTTTGCTCCATGGAGGAACTGTACGTGTTCAAAAGTATTTGGACAGCGAGGGACAGCAAAGTGTTTCTGTGAGCGTTGCCGCAACCAGACCGCTAATGTCACTGATCAGAGGATGAATAAGAAATGAAAAAGCCACTCATCGCAGGGTTAGCTCTCATATGGTTCATGTAAACAACCGGAAACCAGTAAAGGAAAACAAAATGAACCCAAAACTGCTCCTGCGAAATGGTCCACATCAAACAGAGACTGAGACCCAAATCTTCCTCCTCAAACCTGGAGCATGTTTTAGTCCAGCTGGGAAACTCGAAAGCTAGCTTTGTGCATGCCAGGGTGGAACTGACATTAAAAAAGAAGTATATTCTTTACACATTTAAGCCACCTGAAAACAGAGCTACATATTCTTCTTACCATGAATTACTTCCTAAAACACCACAAAAAATGGCTGACTGTAAAAGGCTGAGTGAATTGTCTTGAGTTTTACATTTATTCACAGTATTCATGCCTCAATAACTTGACTCACTAAGAAATTAGAACAAGGTTGTTTTTTTGTTATATTTATTTATTTACCTTTTTTTTTTTTTTTTAGATTAAATAACTTAATGACTCGTAAAGATTTCCATAAAACTTTCAGGGACAGTCCCCAGATAATGAACTTTGTCGCCTTTGGAAGTCTCACAGTCTCCACATTAAGAAATTTCATAAACATTTACTTAATCCACTGTTTTTCACCCTCATTCTTTCTACCGATCAGTTTTATTGTACTCGCTCTCTACATATATAATCCCATCTCGCTATAAATAAAAGTCTTGAGCCACACCTCATTTTAAAGGAGTCAGACGTTTTTACTTTATCTTCTTAAAATGGTCTAGAGCGATATTTCAAGGTTTTCCTTGTAGCTGACTATTTTCAGAGGAATTGTTGCTAAGCTACTTAACACTGAAAACTTAGCAAATAACCCATTTTAAATTGAATCTCTAGGCTCTTTGTTACCAAGACACATAATTTGCTCTCATTTCTTTAGTTGAATCTTAAAAAGCCAAAGATAACAGTTTGACAGCTGATTTCCAAAGAGCTATTAGCTAAAAACTTGGTATGTCTTGGTGTGGTGTGCAGTATGTCCTTAAAAACTCTGGACAAAAGTGTCTCAGTGGAAGCATGGCTGTTAATAAGCCCTTATTAATGATGGGAAACAGGGAGGAAAGGTTGAGGTATGTCAAATTACACAAGAACTGAACCGAAAGTGAGTGGCAACAGGTCTGATGGAGTCATCAATCGATTGATCCAAGTCTGATTGTCAGTGCTTTTATTTATTTAGCTATTTTTATTTAGCTAACAATCATATGGTGCTGCAAATGCTGTAAAAAAAATGCATTACACATGTTCCTATCCATGTTTACATGCAGTAAACATGCCAAGAAATTATAGTCAGCTGCCTCAGAGATTTCAGGCTGTGATGAAGAATAAAGGTAGTGATATGAATACTGACTTTTTGCAGGCTCTGTTTTTGCCTTATATTCTGTATTTCTGCTCAAACAACTTCACCTAGTTCCTATTTTCCTGCAAAATCTAAAGAAATGAGGGGTGGCTCAGCACTTTTGGCCAGTACTAATTATCTTTTTTTTTTTTGCTTTACATTTGATGTTTTTCTAACTTGTTTTTGTCTTTGATGTTTTGTAAATATACATTATACAATTTTTTTTAAATGAATTATAGAATAAATATATTACCTGCTAAATTACATTAGTATACATAAACCTTTTCCTTTGTAGATTTGATTATTTTATATTTAAATTGTAAAAATACACAATAAACCACACAAAGTCCCCCTTGAAAAGTTTTCCTTAACACTCAAACATTCTCCTTCTTACATACTTCATGACAAGAGTCCTCAAACTCAAACTTTATTGATAAATTGGCTGTGAGTTGTAAGCACTACAGCCTGCACTGAGGGATTATCAAAGACAGAGACGGAGACAGTCTGCATCACTGCACAGTAAGATGTATTTTCATTTCAAACTAGATTTCCAATCAGAGCCATCTGCCTGTTGAAGCCTCTTTTCTGTGTACTTGGACTCGTTTTGAAGAGCTCGGCTGCTCTCGTGTGAAACCCCGCCGTATGCGAAGGATGACACGCTCGTCTGCTCGAAGACACACCTCAAAGATCCTGCACGTCCCCGCAGACCCGACGGGAAGAAGTTGACAAAGGCCAGCAGTCAAGAAAACATTATTTTTTGTGTGGTTGCTGCTGGTTTCTCACCATCGCTTTATGTCCCCCCCCCCCCCCCCCCCCAACACACACACAGTGTCAGCATAGGAAACAACCCTCCCTCCTCCTAATTGCCAGAATGTGACCGTGCCCCCTCTCAAATCACTTTGTCAAGTCTCAAACTCCCCCCTGATTTGCCCGCCAGGCTCCCGGCTCTGCTGGTGACATTCCTCCTCCTCTTCTCTTTGATGAAGAGGAACTGGATCAGCAATCAGTGCACCAAACATAGCATGACCCCCCCGAAAGACTACACGTGCACACGCACAACAAACACACAGCCTGCAGTGACTCCCAGGCCTCCCTAATCCTCTGATTCGTTCCATTTTTCCAAGCGGGCAGTGAAGTAGTTGCACTCAGACACATCAAAGACACGCTGCAGCACTTCCTGTGTGTGTGCGTGATGCTGAGAGAGCTGATAAGGTGCCTGTTGCATGTTTTGTGTTTGTGTCTGTTTGTCGTGTGGGTTATGTTTACAGACACAAGATGAGTTTCAGCTTCGACACGCATAAGCAACACCGTGGACTCGACACACAAACGCACACAAACGCAGAGCATGGAACCACTCTGTTGAGACAAAACCCCAAAAATATTATTTAAATTTTGATTTCATTTCAATAACCGGCAAATCAGTTTGTTTGGGAAGGATTTAAACTTTCCAGGTGAGTGAAGTGTTGAGCTGATTTGTAGCAGTCTCTTAATTCACCTCAAAATCCATCAAAGCTTGTTTTTTCTTTAAATATTGGGCAGACAGGTCCAAAAGTATTTGGACAATGACGTGCTCTGTATTTGTGCATCTGGACATGATGACACTGGATTTTAACTAATCAGGATGTGACTGAAGTTCAAACTATCAGCTTAACAAAACAGTTCATGCAATATCTTAACAAAAGTGCAGACTCATCCAACCAGAGCTCTGAATAAATATCGACCATTATGAATAAAGTAAATCAGGTAAAATAATCAGCAGTCTCACTTTCAGCTTTATTGTGACAATGAGTAGACATGTCTGCCACCACATGGCAGAAACTGCCGCGAAACTGCTCTAAGCATGTGTCATGCAGCAATTTGATTGGCTCATGTGTGTCAAGGCATGCAACGCTGAGAGGAGAGCGGACTCTGAAGAGCGATAGTTAAAGTTTAACACGTTACTTCCACAGTCCTGGAAAGAGACAGAGGAGAATGTTATTAGTTCAAGTGAAATGATGGGAAAGAAATCGGAGTAATGTTCAAGTCTGGATCTGGGTCAGGGGGGCACTGGTTTGCTCAGACAAGTAGCTGGTTCTGAAATACTGGTGGGGTGATGAAGCGAATGGCATGGACACTGAAGTCTAGGCTGGGTTCGGCAGACTCCAGTTTTGGGTGGAACCGCTACCTCAACGAGAGAGCAAAACATACAAAACACAAGAGCAAAGCAGCGCAAACCAGGAGAAAATGTGTCTTACATTTCTCTCATCTGATTAGCTTTAGCTGGAATTATAACACTGAAGAAAAATGTGATAAAAAAAAATCATCGGAGGTATAAAATGAAAAGGAGAAGTTGTTTTTTGGTGTCTTGACTTTTAGCATTTGATTGATTTAGTAATCTAACACATCAGGAATTTTCATGTCTGCTCTCCACCTAAGATGACATTGACATTTTTCCCTGCTTTTTAAAATAACTTGAATTTGTTGCTGGATTTGTGTTTAATAGTGTGGGTAGTTCATGGCATGCAGCAGGATGCAGTTACTTTGAGTCCATCCACTGAATATGGTGATGCGCACACGATAAAAAGCCCAAATGTTCTCTAAGTGCCAGTTAAGACAGATAATAACAGAGGCAAAGACAAAACACGGAGGTCTGCCTGGTGCTCCTGCAGCCCTCGGGTCGGCTGAAAACAGCTTATCAGGGATGAAGCATTATATCCCCCCGCGTGCCTCTGACCTGAAGGACGTGCATGCTGGCACTCATTCATCAGTAATTGCCTGCCCAGTGTAGTGCTGACCTTTCACCTGCTGGCATTCAGACATAACACACTTTCACTTGATGTTTTAGAGTGCTGCTCCTTCAGGCTGTCGTTATGGAGGATGTACTGTGTGGCTGAAAGGATGCTTTCACAGTGATGCATCAGGGAGACAAATAACGTCCAATTTTACTGCAAACCAACTACTTTTATTTAACAAACTTCACATGCATTTTCCTTTACTCGGGCTTTATTCTAAATCTAAAATTTTGTAATTGAAGCGTTGAAGTAATGGCGGTAAGTTATTTTTTCCTTCACTGTTTATAAGATTTGTGTGGCTGAAAAGAATCCAATAAAGACTTCTCCAATTCAAAGCATCTGCTCACTACAAGTGTTCGTCTTTATTGCAGCACACAAAAGAACGTATACTCGGCATCTGCATGACAATAGTCTTTGGTTTACTGATGAGACAGTGAGAAAATGAAGATGGCTGCATGTGCAGAGCTGAACATATCACAAAGCAAATGACAATGTAAACATAGTTATTGTTGGCAATATAATTAAAGTTTGAAATTATAGTGTAATGCATCCTTTCAGTGCTGTGCTGGTGATATTAGAGCGACATATTCAACAAGAGAATGGCATCATCCACAATTGCATTGCTCTTATTTTGGAAGTTTAGCCCCTTACCCTTCGCACCTTGTGTTTCCTGACTCAGGGTATAATTCAACCTCATCGCCAGTCTCTCATCCTGTTGTTGGTCATTGTAAGGAGAAAAACCTCAGGAAAGCAAAGAATCACGGGCCCAGAGTTAATTCATGTACATGGACGATTGCCTGACCACGTTCCGTCGACTACAGAAACGTGCAGGCAAAGCGCGCCAGGCATTCACTCAGACTTTATTATATACTGCCCTACTCACGTAACACTCATGGGTGGAGTACAAGTTAGGAAAAAACAACTTCTTATCTGGTGATTGCATACGAGGCTGCACAGGATGCAGCCTTGCAAGACAAGGAGGAACAAGTTGCTTGTAGTGGGTTAAAACAATACATGTGGGTGTTGTCTAAACTTGAGCAACTTCCTCATGTGATCACTTTGTTCCAGCTAAAGAATTTGCTGACACGCTATGTACAGGCATTTCTGTGCAATTCAAATAAGCTAAACATAAACATTTATCACTGTTGAATATTAATAAAATTCAAAATCTTTTAACAGTCATACTTCGGCTCCACCATGTCCGACTGCAGCTGAAGATGATTATAGCCAATCTCCTGCTTTGGAGATTTGCTGTGAGTGGAGAACTGGTTCATGTGCCACTGCTGAGTTTCAGATGCAGCTGATTATATTGCTCAATTATTTTATAAAATGTATTGTGTAGCGTGCGCCCTCTTTGAAGCACACATGTGCATGGCCTTTTTAAATTCAAATGGTATTAATGAAAAGTTTCAGTCTGGTTTTAAACCTCGCCACAGCACAGAGACAGCCTTACTTAGAGTTTTTAATGATCTTCTTTTAACTGTTGACTCTGGCTATTCCGTGGTTTTAGTTTTACTTGACTTGACTGCTGCTTTTGACACGGTTAACCACAACATTCTTCTATCAAGATTGGAACATGTTGTTGGTCTCAAAGGTACGGTTTTAACTTGGTTTAAATCCTACCTCTCAGAGAGGTCGTTCTCTGTTGCTATGGGGCAACACTCCTCGGCTTCTGCCCCTATTTATTGTGGTGTGCCTCAAGGGTCCATGCTCGGTCCTGCTCTTTTCTCTTTGTACATGTTGCCGTTGGGATTAATTAATTGGGATTATGCTGATGATAGATTTATTCACCTTTGAAATCCGATGTGTCTGCTTCTTTGCAACCTCTGTTCAACTGTTTGCATGAAGTTAAAATTTGGTTATCACATAATTTTCTTACATTGAACGAGAATAAGACCGAAATCATAGTCTTTGGTAGTCACACTCCGCTAGACCAGTTAGCTGATGCCCTAGGCCGTCTCGCTAGGCATCTCTCGCTCACTGTAAGAAACCTCGGAGTGTTCCTGGATGGCTCTTTTAAACTTGAGAAACAGTCTCCACTGTGGTAAAATACAGCTTTTGCCAGTTGCGTCAGATATCTAAAGCAAAGCCATTCCTTCCTTTAAAGGACCTTGAAAAGCTTATCCACGCATTTATCACATCCAGATTGGACTACTGTAACTCCCTCTACTCGGGCCTCCAACACTCTTCTCTTTACCGGCTTCAGTTAATTCAAAAATGCAGCTGCACGTCTTTTAACAGGTACGAGAATCTATGAACGCATAACTCCAATTTTAGCCAAATTACATTGGCTCCCTGTTAAATTGGGCGATCGTGGCTCAAGAGTTGGGAGTTCGCCTTGTAACCGGAAGGTTGCCGGTTCGAGCCCTGGCTTAGACAGTCTCGGTCGTTGTGTCCTTGGGCAAGACACTTCACCCGTTGCCTACTGGTGGTGGTCAGAGGGCCCGGTGGCGCCAGTGTCCGGCAGCCTCGCCTCTGTCAGTGCGCCCCAGGGTGGCTGTGGCTACAATGTAGCTGCCATCACCAGTGTGTGAATGGGTGGATGACTGGATATGTAAAGCGCTTTGGGGTCCTTAGGGACTAGTAAAGCGCTATATAAATACGGGCCATTTACCATTTAAATATCGCATAGATTTTAAAATTCTTTTGTTCACTTGTAAAATTCTGAATAATTTAGCACCCAGCTATCTTTCTGAACTACTCCACTTATACAATCCCAACAGAGCACTTAGATCGTCCAATCACAGGCTCCTAGCACAACCTAGGTCTCGAATGAAGTCGAGAGGAGACCGGGCCTTTGCAACCGTGGCACCCAGACTCTGGAATAACCTCCCTGTTCATATTCGTACTGCCGAGTCTATCCAGTCTTAAAACTTATCTTTTTACTTTGGCTTTAGATTCTAACTAGTTGGCTGTTCTAGCTTGTTGTGTTCTTACCTATTGTTTGTTGTCCTGTTTTATTGTTTGTTTCAATTGTCTCATGCTTTTACTGACTGTGAAGCACTATGGTCAACACTGTTGTTTTAATATGTGCTATATAAATACATTTTGATTTGATTTGATTGGATGTCCCGCTGAATCCTTGGGAATCAATGTTGGACCATAAATATCTTCCCGGGCACTGTGTCAAATATGAACCCAGCTTACTGCACGCTGGTATTTAACCTCAGCAGCTGTGCGTATGCACCCACTGGCCCCGCAACTATAGTTGACATATCACCAAACTCCTAGCACCAAATGAGCTTCACCGCCGTGTAATCTAACCTGGCACTGGGACAAAAAGCAAAGCGTATTTCCCAGAGTCCCGTACTGTTTCTCGAACTCTCAGATGTTCGATAGGAGCAGCCAAGCAGAGGTCTACGTAGAACACAAGGGGGCTTCTTCAGCTGCTAGGTTAGGGTTAGGAGCAGCATCGGTGATCCCAGTCAACCACATCAAACGGCTGAAGAACGCCCACTGGTGTACTGCAGTGTTCTCACTCCGGGCAGATATAACTCTGTTCATTTCAAGGCTATTTTTAATGTGCTTGTGAATTGTCTCTGTTGACACGAGAAGGGAGCTTGATGGGCTTCGATACAGAGGTGATAAATTCTCATTTTCTAATAGCTTTATTCAGTAAAACCTGGTTTAGTAAGAAAAATCCTTTTAGAAAGCAGCAAAGGTGATCTGAGCGTGTGGGTGCCCTGCCAGAAACACACCGACATGAAGTATTGCCTTGATTAAAGCAAAAGTTCTTTCTTTGCTAAAAGGAAATGGACGTTGGATGTAAAGTAAAGGACATTCAATTAAAAAGGGCTACCTCGCTAAACCCTTAATCTAAGTGGGAGGTCAGAGGTTGTTTCACGCTGGGCTCTTTCACTGATTTCTTTTTTCCTTTTAGCTTTCTCGAGAACAGAGAAAATGTTCGTTACCTGACCTGAATGAGGTCACAAATGAGCACCATTAAACCTTTCATGGCGCTTTGAAGCATCTATTCAGTCAAATCTTTGAGCTGAATCCAGACATGTTTTATTGGAGTGATGGAGACAGGTCGCATCGAGGGATTGGCTTTGCTTTTCAAAGGTTGTTCAAAGAGTTTGAGAAAAGAAAAAAGGAAGTGAGCCTCCACAAATATAAACTGCCGACTAAAAGCAGAGAAGCTTGGAGTCATTTGGGCATAAGAAGAAAATTTGTTAGCATCAACACATTAATGTACTGGGGTTGTCCCTCATTAAAACTGTGTTTGTATATCTCTGTGTCGTTGTGATGCATGTGTGGAAATTTGAAGTTGTGGTAGAAATTTCAGGCCTTTAAAAGTTCCACAGACCAAAACCTGACTGCGATAAAGATTTTAAACCATGATCATGAAAACTCAGAATGGATCCTGCTTTCATTTAACAGAAGTCTGTGATGTAGAACCCTCTACAAAAACTTGTCTTACTGTTAGCAGGGTTCTGGCTTCACTCATGCCGCATTACGTGTTTCTCTACCACGCTGCCTTATATACTAGAAACTAAAAGGAAATTAAGAATTTTACGCATTTAGCTGAACTAGTGGACAAATAGGGCAATTAAAATATAAAGAGAAATTCCACAAAAACAGGTATAATGGATCCCATCGCACAGCCTGTCATTAGGCATACTCATCTGCTCTTAAGGGGGCATTCATACATACACATTTTCAGGCTCAGTGCTCTCACCTGTGATTTGCTTTGAATGGGATGAAAAGGTTTAAAATGAAGTGCAGCTGTTAGGAGGTCAAATTATGTTATTAAAACATGCAGGAGCACAGGGTGGGAGGCGGCGTGTATGGACAGGTCGTCAGTCTGTCACAGGGCTAACACATACAGGCAGACAGCCATTCACGCTCACTCACACCCCACTAATGGACGTCTTTGGACTGTGGGAGGAAGATATCACGGTCTCTGAAGAGAACCCACGTTCTTGCTATGAAGCAGCAGCATTGACCGCTGCACCCCTGTGCCGCCCAGTCTTGTAAATGTTAGATGTTAGGTCATTTAAGAAAACCACATCATTAACTATAAAGTTTGATTTCACACTCACTTTTGCTCTTTTACTTTTAGTTTTGCACCGAGACATGGATTGCATGGTTGAGTGCTTCATATTGTCACCGATTTACCCACATAATGCATTAGGCACCCGTCACAGTTAGAAACTAGTTCCACTTCAGTCAGCAGCTAAAGTTGTTTAGGGGTAAATAAAATCTTAAAGAAGCATGAATATTGGACTTGCACTCATCAGCATAGACATAAACAGGATGTCAGTGCAATGCTCTGTGTCTGGTGCCTGCTAATGCATTCTGGGAATCCCATCAGCGTGTTAATAGGTGCTTTCAGATAGACCAGTTCTGAGGACTCACTGAGGGTAACTGACAAGTGGGCAGCTCCTCTGAGAACTACATCCCTCCAGGAGTTCTCCCCCATATTAACCACCAGCTATGACCACAAATAGATGGAGGGTATCGTGACTGGAGCTCTGCCTTGGACAGGGTTCATTTTGACAGCAAATTTAGTTTTACTTTTAGTTTTGTCTTTAGACTAAAATGTCTAAAGTTTATGGCAGAGTAAATCTAAAGTAGATTCAGTTGACTGAAATATAAAGTGTACAGGTTTGTTGTGTTTTTAGTGCTGAGAGTTGCTCCACATGGTTTATTTTCCTTGACAAATGTGAACCGTGTCCATGTGTTTCTTCTCCTCCTCCCGTTATGTCACATTTTCATGGGATAGAGGGAGCATGGGAGCACGATGCACTGTTGCACCGTTTCCCAGGGACAGATCAAATGTGTCCATCTAACAAGATGACCCGATTCAATCACTTCCAAATTTGCCCTGATTTCATCTCTCAAGTATCAATACATTCATCATAGTTTTTGTCTTTGTGCTTTAGTTTTTATTTAGTTATCGTCTTGTGTTCATCAGAAAGAAAAGGTGATTAACAAAAAGATTGGTCAACAAAATTATAACTGGTCAATGGAAAGGAACGGTCCCCGATAGAAAAGTTGCAACTGAAGACGAAGGCAAGGGGCAGCAACAAATCCACTGTAGCACTTTACATCGAGCACCAGGAAAAACAAGATACTTGTGTCCGTGCAGGTCCGCGCGGTTTATCTGTTCCTGTAATCCTGTATCAATTTCCTAATTTTCCCTCCAACACGATTTGTTGTGTTGATGCAACATTGACAATAATAACAAGAAGAAAGAGGACGTTTTTTTGTAGATCTTTGGTCAAAATAGTTTCAAGTCCAGGCTCTCAAGGTGGGCTAGAAAAATATTAAAAAGTCCTTATTTTACAGTCACAAAGCCAATACACATTGTTGTATTTTAAACGTCTAAAGCCCAATAAAATGAAGGAAGTTTATTATTTTTTTCCCAGACCTAACTTAAGTACCTAGACCTGGAAGTTTTTGAGCACCAGCAGTTTGAGGGATACCAGCAGCATTTTTCTTATTTCTTTAACCAGCAACACTGATTGTTAGTATGACTGTAAATGTGAACCTTTGTTTTAAGAATTACTCTCATTATCCTACATTTAGCAGTGGCACCACTCTAATTGTGTGTATAACTGTACATCAGCAAATACTCCATATTAACTAGAGAAACAAAGGTTTTTAAGTTTTAATAGATGCTCTGTCATTTTGGCTCAAATGTGATGTGCAGGAAAAGTTAAACATAAGTTTCAAAATAAACTAAACACAAAAAAATGTTTTAATAGCCAAAGTTTACAGACAGCGGTCACTACGGAATATTCCTTTTCTCTGGTACATTATGTCACATTTTCTGTCATCTGCACCTTGTGCATCCTCCCAAAATACACAACCCCACCCAGCTAGCAAATAGGGTCCGGGAGTCCCTGATGATGATGGAGCCATCCATTATTTACCCAGCAGTCCAGCAGACAAAAAGTAAAAGAAAATCAATTATTTAAACGGGAATTATTCTAGTGCTGCTTTGAATGTTAAAGAGGAGGAGCGTGGTGGGATACCTGCAAAGACTGCAAGAGAAGACAGAAAATGTGATGGACAGAAAAGGACAAAGAAATGTATAAATATGAGAGAAACAGAAGCTCAGACATGGATAAAGTTGGAGAAGAAATGTTGATGATTGAAACTGATCCAGAGTTTATCTTTTTTATCTGGAAAAAATTCCTATGCATATGTACGATTGTCTGATTTCCTATAATTCATTCGAAATCAAAAATGGTGACAAGACACTGGAAACAGGCAAAGCTGCATCTGTAAAAAACACAAGACTTCTGGATGAGACCAAAGTGGAGATGTTTGTCCATAAAGTAGAAAGGTGAACACAGCGTTTCAGCAGAAACATCTCACACCAACTATCAATAGAGTGGTGGAGGTGTGATGATTTTGGCACCTTCCAGTCAACTATTTCAAAGTATTCTGGAGTTAGAAGGGATCCGTCTGTCCCACGGCTAAAGCTTGGCTGAAATTGTGTCGTCAGCAGGACGACAATCCAAGTAGCCGGACCTTAAGAGAGCTTAATGAACTGCACCCATATTATAAAGAAGAATGGGCCTAAATGCATGCAAATGACATCACGGGACTTTCGGCTGTGTTGCTATAACAACCCACGCACATTAGGTGATGCTCAACGGTAATGGAAAATGACTGAAACCGAGCCAACTAGAGCCAAGTAGGTACTAGTATAAAATAAACTAAAACTACTGATAGAGTCAGTTATTTCAAGTTATTGCTGCACTTAGATGCACTTAATTTTTCACATGACCTTATTTCACCAGCTGGATCCACACAGTCCTTTTAGGTTTGACAGCAGTTTTAGTAGATAAAGTTGAATTGCTTAAACATGAATTGTGATGCGGTTTGCGGAGGGGGCTGGCAGCGGCACCTGGGCCTAGCAGATACAGTTGGCAGGTGACTTATTTGTTTGTCAAATGCAAACAGTGACCTCCTTGAAAAAGTGCAGTTCCTTTAATGGACACTTGAGGCTGGCTCCAGAAGTCAGTCAGTCGCACAGACTCACACTAAACATTATTAAAAATCCTGTTTACAGGAAAGGGTGGTTGCTTTGTTGTATACTTAGTGAGCTGTAGTCAGATGCTGTCTGTCACTGGATCTCCATGCCATGCTTCTGTAGAGGGTGCTTTTTTTAAGCATTTTTCACTCTGACAGACAGTTTGGCTTCCTGTGAGGTGCAGGTCATTCAAGACGTCTGTGCTGCAGCTTTGATAAGTAAAATTTTAGTATGGTATCTGTCTGTAAGTCAGCAGATGGGTGTCTGCAGGTTGCTAAATAAACCTGCTAGTGTTAGTTGATAATGTCAAGCACTGTAAAAAATTAAAGAATGCTTTATTCATAATCATTGTACAATATATATAATTAGAGCAAAAGTAACGCAAACTGTGAACAACAGAAGCAGAATATCCGTGTCATTCTCCCATCGCTCTGTCCATGTATCTGTTTGTCCATCTGTCCTCTCCTGTCAGCAAACTCAGCTAGAGAGAAAATATGGAAATGGCCGCCGCTCTGCTCCTTCATTATTCATATTTCAGTAGCCGGCGAATAATCAGATTATAGCTGATGAACATGCTGAATTATTCAGGAAGCCGTGATTGGGCCAGGGAGGCGACCTGGGGGCACTGAGGGGAAGAAGACTGGAAACAGGATCCGTTGGGTGCTGAAGGTCCCCCCCTCCTTGCCTCTCTGCTGGGGGTCCTTCCACTCTCTTGCCACTTGCCGGCCACTTTCCAGCTCAGCTGCTGGGTTAATGACCACCCGGCAGAGAGAAAGGGAGGGGGCAGCGCGGGGGACCTGATGATGCGCTCTCACTCAGACTTCCTGTGAGGAGCGCAGGTTGAATAATTGAGAGGTGGTGTTGAATTGATCTGTGCGCTGCATGGTGCAGTGATTGACAACAGTGAGTTACGCAATAACCCCTTACCATCACACACACATAGTAAAGGTCTAGCAGCTATTTTTATAAGCTAATTTGTATTCTGCCAGAACAAAGTAGATTCAACTAGTACTCTAAGTTTGGGAGTTTTATTAGTTAGTTATTTTCTTGTAATCACTAAACACCAGTGTTGGGACTAACGCGTTATTAAGTAACGCGTTACAGTAACTACGTTACTATTGTGGTAACGAGCACGGTAACTAGTTATTATGCCAAAACCAGGAACGCGTTAGTCGTTACTAGGATTTAGATAGGGTCGTTACTCGTTACTTCGTGTGGTGGCTATCGCGGAGCTTCCACAGATTCTGTAACATTAGCAAGTGGTGGAGGCAGCAGGTGGATGAGGGAAAGGGGACGTAGAAGGAAAAGAGACCCGAGGCGGCCGCCGGTCCAAGTGTGAACTGAACTTCAGGTAAGAAGTTATGACCTGCAGTCTATCTGGGTCAGATATAAACCAAGTTTAGGTGGAGTTTATTTTCGTTGTGCTGACTTTTTCCGTACTGCGTACTAGCTAGCATGACGGAGTTTCTATACAGCTGGGTGGGTGCTATGAAGTTAATGATGTTGAACTTTATTTTGTTCATAAGTTATTAGAGTTGCCAACTGTCCCGTCTGGTATTCAGAGAAAATATTACGCATTTCTTATTGAGGTGAAAAGGAACAGTTTGTCCCGTAATTCAGCTACAATGAAAAAGGCACAAAGCTGGAGTTATTCTGTGTCTTTGCTGCACAGCTGCCTCTTCTTCTTTCATTCTCCCCCTCCCTCTCCTGTTTCTACTTCAATCATGAAAACTGATCAATGATCAGCTGATCGGCTCTCTTGTTTGTTTATCGCCCACTTTGCGCCAGAAAGAGGAAACCAGCCGATGTCACGCTAAACAACAGCAGCACGTTTAAGCTTGATCAGCTGTTGTTAGAATTTATTTAATATTAATTTCTAGTATCAGCTGATGTTTGCTGGAGCCACAGCTGCAAAAAAGCTGCTGGTCATGATGTCGGTTTGGTTATCTGGTGAGAGGGAAACATAAAGATGAAACCAGGAGATGTCCTTACTGAATCATCAGAGCTGAGCAGGTGATGGAGAAACAGGTTTACCTTTTAGGTGACATGAATGAGTTGAAGGGAAGTTATGAACTGTTTCTGAGAGACAAATAACACCAGGATCCTTTTTTAGGTAGCTGACAGCTGGTAACTGTGCAGGTGCGGATCTAGCAAAGTTTTGCCAGGGGGGCCAGGTAGGGCATTAACAAGGAAAGGGGGGCACAAAGAAATACTTTTCTTTCTTATTCTAATTTAAAATGTCTAGCTTTTAAAAAATAATTATCTGAATCTTGTGAACAAACGATTGATAGATTGATGCAAATATACCATCAAAACAGTGTACATCACTGTCACAACAGTGTTTGTTTTCATTCAAAGGCTTTATGATTTTTCCTATAATGGTGGGCCAGTCTCTAGTCAAAATGCCCGAGCCGATTTTTTGTCCCAGTCCAGCCCTGTATGCAGCTCATCTGCAGTCTGGTGTTACCTACATCTTCCTATTCAGAAGGCAGAATTTCCGAATTCTGAGTACAATCAAAGCACCACGACTGCAGTTTTTGTGTTGGATGTAAAAGGCGCACATGATGCTGTGACGTAGGCTAGAATCATGGCAGCAGTCAATGATGGTCCGGGTGTGGGATTTCTCTTGTGGAAATATGCACATTATCTTTTCCTTTCTATTGGTAGGTGGCACAGTGCACTTGTGGCAAGTAAGCAAGCTAGAAGACTGGCAAAGTTATGGAAGCAACACATTAACAAGAGAATTCTGAGTAAAACCAAAGTTACTTTCCCTAGTAACTAGTTACTTTGAAAGTAACGAGTAACTTGAAGTAACTGAGTTACTTTTGATAGAAGTAACTAGTAATGTAACTAAGTTACTATTTTAAAGTAACTTACCCAACACTGCTAAACACCATAAAACCTCTGATCGCTCTCCTCACACTTCATGCACTGGAATTATCAGCGGTCCCCAACCTTTTTTGTGCCACGGACCGGTTTATGTCTGACAATATTTTCACGGAGCCTTTAAGGTGTCGCAGTACCAGACGAGTTAACAATAAAACCAAAAAAAACCAACCCTGAAAACCATGAATTTCACACCCGAGCCTCAACTCTCATGTCCCGATACCAAACGATTCACGGACCGGCCCAGGGGTTGCGGACTGCTGGAATTATGATTCTGCAAAGACAAATGTAACTAGCTGTGCAAGCCTAAAGAGTAAGGGATGTATAGGGGTAAGCTCACACCACGTACACAAGTTTAGAAAGGACACTGTAGATCTCATAACTAAAGGACTGGGTCGGATTTGAAATGCAGGACTCTGAAAGGAATTTTAAAGACGCTTTGAGCAAAAGTTTCCAGTTAGCGAGGTCCAGGTCAGGCAAACAGACACAGCCGCAAATCCTTTTCTCAACAGTGTCCTCGCTCTCATAGCGATCTCTCCCAAACTCGACTGCTGAGCTTCTGTGTGGAGAAAAAAGTGTAAGTGTGCAATTAAGATTAACTTGGCCACACATACAAACAGTCACACAGACCTTTAATGTTGAGCTAACTGGTAGCTAGCACCTCCTTCATTTCCTGAGGAAGCAGGATGTAGTATGTCATGTCCGTCAGTCATAAACAGTAAGAAATTCATTATTCTAAACAGGTTTGATTGGAGAGGACAAGCACAACTGTCAGAAGCAAACAGGAAGACAAACGTGACTCCTGCCTTTATTCTAATACAGCTCAGAGGAATAGCTTTCTGCCTGCAGTCGTTCTGGTTCAGTGACATCAGTGAAACAAGCAGAGAGTCACATGGTGGACATTTGCTTCAGTTTATAGCAGATGAGCCATAATGAGCCAAACTGAATCTGAAGCATAACCCAGTTTACAGAGATGACCTTTACTGTCCCCTTATGTTTAACTGGGGGCTATTTTGCCTTTTCTTATAACCTGTCATGTATATATTATTGAAACGGTGGATGCTCACATTACACATAATGTGTGGCCCAGAAATAAGTAAGTTGTTCTAAGATACTCCAGAAGAATTTTATATTTCTTATTCATTTTATTGTATTTTAATTCAAATTTATTTTAGTTTAGTTCTTTGAACTGATTTATTTTAATATTTTGTTTTGTCTTTAATATTTGTTTTTTGTTGCTTCTTGATTTATTTTCCTGAACTCTTTTATGCTTGAACAGGTTTACTTTGTTCAACTACTTTTAATTGTGAAAAAAAATAGTGCAAATAACTTTTATCAGTAAAGTTAACAAGCTACTCTTCTATAATAAGCCAGCATTTTATTTTGTTATTGGATGAGTTGTTTGCTTTTTTAGCTCCTGTAACAAAATAATTACCATCTTTTGGCACAATATAGTGCATCTTATCTCAGTAAATAGCATAATGGGTTTCTTTTAATTAGCTGCTCGTTAGTTTCAGGTGTTCAGTGTCCTGTTTTGAATCTTCCCATTGGACTCGATTTAAGACTTTAATGATCTGAGTGCAGATTCTGTGTGGATCACACAAATTTCAGTTTAAACTGTCCTGACATTCGGGACGGCGCTTGAGAGGGTGTTTTTTTGTCTTTCTTCAGAGTCATTGAATCCAGCTGGATGTGATTAAACCTGCCTGACCCTGAGTGACTCCGGAGGGGCGGAGGGTGGAAGTGCATCGGTGATCCCGGGCAAAGGAGGGAGCATAGGCCAGCAAACAACACCAGGACCTTCACTGCACCACCTGCTAACCTGACAGTGTGTGTGTGTGTGTGTGTGTGTGTGTGTGTGTGTGTGTAGGTGTGTGTGTGTGTGTGTGTGTGTGCGTGTGTGCAACAACAACAGAAAGACAGTGGGACAGATTTTAATCTAGCCAATAGGACAGCTTGTGATTAGTTTAGTAAGGAAAATGTTTCAGAGGCGATTTGAGGTCTCACAGCACTGGAAAAAGTACCATTAACCGACTGCCAGCATTATGACCATTTCTCTGAGCCCTGCTACAGGTCTGCCATAAACAAAACAAAACAAAGAATCAGAAGGCTTCATAAATAGCCAAATAAAAGGACTTCATCATATTTCTAAAACAAAATTTCTCAAATGCCAGAGAACCTGTGAAATTATGAGACCTGCAGGTGTCCTTATCAAGAAATTCATTACCTTCGGCTTGCACCCATTTGCACTTGTGATTATCCAGCTCAGAAATATTTTTATGGTGTTAATAAATATCATATCATTCTCTGTTAAACTCATATTTCTTTCGTCACTGTGACACAAGCATGACCAGATTAACACAACTTTATAAATTCTGTCACAAATTACAAATACAACAAACGTGGACAAGTCTGTGTACATTTATTACCGCTTCGTATCCTAGATTATGAAATCTCAGTTGACTTCCTCTCCCTGAAATGTTACACAGACTTTTGCAATAGTGGAGAATCACAGCCAAGCTGTCGTTGCTCACTTTAGTATTTCCCGCTATATTAAAAATGTTGCTAACCTTTGTGATAAACACACTGAATTTTCTACTACTTCTGCACAATAAAAGCACTCTCCCGGTGAACTAAAACAGAGACATCCTTCAGGGCTGAAAGCAGAAAAATTGTCTAATAATGCACAATATAAAGACAATTCAAAGAGGGAAAGGGAATTCTGAACAGCACAGATTCAGACAGAAACTATGAAAGTAAAGAAAGTTAAAAAGCTAAACTTTCAGTCAAGGGCTCAAGTCTTTGCATTTGACACTGGGCAAGAATCTAAGTGGACCCTGAACTGGTTGCAAGTTAATTAGAGAGCTCTAACCAAGCAGCAACCTCTAATCCAGAGGTGTCCAACTCCAGGCCTCGAGGGCCGGTGTCCTGCAGGTTTTAGATATCACCTTGGGTCAACACAGCTGAATCAAATGATTAGTTTATTACCAGGTCTCTGGAGAACTTAAAGACATGTTGAGGAGGTCATTTAGCCATTTAAACCAGCTGTGTTGGATCAAGGACAAAACCTGCAGGACACTGGCTCTTGAGGCCTGGAGTTGGAGAGCCCTACTCTAAGGGATAAAATCTAAGGACCTGCAGTACCTCTAACGTCCACCAGAGGATACAGCAGCATCTCAGTCCCCATGTTTAAAATGCAACTTTACAGCAGAAACATGTTTACAGCCTGTTGCAAAACCTCTTCTGGCCCCTATAGATAATTTACCCCTTCATGAAATCTACGTCTTCAGAATTATTTTTTTTATTCTGAGTCGCTAGTCTTCAGCTAACTGGAGTCCCTGAATTGGACCTCTGGACCAAAACAACATGCTTTCGGACCTTCTGGACCTTAATGGACTTATGTGACACATAATTTGCCTTCCTGTTCAGTTAAGAACAAGAAAAGAAGGTAATACAGCAATGCAGATCATCTTATCTTGCTTTAAACTGCTTTTTGTACCAAAATACACGATAATGGAAGCCCTCAGTTCAAATTATGTGAGCCACAGGCTTGTATAAAAGACTGACGTCTCCTCTGCTCATACTCAGCTGCACATCTCTTGTACTTTAGTGTGCTGTGTCCATCTGCAGATGACAAATGAAATGAGCTGACTTTCTACTTTATTTAACAGACATTACAAAAACACACAGTAGCAGCTTTGGCCAGTTAACAGTCACTGGTTAACACAACATGCCATGCATGCTTTTTGGTCTTTGAAAGGAAGCCGGCCATCAGCATCACATGAGGATCCAGTGATCAGTAAAGTCATCACTACAGGTGTGTTTTCAGTCTCAGAATAAACAGATGGTTCATTCATTCATTCACAGGCCAGTCATGTTTGAGCAGACAAGCCATTTGGATTTGAAAATTATTCATGCAAAGAATGTGTGAATTGTCACCTACACAGTGAGCTACACTCACTGATTGCTTTTGAAGCTCCTAGTCAATTGGCCCGGCTTGCAAAAATGGTGACATACAAACAGTTTAACAAGCCAAGTAACTAAGTATTTGCAAAAAGAGTTTTCAAGCTCAACTTCACACATGGGTTTGTCTACCAAAGCATTTAATATATCAGAGAAAACTAATCATAAACCTTACAAGAATCCTTGAATACTAAGGGTTTCATCACTTCACACGCATGTGGAATAATAAAGGGAGGTGGAAACTGTCTCTGATTATCAGATTATTTACTTCACGTTTGTTGAAGGAAAGTCCATTTCAAGACTAATGAAAAGAAATTTTAATGAGACCAACCAGTGAGTGCCAAATGTCAGTGCAATTTTTCGATACCCAGTGTTACAGAAACAGCTACTGAAAATAGTGCATTATTGCACTTTTAGAGGTTAGGGATAAGTAAGGCACCCTGCTGTGATCCTCCACTGCGTTTGATTGCAGCTCTATCGGAAAACTCAGAGTGGATATAAAGACAGAAAGCTGCGTTAACCCTACTGTTCATATTTGATGTATTCACAGTATGAATCAAAAATTCCCTCATGGTAAGTGAACGTTTTATACTACTGATCTATTCAGTATGTGAAAATACCCTTTCTGACAGATGGATAATTAATCTGTAATGAAAGTTTCAGAGAGCAGTCAGACTAATTTTTTTTTTAAGTTTTCTAACACTGGTCTTTTTTTTGGAGAAAGAAAACATCTGTTATCACACAAAACAATTTCTGTTTTTACCAAAAATATGACAACAGCCAAAACTGAAAATAGCACAAATATCCAGGCGCTAATGATATATTATTATTATTACTATATAACCATATATAATCTGTTAAACCCTGTCCTCACTGCTACTGTGTATCATCAAAAACCTTCCATCTCAAATAGGAATATGAATTCAACAATAATTAACACCAGAAAACAAAACCTGTTACTGGAAACTGTCTAAGGATTTTAAGCAGTGATGCAAACCTTGTGTTTTATACACTCTGTGAAATGGCAGCTCAGGAGCCTTAAATATATCATGACCACCCCCGACCTTTTCATCTGTTTCAGTTGGCTCTCAGTTAGTTTAATCTCACTAACTTTATAATAAAAACAATTTGTTTCTTTCTAGATTATTTTGTTACCGTCCAGATAGCACTTTATCTATGTCCCACCCATGCCCAATTTAGCATTAATTCAGGATCATCCATTCATTCTCTAATGCCGGGCTCACACTGTGCGATTTTTTTCAGTCGCGCGATTCAGCTCCTGCTCAAACTGTACGATTGACTCGCAGGGGTTAGAAGTTCGTAGGTCACGATGCAGGGTCTCACACTATACGACCCGATGCTCTGATGCGACCCGAGTGCTCACACTGTGCGTCCATAAAATGAAGGTTATAACAGAAATTCTGTCGCTCGCTCTCCCTTTCTGTCTTTCACTCGCACAGACACGCACACCACTGCCATCAACTTTGCTAAATTGCTAATGAAAAACATTGATCAGGCAGCTGTGATTGAGCAGCAAGGTATATCCAACTATTTTCACGGTTGTTGTGGTCGTGATAATTTTGTGAGGCCACATCGAAAAGGCTCAGATGAGCTTTCCAAAGTTCTACAAGTGCCTCCATCGCTTGTGTCCAGATCACACGCTGCACTGCTGTGCTGCAACATCTTTTTCGCTGACATTTGTGTTTGCGCGTGCACAGTGTCTTTTAACCTCTGCGAGTCAATCATACAGTTTGAGCAGGAGCTGAATCGCGCGACTGAAAAAAATCACACAGTGTTTGCCCAGCTTTATACTTTCCAGAGTTGACGGGTGGGGCTGGAGCCTATCCCAGCTACCACAGGGCCAGAGGCAGGGTACACCCTGGACAGGTCACCAGTCTGTCGCAGGGCTAACACAAAGACACAGACAACCATTTGTACTAACATTTACACCTACGGGCAATTTAGAGTGACCTATCACCACTAACTGCATGTTTTTGGTCTGTGGGAGGAAGCCGGAGTACAAACATGCCAACTCCACACAGAAAGACTCTGGCCTGATGGTGAAATTGAACTCAGGACCTTCTTGCTGTGAGGCAACAGTGCTAACCAACATGCCACTGTATTAATCTAATATACAGCAGGTAAAATAAGTATTGAACACATTCCCAATTTTATAAGTTGATGAAATTCTTACCAGAATTTCCTCAAGAGCAAAGCAGGAGAAAATAGGGGGGAGTAGAGGTTACCTGTGAGTCATGGCACCACTTACCTCAACATCCAGTTGTGAAAGCTGCATCAACCTGAGCCAAAAAGTGATTGAGCTGGAACCAAGGATATCCACGCTATACCAAATCCAGGGGGCTGAACGTGAACTTGATCCTTTTTGGCAAAGCTCAAACCACCGCTACTAGCGCTGAGCTAGCCGACACAGTGCACCACCCAGCTGTTGTGTCCCAAGATCCCGCCAAAAGTCAACCCATGCTCTCAACTTGCGTCGCTGGTGTTTCTGCCACGGACGAGAACTGCTGGTTTCAACTAGGGGCCAGACCCAAGGCTCTGGTCAGCTCCACTCCACTCCAACCAGCGCCATGGACCGTGGTTGAGACGCGCGGTGGCTGCCGAGGGGCCAGGAGGATCTGTCTGTCACACCCTCACCCCTCTGATGCGGTAGTACTGGAGAATAAATTCAATGTCCTGGATCCTGTGGACTTTCCTCCTCTGGCCGCTAGCCCTCGCCATCCCGCTGCGTCGCTGAGGTCTGCGCCATCTCCACCACTACGCCCCCAGAGCCGCGGCGGGCAGCCCGATGCTGTGGTGCAAACTCACCGAGGAGAGCTGTGCTTTACCCCGGCTCCTCGGAGAAGAAGACCCGCGGCTACCTTTGAACACCCCCGGTGCCGTAGCGCGTCTCAGATGGCCATTAGCACCCGGTGGCACCTCCTCTCTCCACACTGGTCCTCGGGGATTCCATCGTCAGGAACGTGCGGATGAGGGGGCGCTCACGCTGTCGTTCCCGGGAGCCACCATTGTCGACATAGTGGACAGAATTCCTAACATCCTGGCGTCCCACCCACAGGCCAACCGGCTCATCATCCACATCGGCACCAATGACATCCCCAAACAGCAATCAAAACTGATGAAGCTGGACTTCCTCCAACTCTTCAGCCTCCTTGGTCAGTTGCAGGTGAGTGCTTTTATCTCCGGGCCCACCCCCACCTGCGGCAGAGGGATAGGCCGTTTCAGCCGGCTGTTCAGCCTTAACACCTGGCTTTCCTCCGCCTGTGTCTCCCACGGTGTGGGTTTTATTAACAATTTTTGATGCTTTCTGGGAGAGGAGGCATCTTTTTGGGGCAGACGGGCTCCACCTCAACGCCAGGGGACGCCGTCTGTTGTCTGCCAATTTGGCGTACAGCACTCCCGCACACGGCCCTGTCATTACCCCAAACCGACATTACCTCCTGATCTGTCCGCCACTGACTGATGTCCCCCTGGTCCCAGCTCCTATATTTGTTGCACTTTTAACAGTAATACACAAAACTCTGGACTCGGACATCTCTCTCCCACAGTCAACACAATACCCGTCATAATCACAAACAGAGAGCAACAGAATTATCATAAATCCAGTAACCCCAATAACATTACTAACCTCTGGCCTCTTCAAAAATATCAACATCCATTGAACTCTATTGTCAAAAATCCACCAGTCTCGATCAGCATGGCACTTTTAAATGTCCGCTCTCTGTTGAACAAGTCTTTTATTATTAATGATTTAATTTTAGATAATAAACTTAACTGTTTATTTTTAACTGAAACATGGCTGGGTTCGGATGCACCAAATTTTCATTTCTCTTTTTCTATTAGAAGTGGTAAGAGATGTGGTGGGACTGCATCTTTAGCCAACAACACACTCACCACCAAACACATTTTATTTGATCATTTTACCACTTTTGAATTCCATGCTATTGTTTTTAGCAGCCCTCCAGTTCTATCTGTCACAATTTATAGACCACCTAAAGACAGTGCTGCTTTTATCAAGGAATTCTCAGAATTTTTAACAAACGTACACTCAAAATATAACATGATAATTTTAACCGCTAATCCTTCTGAATCCTTCTGAACATTCTTCACTGTTTGGATTTTACCCAGCACGTCACGCAGCCGACTCACAACAGAGGACACACTCTGGACCTGGTCATCACCTATGGGCTGTCCACCAGTGTTGTTGACTTGGCTGTCTCTGACCACTACTGTGTGTTTTTTAACATCACCGGTTTTATTCAGCGGGAGACCTCGGTGCGAACTGTGAGGAGGCGCTATCTAACCTCTGAAGTGGCTGCAAATGTTACCAAGGTTTTAGACGAATGCCCCCCTGTGTTTTTACCTGCACCCTGTGATTTTATTTGTAATCATTTTAACAGCAAACTGAAGAAAAGCCTTGACTCCGTTACTCCACTCACCACCAAAAAGATTAACGTAAAACATTTATCACCCTGGAGAAACGAAGAAGTCAAAAAACTCGAAAGAAATTGCAGGGCAGCCGAAAGGAGATGGAGGAAAAATAAAAAATGCAATCAACCATCAAATACTTTGTGAGCAATTTAAAATGTATAATAATACACTAAGGAATTTCAGAAATTCATACTTTGCCAAAATAATCAGTAATAACAAAAATAATCCCAAGGTCCTCTTTTCCACCATAGATCATTTATTTAACCCTGATTTTAACAGCTCCCAAAGAACCCCCACAGACTCGCTCTGTGAGCAGTTTGCCGACCACTTCAAAAAAGAAAAAAAAGAAAAATCAGCGCCATCAGATCTGATATTTTATCTTCTTGTGATATGATTTTAAACACATCTGAGGGCTCGATTGTACCTGAGGAGACACTGGACAGCTTTGTCCTGGTTAATGCTGAGAACCTTGTTGTGGAAGTTTTCCACTTAAATAAAGCCTGCAGACGAGCGGTGAGCGGTAGCTAACATTCTTTAATCAAAGCACACAAAGAACATACAAACAAGCTTGTGGAGCCCCTGCATGACCGCGGGACAGACGGTCAGACGGTTATTCTATCCTGTTATTCTATTTATATTATTAATTTAGGTTTTACCTAATATTTATTGATTTTATTCTTATTCATTTTTTATCTTCTTACTCTATTTATATTCATACTGTATCCCATTCTTATTTATTTTATCTTTTTATCCTGTATATATTCTTATTGGGTCATATCTCCAGTGTTTCCTTGGAGGGGGCTCTCTGCACCGGGGCTGTGATCGACCGTGGCTGCTGGGCTCTGTGGGTCTTCTCAGCCTGGCTGGGGGGCTTCTTTGCCTCCATCCTGCTGTGTGCCCAGCCTGGAGGCTGCGGTCTGTGACCGGCTCCCAGTGCAGACGGCTCCCTGTGATAGTGTTTCCTCACCTGGCTCATGCGTACCCAGCCCAATTTTACTCTTTAAGTGTGTGCATGTGTGTGTGTGTGTGTGTGTGGGGGGGGGGGGGGGGGGGGGGATGTGTGTGTATGTATCCATGATCGTTTATGTCAATGAGAGTGTGGGGAGTGAGTTGGAGGGCGGGGTGGGGTGTGCTGCTTTTAACCATGTAAAGCACTTTGTGCTACATTTCTGTATGAAAAGTGCTTTATAAATAAAGATTGATTGAGATGTTTGTAACAACCCAGCCAATCCACACATGCAAACCAAACCACAGGTTTGTAAATGAAGTTATGTGTAATAATGAGAAACGGCACAGGGAAAAAGTATTGAGCAAACTTATTGAAATGTATTTAATATGTTGTACAAAAGCCTGTGTTGGTGATTATGACTTCAAGATGCCTCCTGTATGGAAAACTGCATTGCTCAGGTGTGATTTTGGCCACGTTTCACACTTTTCTAAAGTAAAACACCCTTTTCTTTTATTTGACCCACACTACTAGAGCTGAATAAATAATGAAAAATATTAAAATGTTTGGATCACTTTACAGAAAGCCATCATTTTACTGTTATGAACTGTCAAAACAGAAATCTGACCTGAACAGCACGCAGGGGTTAACATGCTCCCGTGTTTGTTTCTGTCTGGTTGCGTTTTGTTGTGGCATCCGATCCGACTGACTGACTGAGCGTACGTGTGTGTTATCTTATCATGTGTGGTTAGCTTAGCACTGTTAGCAAACACAGCCTGGGTAAACATGATGGGAGGATGCCCCACATGAATTCACTGTTGTGCAGACTTTGTATGACTATAAATAAACACAACTGTCATCCAGGTTGAAACGCTCGCACAACAAAGCAGGCGGGGGGAGGAGGAGGTAGGCAAATGCTGACTGAATTTTCATTTACATAAAGTACATTAAGTGCTGTGTGCAGCTGAACTTTGTGATGTGACTTGGAGGTCACGTATACAGGTTATGAATTTTAACAAACAATAATCACATTGACATTTGTAACAATATGAATAATTGAAGGCTCCAGCCCTTCAACATAACTTGAAGTGCAAAAGCAACATGATTTTATGTTGTTTCGAGCTTTTTAGTGCTGCAGCACGTAACACCTTAAATACAAATTCTGCAGAAAGATTAAGTGGGTGTGGAGGCTGAAGTGGCAGCGCTAAAAGTAACCACACATTACTTTAGCGTTGTACAGGAAAAATGTCATTGTTCAGAGTTTTATCCAGACTGTGTGTTTCTGCACATCTAAAAAACATAAAACTGTGAGCTTTTTGAAGCCAAGAAGAGCACAGAGGTCATGTGACACATGTTCAACTACTAACACAGACTCACAAAGAAGCTGCAAAATTGTGGTGTGCTGTCTGCACAGGCCAGAAGACGTTAGTAGGCTGATGTGTGGATAAAATGTATGAAAGTTCCTGAATGATCAGTTCCCCTCATATCCTACAGGCCTCACAGCATCATATCTCAGAACTCCTCATGCACAGTCAGGACCTGTGCAACCAAACTTGACACACATGTCAGGAATCTCAAGGTTCTTATCCATCTTATCTACATATTATGATGCCACCTTACATCTACACCCACTTTAGCAAATACTAATTTTACTAATTTTTAATAATTCTAATGTCAATAATATCAGTATTACATGACATCATACTAACTCAGAAGTTAACTCAGAAGTTAAAGTTTCTCCACTGTAGGATGGGCACGTACTAGTTAGCCTAACAGACTGCATGTTTACTTATGGTTTGTAGATTTTCTATGAGTAGAATGAGACAGAGCCTTCAGCTTCACCCGCTTCAGATGTTATCAGTCCATTCAGTGGGTGTTATTAGTGGTAATCAGCCCCATACATAGAAACTAATAGGGTCTCCTTTTCTGTGGAACCAGCTCCTAGTTTGGATTCGGGAGACTGTCAGCCTCTGTGCTGTAAAAATCGTGCTTCAAATGTCTCGTTTTTATAAAACTTGTAGATCTGGCTTAATCAGGTGACCCTGATCCATCACTTAGTTATGCTGCTAAAAAAAAAAAGTTATGCTGCTATAGGCTCAGACTGCTAGGAGACCTCCCACTCCACCTCCTCCTCCACCCCCTGGCTTTTAAGTCCTGATGTATTTATGTATGTACGCCTACTGCGTGTTACTAAGTCTTGTTTTTCTCTCCTGTAATTTGTGTTTTTTCCTGTTCATTGTCGGGGTCTGTCTGTGCTCTTCTATCCTTTCTCCTCAACATCCAATCAGTGGAGACATCCTCAGCCTTGAAGATCTCTTGTTTTTAACAGGAAGTCGGCATTAGCATGTGCTGTTCATCATGGCTTGTCTGATTATTGGTGTTCTTGCTCTAATATTGTAGGGTTTTCACCTTGCAGTATAAGCGCCTTGCCACAACTGTTGTGTTGTTGTGGTGCAAGAGCTATATCTTTTTCATCCGTCCTGCAGGTAACATTAACTGACTGGCACAATAGGGCATGTCGGGTTGGGACGCCGGCTGCCACTCCTCAGCTGCAGTTCTGCATTATATCAGCCACATGTCCAGATGTGTTTGGACATTTTGACAACACCTGGCCCACACAACTAAAAGTGCCAAAAGTTGAATCATTTCTTGAATCCAAGAAATGATGTTTAAAAAAGTTAAACACCCAAAAGAAAATCATTTTTTAAATTCCATCTTTTTATTCAGTATAGCTTGGTGCATATATGACACTCCCTAAAAACAGCCACATTTGTTTATTAGAGCAATCAACTAAAGTCATGCTTATTCTGTTTATATTCATAATGATAGAACCTCATTTTATGTTATTAACCCCTCAAAGTTCCACATTATTCACCGTAAAAAAAGATGGGCCGAGAGGACGCTACATCTAAAATAAATAAAGCAAAAAAAATGAAATCTCCAGTATCTATAAAACATATAACGCAGCATGGCAGCAAAAAAGAAAAAAAAAATCACAAGTGATTTATTCATATGAAACACGATTACCCACTCTACAGCCTCTCAGCCTTTCATTCAGACACCCAATCAAATGCTCGGTTTCCATGTCGACTGTAACATTACCCAGAAGCCCACAGGGGAGGAAGTCCTCCGTGTAGCATGCGTACAGGATGGGCGGAGAAACCCACGATGGGAAAACAACGTGAGCAGAGGCAATTGTATTGGAGCTGATGAGGCATTCATGCATGTTCACATCAGCTCCACGCACGCAGAGCATGAAGACCATATGGAGACAAATGCGAGCGCCACAGGATCCTGTCTGATTATCAGTCAAAACTGACACGCCACGGAAAATATCTGCCATAACAAGCCACCGAGGTTCACATTCAACATTCAGCGCCTAATTTCAGGCATGAAAACATTTGGACAGTAATGACTAACAACATGCCGCAAACCTGGAAAAAAAACCCGGAAATACACAACTGCGAGCAGATAAATCAAACGAAACTTTATTATAGATTTGTTCCTCTCAGAGTTTTTATCTCTTTGTTTTTGTGTAAGTCTAAATAGATTTTTGCCTTAAAGGAGTTATGTTGGGGACTCCCAAAGGTACTTTGGTCAATTAAAAGTATGGTATAAAAAAACTGGTTGTTTGGTAAGAAGCCTGAAGAGAATAAAAATGCAAATTACGACTCTCAAAGTGCGCCTGAGTTCAACTCACGTCAGCCCCTCAGTTATTCTCTTTAAAATGAGCCATTTCTTGCTATTTTCTCTTTAAGGCCATGCTGGCTTTATGCAACTTTCTTCTTCTGATGAATTGAATGAAAATGAATGATTACAGTACAGGTCGCGAGGGTTTTACAAACTGCTCTGAGACTGTGTAGAAGTTTGGTTTGCTTGAGACAAAAGCGGCTGAAGTTAAAGCTTTACCCTTTAAAATGTGAGCAGGATCATTAAAGGTCCTGCACACGTTGCCTCCTCCAGGTTTCCAACTCATAAACAAATGACAGTTTTTTCTCTTAGTGTCTGGAGCAGGTGAAAAGAAAGGATGATTTGCATCACATGTAAGTTTAACTTTATGACAACCTCAATCAGGATTTTTTTTTAAGTATTTTTAGTATTTTGTATCTTTAGGCATGAAAAAATGAATAAAAATCCTGATTGAGGTTGTCATAATTCATGCATGACAGGGTTAAATAACAATAATTACAATGAAACACATCATACATCTATAGTAACATTAAACTCCTGTGAGTGGGAGGGTATGGAGTGACACATCAGTGTCCAGTGTAGTAGTTTATGTGCAAGTACACCATCAACACTGACACAAATACAAGAAAACAGTCTTTGAATAGCTGTCCACTGTAGTGACCACTATGTGTGAAAGGGTTAAAAAGCTCCAAATTGTACGCACATTAGAGAAAGATTATTTCTGTGAAGCTCAAAGCTCTTACACCTGGAAAGGTTACTAAAAGCAGCATCATAACTCAATATTCATCTCTGTGGCCAGGTTTTCAGATTTTTTGTTGTCTCTTTGGGAACATTCAGAATGATATCTTGAAATTAAAGGCCAACAAGCCTCTTGATTATATTTATTCAGCTTTAGCTTTGTTTTAGGGTGTCTTCTGCCAAATTTCATGCCTCTGTGGCTGTTAATGGTGGAGCAGCTCAGTATTTGAGTTTCCAGCCTGACACATGTCCTGGAAAAGAAGAAATAAAGGCCTTTGGGCCTCTGCACAGTTATATGCTCTTGATTTAAGAACAGGCAGATTTTATAGTGACAGATTTTAGGCAACAGAAGAAAAAAAGAGACTTGACTCCAGAGAGTTCTTGGCAGAAATGAGGAGTTATATTGGACATAAATTTAAATATACAAGTATGAATGTGCCCATTTTTTAATTTAGACACAAGACAAGATGTCTATAGAGAATAATCACAGATAAGACTCAAAGGTGATCATGCGGATACAAATCAGACCACCTGTTAGTTCCCCACAGCCTAGACCAGACTCAAGGACCGACCTTGGAGGCACCGTAAAGTGCAATTCCTCGAATGTCCACTTGAGGCTCCAAAATTGAGTCAGTTCCCTTGGAGCAGTGCTATTCAATTACTTTCTGTTAATCCCTCTCAGGAAGAAGACTATAAATAGTATCATTTGGCTATAAAATTGTTATTATAAGTTAATCTCTGCATAACATTGTTTCATTATAAATATTAAAGAAAGGAAAAAAGAAAGAAATATAGACCTACTTTATGAATAACTTTATTATCATTGTGTTTTAGTCTGTAACAGAAAAGATTTAAAGTGTATGTAGTAGTACTGCAACTCTCTAAACTACTACTACATTTAAAGTGCATCAATTTGCCTGAAATTTAAAAAAAAAAATCCTTATTCACACTATAAACATTTTTGGGCGACTTCATTCTGAAAAATAAAATTAAACAAAGTCAATACATACATTTAAATCGATCAGCAACATTAAGTACTACTACGCATTAACTACTCACTGTGACTACGTCTCCCACCGTAGTCACGTGAAGCCAAACGCTACATATGCTTCGTCAAATTTCCTCGTCTAAGCTTTCGGGAGAATATCGGTTGTCTATCTCCGTCTCTCCGCGCCTTTCTTTTTGTCGCTGTTAAATACTTTTCCATTTTTCTTGAGGGTTTCTTGACTGCACTTCACATCTCCTGCTCTGTGCTCTATGTGCGTGCATGCTCAGTGCAAAAACCCTTCCACATACGGATGTGCAATTACACTTCTAGTACGGCAAAAAGAGCATGTTCCCCAGGGTCACACGCGCGCCCCCGGCATCGCACCGGGGGTGTGTCTCACTATTTGAGAAGGACTGCCATAGAGTCACATATTAACTTGTTAAAATTTACAGCAGAAATAAACGTGTGTGAAAGAGCTGGCAGACCCCCGAGGTATTTATGAAAAACACTCAATGCAAGATGGTTTTTATGAATTTGCAAAGACTTCGAGTTTGGGGCGGGGCTGCTTTGGCTGTAGCTCACTGCCATGTGCTCTTCAGTGCAGCCTGCTGCTAATTCTGTTGTCCCAGAACTGGATCTCTCGTCCATGTTTGTATTGTTTGGGTCTTTTGGATCATTTTTAATGGAATTATGTGACACGGATTATGCCTGCACTGAGGTCTGTACTGTCCCAGAAGCCGAGAGTTCCAGTAAAAATTAATGTGACATGTAATTTACTTGCTTTCTTCTTTGCTCATAACTTGTCTTATTATACTTTATTTCCTACTCAGTCTGCTTCAGATGAACATTTATTATTATAGCCTGAGCAGTAAATGTTCTGCACAGACAAAAACAATCACTCCATACGTGCATGTACAGAACGTAGAGCGGCCGTCAGTCCCAAATTACCAGAAGCAATTTCAGGAGGAAACGCAAAGGCTGAAAGTACATTATTATTTGTCAAATGCACAAACAGAGAGGGTTGCCAGGGAGCTGCAGACGGCATTTCAGCGCCGACCTCACTAAACCACAATCCACCACGGCCTTGAGCTGCAGCTGCCGGGCTGCTTTTGAGCTGAGGAGCGAACGATTTTGAGGAGAGTCGGGGCCGCGTGTTTGAAGCTGTCTGAATGAGACGGAGGTTTTTCAGGCCAGGGGACCAAACGTCTCCTCCGACCATCGAGGTTGAACTAGGTCAGCCGTCCAAACCTCCCTCGGGGAGATAGCCGTCGTCAAATACTAATCAGTGCTCGGCCAAGGGGGCGCCTCATTTCTGTGCCCATGGATCCCTGATGGAGCCCCACCCCCCTGCACCGCAGCGGTTACAGTGAAATGCTCAAGGATAAAGTTTACTGTCGGAGTGGCTGAAATCTTGCTGTTAATCAAAGTAGAGCAATATTCAGACATTGACCTCCTGGTTCCACGCAAACACACACACACACGCTCTCTCTCAGGGTTTTCTGGCAGGGCTTATGTGCTTTGACATTTTGGTATTTGGCCCAGTATTTTTTTTCCCAGCGCTTTTATAATGCATCTGATTGAACGCTGCTGCTTAAAACTGGCCCAAGATCAATTTCTTTGAAATTTAACCCCAAAATAGCTCATGTTTGGAAGTTTCTGAATAAACTAATCCTGTTACTGAAATTAGCTCGCTCATCGTACAGAGAACTGGGCCTGGGAAAACGGCTCCACCGATGTAATTTTTTTTGTTTGTTTGTTTGTTTCTTGGCTCATTCTGTACTCTCAGATCCCAGATGTGGGGGCATCCTGCAGACAGAGGTTAAAATAATAGTGACTAAAATACTGTCTGTGATGAATCATACTGCTTCAAGTTTCAAGTCTCTGTGCTGAGCTTTTGCCATCCTGAAAGCAGGAAATCAATCCTAAACCGGTCAGCCGCTCACAGTTCAGTGCCCGAAACTGTAAAAACCAGCAGCTCGGTCCTTTGAAAGACGTTTAGCAGTTAATGTGACTTTAGATTGAATGAGTAAGTCCTGTCACGCTTCCATCAGCGTGCATCTCATCTCAGCATTTATTCTAGCGGCTCCTGTGATTGTCAGGCGGCGGCTCGTCCTGCTCGTTATCAAATTAGACTGAAGGCCTCCTTCAGGGAGAAAGAAATTGAATTTTTTTTCTACTTTTTCTTTTCTTTAAGTAAATCAGTGATCACTGGAAAAAACCCCGGAGACATAGTAATAATCAAATTACTTTCAGCTGATGGGAAGTAGGGCTGATAATCATTGACGGGGACTGGAGGTTCCCCGCAGTAACCACATGGACACGCGCACACACACACACACACTCCAGCAGAATTCTTTCATGCTATGGCATGATATTATTTCTGCCTTGTTAGTTACATTCAGATCAGTTTCTTCTTACTTTCTTCGTTGTCTGTTCATTCTTTACCGCCTCTCCTTTCTCCTTGTTTCATGTCCCCTTGTTTTGTCTATCTTACCATCTTTTCCTCTTAATCCATAATTCTTACTTTCCTAGCTACCTTTTTTCTCCTTTTTCTTTTTTATTTCTTATTTTCTTTTCTTTATCTGTTTTTCTTTAATTCCCGACTTCCTCAAACAATAATCTTGCCATTAATTTTTCTCCTCTAATTTTCCTTTTTATCCTCTTTATTGCTCCTTAAATGTCCTGTGAGGAGATTGCAGCAGGATGAACTGATGATATAACTGATATGGCACTCTGCTTCCAGCTCCTGAAGATATTTTCAGGAGCTCATGACCTCAAATAAAGCTACAGTACTTCTTTCGTTTCTTTCTCTTGTCAGCGCAGAAATAAAACCTGTGGCAATATTTTTCAGATGACACACTGATCTGGAAAATGTGTCTCAGATGGAAGAGACCTGCAATTAATGAGTTTATTAAAAAAACTGAGCTAAATCAGAGAGGAAGCAAAGTATTTTCCGACCTATAATTGGAGGTGTTGTGTTGTCGCACGTCAGACAAGCCGACAATAGGAGACAATTTTTTGACACTGTTAAATGCATCTGACTCATTATTTTGATGGCTGAAGGCTGATGGGCAGTTAAATAAATGTTCTTCTAATTTTTTATTTTGTTTGAAAACCTGTATGAAATACTGTATCAGTGTTCAAACAGATGTGTTGTTGGTATCTTCTAAACGTTAGTGCACACATTTCCATTCATCATGACGACTCATTTGCATCAGTAGGAACAGGTTCCAGGTTGAGGAGCTCAACCAGGAGGATGCTGATCCCTTCCTTCAGCGCTCTGCACTGAATCCATCCTCGAGGTTCACAACATCAGAGTTTGATACATCCTCGAGTGCCTGAGGAAGAATATCCAACAAAAGTAATAATGACAAATTTTCACTCACTACCTGCCCTGCTTGGATACAATATATCCTTCCATCCATCCCTCCACCCTGGGCCGGGTCACATGGGCAGCAATCTAAGCAGAGAAACCCAGTCCTCCCTGTCCCCCCCTACATCCTCCAACTTATCCAGGGAAACACCAAGACGGAGGATTGAGGCACTCCCAGGATGGCCAAACCGCCTCATATGGCTTTTTTCAATGTTTAGGACTAGTGGCTCTACCCTCGGCTATATTTTTAAAATACATTTGTACCACTGAGCCAATTAGTATATAGATTTGGAGGACTCTTACACCCCGTGTTATACAGGGAATCACACAAAGCATTAGAAGGAGGCACTTTAAACTCCATCAGGCTGGTTTTGGATAAACTACACAGAACATTTGTTGGAACTTCTGCTTCAGTGATGAGATGAGCTTTGAACGTTGGAGCAGATATATGTTTGTGACTCTCGGCAGCTGACCCAAGAAAAAGAAGAAAATGTTTTTAATTTCTTCTACACTGACAATAACACAACTTAATTTTCTATAAAGGAAGGTGCCGTAAAACCTTTAGACAGGTAGTGTTTGCTGTTTTGCTCTATGTCAGAGTGCAAAATGAACCAGAACAGGCTCTTTTATGAGAAACACGTAGGTTCAAATAAACTGGAATTACTCTTTAATGGCAGCAGCCTGGATAGATTTCAGAGTCTCAGGTTCAGTCCTCGACATTTAGAATCTGAAGATTTTCACGAAATGAGCTTCCTGTTTACCTCCACCTCTATTTAAGTCTCCCATCTTCCACTTTCTTTCACTGACTCTTACTTTTCTCCTGATCTGTGCTTCCTGGAGCTCCGCATTAAGACTAAAATTTTGATTGGAAATCTGTTTTAAGGACTAAATTACAGTGACAGTAACAAGCTGCTGTTCACCCCCCCCCCCCCCCCCACACACACACACACACACACACACACACACACGTCCTTCAAGAAACTGTAACTTGTATGTTCTTCAAAAAAATTAATAAATAAACAGCAAAGACAAATATCCTGCTGTGAGTTTTTTATTAAGGAGGAAATAAATGTATCCATTCCTCCTCAGGAATTCTGTCATTTCAAGATGCAATGTTTTTTGAGAGTTGCACCTTGAGAAACTATTAAAAACAAGCCAGAGCACATTGTGAAAGGACAGTTTATCCAAGGATAATAAAGGGGGAAAAAAAATCATGTCCTCATGTTACTTGTCACTAAAATAACAACATGTAAGCAAAGTTCACTTACAGCCTCCTTTTGGCAAGGAGAGCGTGAAGCTGCAACGAAGAGTGTTTGGGGGTTTTGGGGAGCTTTTAGTGACAGAGTCGATGGTGTTGAAGCTGCAAACAGATGGTGCCGTCAGTTTTCATTTATTTTGAGTAAAAGGTTAACCGGCATCAACAAAAATAGACCGGACCATCTGTTCACATGCAGCTTTTGAACATCCAATAACATGCTATACATAAAAACATTTACTGTACATCAACACAAAAAAGATGCTTTTTTTTGTCCAACACGGCATTAACGGCTCTCACCAAACACTTGTCATTAGATATCATTAGATAGATGTTTGTAACGTATTAGACAAAACCCAAGCTCTAGGGTAAATGAAACTGGGACACCTACAAGGTTGAGGAGGATGGGGAACATTGGTTTTTGTTATAAATTATATTATTATCATATTATTTTTGGAACATAGATAGCTAGTATTAGAACAAGAAAAATGTTGCCTGTGCCCTGGACAAAAGTCTCTTTTTTCCCCCCTCAAAGCTCTTTGTGTCGCCATGCTGATCGGTATCAAGCCATTGTCATTTTTCCCTTTTAAAACAGCAAAGATTCAATCATTTTGGTGAAACTGGCTTTACTTGTCCTGCTTCTGTGATCAAAGCACATTGGTTGTGAAAGAAAATTTCTGTATTAGGTGGAATAAGAAAAGCAGGAAGGAGGAACGGGTGCAGACATGACCAGGCAGGCAAGCAGTCACAGATCTGGTGGTTTATTAAAGATCAAAATCACTCTTAGAGGCAGGCTGGCAGGTAACAAAAAACAGCCACGACAAGCAGGAATCACACAACAGCAGTAAAGAGGAGTGAAAGACAGTCAACCCATTTAAATACTGCCTTTTCTTTCAAAGGCGCTACTGTCTGGGAGTGCCGTTGTGTTAGTGCGGTAACAAAGTTCAACGCCGAGATCAAATGCTCCTCCGTGAAAGAACAAAAAAAGTGCGCTAACAAGATTGTCAGGCTGCAGTTTGAGTCCCAAGAAAGATCTTAGTTTCACTTCATTTTCGCTCACTGTTTGATTTGGAGGCACCAAAACTCTTTGGTTTGGTTCAATTCAGTTTTATTTATATAGCACCAAATCAGCACTGCGTAACACATCTGCTGAAGATGTCACCCAAAACATCCCAGGAAGGGTGCGCTGCTCTCTCACCGGAGCTCGAGAAGAAATAAAAATGAAACATTTTTCTGAGAGTTTAAAAATTACAATGCAACTGGCTCAGCACGCAGCATGTTATATATTATGTATAGATTAAAAAAATGCCTGAGCACCACCACAGACAGCTGCAGGCAGCAGTGCTGCTGCGTTCGGATGGTGGAGCCTTCTGCTGACCAGTGGTGTAAATTCACCCTCAGTCAGACACCGTCATTCCTGCCAGCCAGAGCTCAGTAGCGCCCCCACACTGAGAGTGGAACTTGGTGACTGCAGCGACCTATGTCACTGCAGTCACCTGTCTTAAAATCCAGGTGCTCTCAAAATGCAGGAGACAGACTTTGTGCACTTTAACATATGCTACTTCCGGTGGGGAAACTCCTGTGCAGCGCGTCGTTTCCGGTGTGATATTCGCTCCTTGTTTATTGCTGGTTTTTCCAAAACAAGTCAACCAAATGGATGAATCAAGTGGCGATTTACATTTCTCGAGATGTCTTGGGCATTTACGGAATATATCTGTAGATGCTGTTCATAGACCTGTCAATATTTTCCCCTGTGCCTCAGAGCAAAACAGAGAAAGGATTCAAATTCTATATTTCTCAGTATTTGCATACAGCGGTCCCTCGTTTATTGCCGGTGTTATGTTCTAAAAATAACCAGCGATAGGTAAAATCAAGTAGCCAATTTTATTTTTTGACGGTGCAAAACGCTTTGTCGACATTGTTGTGTTTGTTGGGGAAAAAATAAACAAACATACAGTACTGCACTTCAGAGTAACACTGCTAGCGATCGATGCAGCGACTCTGTACTGTACAGGAGAGACAGCACGGAGGAGATCGACAATGGTCTGCAGCCAATCATGAAGCAGGACACAATGTGTAAAAAAAAAAAGCATGCAAACTTGCACTAAAAAATCTGCAAAACAGTGAGGCTGCGAAAGGTGAACCGCGTTATAGCGAGGGACCGCTGTAATTTTGAAGGTAAGTCACAACATACCCTTCGTACATACTAATGTATAGAAACCCTTACCAGCAATCATTCATTTTTTGTGTGGCTTTTTTTCACAGTTTGTTAACATGCTGTGTAGGGGTGTACTTGACGAGCTGATATCAACACAACGGGGGTAACATCTGGTTTGACTATTCTTCACCTGTAGTTTGAATGCTGAACATTTGCCTGTTTAAATCATAAGACCAGTCACTATACAGAGATGTGCTTCTGAATGTGGACGATGTGTCTTCTGATTTTGTAATGCAGTTCTGCTTGTGTTGAGTGATGTAGACAACTGATCGATCTAAACTCTTTAAACGTCATAATTGATCATTAGATTTTTTATGACACAACAGTGGTGAGTGTTCCCACCTTCTGCTCTTTGTAACTTAACGCAATCTTTCTGTTTTCGTGTTTTGGACATGATTTTGGAGTATATCTTCGCAGTAGCGATTGACGGCAAAGTAAAGCTACCGGAAATGTACAACCCTACATCCAGTCTCAAACCAGGAAGCTAGCATTTTCTCGTGCACAGGGTCTATTAGGTAGGCAGTTTAAATCCACAAATAAACACAAGCATTACTCTCACGCTTCATTTGTTGGGGTGTGGTTTTATCTCCAGTTTTACAAGCAAAACTTTGCTCAGATTTTCTTTAATAGTCACCTGGAATGTGGAATATACACACATGTGTTAATTCATTTTTCTGCCAGGTGTGTCTCAAATTTTTTCTGGGGAAGCAGATAACATTTACGTTTTGCTCGCTCTCTTAATTTGACATGACACAAAGCTCTCCATTGCAAAATTCAGCACCCTTCCATTTGTTTTTGTGTTTGGTGCTAGGGCAGGTCACTTCAACACACTCCTTCAGCTGCAACCTTGTGCTACAGATCCTCCAAGAATTAAGTGGGAAGCTGAAGCACCGGCACAATCTTCATTAGCTGCTTGCTCACTGCTGTTGGCATTTTCTGTTCAGCCCTTAACTTTTTCTTATTTTTTCTTTTTTCTTTTTTTGCTTTTGGCAGTGAAACCATCGTTTGCTGAGAGTGTGGTTTGTTTCCTCACTGACATTTTGAGCTTGTGTTACATTTGGGCAGATAACAGATAGCAGCTGTTTCAAAATCTGCATAAAAAAATAAAACTAGTTGTGCAGATAAACAGAAAATAATTGGGCGCATATCTGAGCCCTCCTAAAATGTTTCAGATTTTGAGAGGGTCCTCACCTCAGATTTCACACGCAGGTGCTAGTGAAAGGAATGGACAAATGAGGTAGGTAAGGAAACGAGGAGGCAATTATGCGCAGCAGGAAACCGGGACGCTAAGGAAATAAGAAGACAGGGAAACCCAAATGAAAACGAGGAAAGAAACAAGAGGATGGGAGATGTTAAAGACATGAGAACAGGCAACTAAACAGGAAAGTAGTGCAATCAGGAGAAGGGGATATAAGTAGCTACTTTGAATAATCATTACAGGTGAAAAGGGAAAACGAGAGGCATGAAAGGAAGAAGGAAGAAAAGAAAGATGCAACATGAAGAGAAGCTTGTGAGGCCTCAGAGGTTGATCTACTCTTTAGCCTCTCCTCTAAACACAAATTGAACTCTCTGAAATCCATTCTGCCGTGATTTAAAGCTCTAACCAGCGTCGAGTCGATTCGGGGCAGATTTCAGGGCGGCTCCACAATGTGACGAGACATGTAATTATCCGCAGCTACTGCATGTACAGACAAATTTTCACTTTTATAAGCTTATTAAGAGATTAAGAGGGCTTGGCAACGGGTTTAGGCACGGCTGTCTGCTGGGGGGGCTGAGAAAAAAATAACTTATTTACTTCTTAATGGATTTTATTTTCACTTTCTCTCTGAAAAATCAGTTTGGAGACGTCCTTAAGCAATGCGCCTCGCTGCCAAACGCACACCGTCCTCATACAAACATGTCAGCGCACACACACGTGCCTGAAGTCTATCAGCAGAAGGAACAAAAACACAAGGTGGGATAAAGTTTGTTGCCTGGATGAATTTAAATGGCAATCCAAGGAAGGACGTGGGGAAGAAAAGGTGACAGAAAACAACATTTGTGCGCCATTTTCAAAATAATCCCATTAAGACAGCAATTTGTTCCACTTCCAACAGCATTTCTGTTATTGTGCTGTGATAATGTACTGCAGGGAGAGAAAAGGCAACAACAAGAAGAAAAAATAGGCATAAAAAGACAGTGGTTGTTTTTTAGAGTGACAACAAGAAAGGGAATTTAGAAAAAGAAACCTGGATGTGAGCAGCGAGATGTGGAAATGGTTGGTGCAGATTCCCTTATTCCAAAGTTCTCACTTCTTCTGTGAAGGCCTCCAAAATGAGTCAGTTAGGTCTTAAACTAAAGATGAAACCTTTGTACCTAAAACATTACTGCAAAAGAATTCAAAAACCTGTCTTTAAACTGTTTTTTCATCCAGGTTATTTTCACCTATTTCTGTGTTATAGTCAGAGGTGGCAAAACTTTACTTAAGTAGAAGTACATATACTGCAGTAAAAGTTGAAGTAGTGAAGCAACATTTTTACTCAGGTGAAAGTGAGAAAGTACTCTAACATGTACTCAAACTAAGTAGAATTGTCCTTCAACAAGATATTTTTTTTATGTTCTAACTGTTTTTGTACAATATTAATATAAGAATAAAATCATATTAGTACATGAGAATACACATATTTCAATCTAAATTCTAATTGTTTGAATCTGCTATGTAAGACACGTGCCGTGAAAGATAATTCTAAGAAACCTTCTGTTGCCTACAAATACACAACAGAAGGGTGATTTTGGCTCCACAGTTAAACAGTAAAACTTGTAGAGTAATGGGTTTCAGTGGGAGTCAGCAGGTGGGGGAATATTCATATGTGATTAACATTAGGACATTATATGTAGGTTTTAAATTAGCAGTTTATCAAAGGTCACTGAGCAGTCATTATCTTTGAATCCAACCTCTCTTCTTCCTCTCCTGTCCCATCTGCACTTCTTCCAGCTCACTTTGAGTCCCGAGCGTAAACACTATAAATGATACCTGCAAGATTAACTGGGTTTATTCTTCTGTGTTAAATCTACGTTATAGGTACATCATAATTGAAAATGCCTCTGAAATGCTACAACATAACCTTTTGTGTTTGCCCTTTTTGTCCCATAGCATTTCCAGCTACTTTTTTACGGAAGTTTTTAACAGATTGGTGAGAGATTGATAATCATAGCCTTAATATAGAGACTCACGGGACTCTTAAAACATTTCTGGTGGGAGATTGTACATTCCAACAGTTTTGGCAAAGAAATGGAAAGACCCCGTTTGCTTCTGAGGAAAAAAATGACCACAGCATAGAGTGGGGACCTAGGAAGACCTAGCACCATCTAGTACCACATATAAAGCACTAGGACACGATCACATATATTAACACATAATACACCAGACACAAGCAAAATAGGCTCCACAAAAGTTCACCACAGAAGTCGAAATCAGTCAGGAAAAGATAAGTTTGAACGGTGGTAGTGAGACGTGTCGTGATGTATGGTTTGGACACAGTGACGATGACAAGCAGACAGGAGGACAATCTGAAGATTGCCAAACTGCTCAGGTTGAGATGGTCTGGACATGTGCAGAGGAGGGAGAGTGGATATACTGGATAAAGTATGATGAAAATGGAGCTGCCAGGTAAGAGGAACAGAGAAGACCTCAGAGAAGATTCATGGATGTTGTGAAAGACGACATGCAGAGAGCTGGTGTGACAGTGGAGGATGTTAGTGTTGGTCTACTTCAGTCATCCCTGAAGCCGTCAGCACTAAAAGAAGAGAGCTGTGGTGAACTGCTAAGTGACTGGTCTGTATATGGAGGAGGTGAGGTTGGATGGACAGGCTGTCAAAACATGATGTTTTCTCGACGCATCCATCCGCTCACACCTGCTCCCTTCAAGGATTTGTGACTTTATGATGTCACGTGACTTCCTGCTGTGGTCATAGTGATACTGATGGTAGCAAAGGATTGAGTCAGACATGACAGATGAACAAAAGTGTTAGTGAGACCTGTCGTGATGTATGGTTTGGACATGTTTGCCGACACATTTGTCAATGTCCACCCTGACCTGTTTCTGCATCGTTAAAGCCGATGTTTCCTGCGTCTGTTTTAACTAAGCAGAAATATTTGTCTCAGTCCCACCAAAGTCAAATATTTTTTTTCCTATAAACCATCCTGAATGTCACTTTCAAAACCAGGAGACATGTGGAGACAATCTATTAAAAAAAATAAACACAGCAGGAGAGCGGTAAAATCAAAGGAGGGAATCGCTTTCTCCCAGGCAATTTACAAGCCCCATCTCTTCTCAATGCAAAGTGCCCAACCTCAATATATGAACACTATACATTTGAATGTACACAGGAAAAAAAGGCTATCATTTGAAATGCAGTACACTAATAATTCAGAGTGTCTCCTAAGGCTGGGAGACTAATTCCAGGTTCACAGTCTATCAATTCTCAACAAAAGAGCGACCAGTCTTACAAACACAGACTTGCATGTCCACATGTCCTTGAATAATAAAAACATCAATATTCAATACTTCCATTACTACCTGCAGAGGCAAGATCTGAGCCTCAGATGCAGCAGAGACATCCTGCGAGGATGAGAGAACATTTTTAATGAAGCCAATATTGGCAGCAGATGCTGCATATTTGATTCATAGATACAAACAAAAAGAAACTACCAGAATCAAAGCGTTAGATTTACTTTAAATGGTCAATAATTGAGTCAATAATTAAAGGGCGATACTACATTGTACCACATGCAGGAAGAGTCGTGTCCTTCATGTCTTCCTATTAAATATGCAGGAGAAGGCTTCGTGAAGTTCACTTTTGATCATTTTTGCCTGTATGAGCTGGAGTGGACTTGAGACACACAATGATCTCTGAAACATGCATATATGTTCAAGGAGTATGACACACATCCAAAAGTATGTGGAGAAAAACATCCATGTGTGAAAGCCAAACGTGACTGTAACCAATCAGAGTGGTTTCTTTTTGCAGACCTTCCTGGTGAATGTTACATTTGCTTTAAAGTCAGAATAGGACTGTTACAAAGGTGATGCGTCACATTGTATTGACTTTAAACAATATTTTCTTAGCCGTTTCCACTACAGTTTAACTTCTGATGAAGTTTATTGCTAATAAAAAGCTTTCTAATGAATCTAGGTCATTCTACATGTTGTAATGGTTGTAACCATATCAATAATAGCTAGCAGACCTCCATCTGCTTAGACCTCCTGTCCTCCCCCCAGTTCTTCCTGGTGGACACCAAGTTGTTCCTAAGCCATCTGAGAGATATAATCTTTCCACCATGCCTCTGGGTGTGCCCTGGGGCCTCCTCCCAGTGGGATATGCACAGTACACCTTACCCAAGAGGTATCCTTGTCAGATGGCCCCAACAGCAACTGAGGAGTAGCAATTCTCCTCCAAACTCCAGCTCCCTACCCTCTCTCTGCTCAGCGTTCAGCCACCCTTTCAAGGAAGCTTATTTCAGGTTTTTTTGTGTGTTATGTAAACTCCAACATGACATAAATCCAGACACCAGACCAACCACAGCGATGCTGGGACACGAGGGCTGGCTGCCAGGCTCTCCGGTTCACCACAGGAGTATCAGAACAGATGGAGGCTCAGGCTCTGTGCAGGCCACTCAGTGTGTTTGGCATGCCTAAATCTCACAGCTACTAGTTTTTTGACAACAGAAGTTCTGATTTGCCATCAGTGTATACAGCACAGAGGTCTTGGGTTAAAACCTGCCACCCAGGTGAGGCCTTTCTCTGTGGAAAACCTAAATTGATCAGAGGTGTGTGGATAGTTGTTGGTCTTCATGTTTTAACTCTGTGACAGTTTATTTTCCAGGGTATTGCATACATTTTGCACTATGTCAGCAGCCCTGCCATGACCCTAATTTGGAAAAATTGGTTAAGAAAGTGGCTGGATAGATGAAGGTGTGCTGATGCTTAAAAGAAGTGAGAGCACTCACTGCAAATCAATTTGATCAATGATAATATTTATTTAGATTAGTAACAGAGAGAGCGTGTGCTGATTGATTGGTTCAGGTGTCAATAGTAATAGTTGAAATGACATTTAAAGAACAGCGAGTAACTGATTGGCTTAGAAAAGGAGATAATTGGAAAAAGTGCAATTTCCCGAGGACAAACAAAGGTTAAATGTTACAGAAAATCTCTCAGATTTAATTTTCGCTAAAGCTTCATCTATGGATTGTTGATAATGTTGATGACAGGTTAGAGCTGAAACGCTTCTTCTTAAATCATACAAGTCAATCACAGTTTCCCTTTTTATTTCTGAGCATGCAGTGCTCCATTGTGTAGCTGGAAACTGATCTCAATGGTCAAATGTCCTGACCTGACTTGCACCTTTTATGCTTTCAAATACAAACACAATTATACAACACCAGCATGATGTCAAGGAGAAAACAATACACACCTTAAGCTAGGCTTCATACCCCCCTCACTTCTACTCTCCGCAGTATGTCCACAGTCTCACCAAGCCAAACAGAAGACTTCCCCAAAGTATGAAACCTTACCAAAACCAGGAATGGAAAGAAATCCATTTCACTTCTGACTCCACGATGTCACTGAACAAGTATATTTTGAGGTATGTACAGGTGTCTGGCACAGAGATAGATGAATTAGACTGTGCCCTACAGTCCCGGGTCATGACAGATCAAAGAAAGAAACTTTATTTCATAATTTAGTTTCCAGGTTGGGTTACGTGAGTATTCCTTCACATTGTTGGGTTGCATATGAATGTTTTATTTTTATTTCTTCATTTTTCTTTCTGGTTCTGAAATAATTTCTTCTAAGGTGTATTTGAAGTGTGCTGCAGAGGTTCCGATCTGATCTTACAAACTTTAAAGACTTCACCAAGTTAATCTTATTCATCTCTAACATTATATTTTACGTTTTATGTGTGTTTTACGTTGGGTTTGCATTTGCATTTGTTGATGCATGGAGGTTAGTGATGGGAGACTGCTGTCAATGGCTCATAACTGCGGAGACCTCATATGTGTAACAGGATCTACAGTTGGTAAAATGTGGAGTTAAAGAAACTGTTTACAGAAACATTTTTCTGTAGTTTTATATATGTTCATTTTTCTTAGTGTACTGATTCTTGCAAATCTGTCTTTTTTGACCTCAAAGTGACATAACTCCGTCCTGAGTGGTCACTAATTTCCTCTCTGTATTTGTTGATGCATTACATGGTTAAAGATTAATTCTTGACAACTGTATAGGAATTTCTTTCACTTAGGTATTAATCACGTTATTGTAATGCCTCGGTGCCACTGGATTTTAACATGTCTGAAACTCATACTTAAGACAAATGGTAGGGGGTGTAGTAAGGATGTTGGGGGAAACAGGAACTCCAGAGGACCAGTCTTTTGTCTCTTCGAGGACTCTGGGAAGTAGCAAGGGAGTGTGAACCTTAAGGTGTGAAACAGCTGTGTACTGCCTTTGTTCCTGGAGAAGGTATTTAACTGAGAGCCATGCTAGGCTCAGTGAGAACTCTGCTGACCGTCTGTCCCGCGGTCATGGGGGACTTCATCAAGCTTGGTTGTATGTTGTCTTTGTGTGCTTGGATTAAAGAATGTTAGCTACTGCTCACCGCTCGTCTGCAGGCTTTATTTAAGTGGAAAACTTCCACAACTCAACTTTGCTCTATAAAATAGTAATCTTCATTTTTTTAAAAAATACATACAGACCCCAACATAAACAAAGAGCAGGGAAAGCAACATGCCTCAACAATGTCTCTCCAAAATGGTAAAAAATAAAATGCGTTTTTAGTTACGTGTTTCCCTGTTTCTAAATATGGCTGCAGAGTTTTGAGGCTTGTTTTCCACTCTGAAAGTTTTGACTTTATAATTTGAGAAATTTACAGCTTTAATCTCAGAGACTTTTTCCAGTAAATTTATATTGTTATTATTGAAATTTCTTCCTTTCCTTTAGATTTTTTTCCCTTTGCGTCTTTTTTTCATCTTTTTTTCTTACATACTGAAAAAAGCTCCAAACCAAAACATACAACCATATATTTTTGACATTGTGTGCTAAATTGTGAAATAATTTTAGAAGCTATCCCACGTAGTGCACAGTGTACATACTGTATTGTGAATATGGTACACTCTACAGTATACTAAAGTATGCAGGGTTGTCTATTAATTAGCAGTTCAGTGGCGGCTCACCGCTGAAGCAAAGTTTCCTCCTGCTGAAAGGTTTTAATAACGTCGTTGAGCTTTAATTTCACCAAACTTGATTCTTGAGTCTGTTTTTTATCTAACTGCTGCCTCCTGAGTTTCATTATTCTTTCATCAATCTCGGGGGGGAGGAGGTGGGTGTATTGGTGGGGTTGGTAATCATAAACCATGTCAGGATAAATACACGAGTGCATTCACTTTGCAAATGAGGCGACTCTCACTCACTCTGTGCTAATGTTTGCTCGGCCCGGCTGATTGATGACACGCTGATCTGCAGACTCTCATCAGCCTGAATATGAGGAGCTTCACATTCTGACCACAGCGAGTAAAGTAAATAAAGCAGAGCCGAGCTGTCACTTCTGCTCTGATAGCATCGTTCAATATGCTGGAGGTGGGGAAAGAGAAGGAGGAGTAAATTTCAGCTCATTTCAGCTCCACTTTCCAGATGAAAAAGTACCAACATGAGTGAACAAGCAAGTGTAAAGGAAAGATAATTCTATTACAGAGACTGCCCCACTATCGCAGTACAGTGCAATGTTACTCTATATATAGTTTGTACTTTCAGCTCATGTACAGCGATGTTAGTATAAATACAACAGGAGCTTACTACAGTGCACACTACATCTGGGCTTCCTGGTGCTGGCTGTTAAATGATATGAGTGGTTGTGTCTGTTGAACCAGTGCCCTGTGCTGTTTTTATAGGTGGGCTCCCTGTGGCCTAAACCCAAAGACTGTATATAAAAGATGAAGATTCTGGATCCTTTATATCTGGCAGCAGTGGGCGACTTCCACAGCAGCAGAGAGACTTCTGCTCTTTGGGGACAGGGGTGATACGGCCAATCACATTGCTGCACATTGCGCATGCTCACAGTAAAGATCAACAAAAACAGTTTCAGCTGTGTGTTGGCACACATATCAACTCTTTATTGTAGTAAAAGCGTAAATGGGCTGATTCTTATGTAGTGCTTTTCTACTCTTTACTCTACTTTACTATTTCTTCAATCCAGCTTCACAAACAACATTAAATAAATGACAGTTCCATAATGGAAATTGGCCTTATTACATGTAGTCTCTTACATCCACTTAAAGCTGCGGCCTCCAGTGCAACTGGACTGATTTTTTTTTTTTAATGATATGGTAACTCCTTTGCCAAGAGGTTGGGGATGCTCAGCGTAAATGTACTACTATTCCCTCCAATTTTGAACATATCGCTTTTAAAAAGAGTCAGCCGATGTGTAGGCCTGCTAACTTTGGTGGATTGGTCCCACTGGCTGCACCACGCTATCACTAATAGAGCCACTAAATTAAAATTTGTCATGCAGACTCAGTGTTCATATTTTAAAAGCATTTGGGGGGCATTGAGGGCATCTATGTGACAAAAGCAGGAATATTAACTTTGCTTTTTCCTGAAGCGGGTGTATCCAATCAGAAATAGGCAGCCCAGCAGTGACAGTTCACTCACTCTGCCTTCGGCTGCTTTGGTCTTTTTTTTTTTCTAGATGTTGGTTCAAATGCGAACACTGTTTTTTCCCTGTGTTTCAGGTTTTTCAGCTCGTCTCAGCCTGCAGGTGAGATGTCAGGCCTGCTCTCCTTTCATGGCACCATCAGCATTACATGAGATGTGTTTGGGAAGCGTGGGATTTTTCAGCCTTGCGTTTCTGTTTCACCTCCAGCCTGAACTACTGTGCACAAATTATTCATGTGGTGTCACGTCAAGGAGCTGCTGCAGCATCTGCCTGCGGGGACAGCCTCAGTGTGTGCGTGTGTGTGTGTATCATATATAGTAAACCAGCTGGGGTATTGTCTGAGAATGTGTGTTATGTAAGAGTGTGTGTGTGTTGTAATTCCCACTCCAAATCAAAGTCTCTGACAGCTGCCTTAATGCCGGCTGCCTCTCAAGTGATGAAGGACCTGCTGCTTGTCGCCGCGGATACCTCCATCACCCTCCTCCTCCCCCCTCCCTGTTGACGGCGAATCAATCACTCCATCCGTTCGCCACTCTGTATCCCTGACACTGGCATGTATAATTAAAGTTTATTCCCCCGGACCTCCCAGCTCAGCCCATTCCTGCAGCTTCCCTCAACAGCCTGACACTACCACAGTAGAAGATAAATATGAAATGGACATTCATATTTCACAAATCAGAGTGAGAGAGGGGAACCGACTGCCATGTGGCCGATTTCTCAGAGGAGGCCTGCTGTTGCTCAGTTATCGCACAGATTCCTCCAAATGATCCTGTAGATATTAGGAGGAATGATGGGTGTTAAGATTGAATTTTTCATTTTACACTGAAAGCCTCTTCACAGTGTGAATATTGGGCTTTGTCTTCAAGTAAAAGCCAGAGTGTCCAAGAAATGACCAAAAAGG